>NC_088795.1:85611906-85914936 GCF_011386835.1 Chrysemys picta bellii
ATTAAAGATATACCTTTACTCCCACAAAATCTTCCATTCTCAGAATCAAAGCTGCAATTAATTCTGCTGGAAATTAGAATTTGACACTACACTGCATCTCAAAGAGCACTTTTAGACCTCCATCCCTTATTATAGTGGCACTATTTATACAGTCATAATTACTAGAGTAGCTATATTTTACTCTTAAATTATATGTTATATTAGTATATCTGGGCCCTGTATGTGTGTTGTGGAGAGACAGAGAAATTCCCAGTTGCAGCTCGCAAGTGGCATATTAATGAAATAAGTGGAACACAGTTAGGAGCAGTGGTGTGTGTGTGTGTGTATAAAATCAACCTTATAAAATTCTATTTGTCCCCTCACCCACAGCAATTACATTGGTTTGTTGATTTTTTTGTTTTGATTTGATTAGGTAAAATGCACAGGGCAAGATGGGAGTTGGCCCTGGTATGGTTGCAGAGTGGAAGGGAATAAGGAACCTCACTGTCTGACCCTTGATTGAGCAGCCTGTGTAAAGAGCTGAGCAGAATGGGGCTACTGCCAAGTTTATCTTCCCTCTCTCCTGCAGCAACTCACCTGAAAGGGAGCAGGGAAGAGTTGGAGTAATCAGCATCATGGCCACATCCCAGTCTCAAGAACCAGATAAGGGAGCTGGCCACCCATGTGAGGTGGGGATATGTGCTTTTCTCCCTCCCCTTTCATACAAAAACTCCCATGTAGCAGTGTGGTGCTGCAAAATGCCTTTCTACAAACTGTTCCTAAAAAAGTCTGCCCTGAAAAATTCATTATCATCAGTCATCAGGATAAAGGGCTGGTGAGTAGACCTTGTGCTTGGACTTGTAAATTTTCATGAGAGTTTTCCTAAGCTGTCTTAAACCATATTCTGCTGATAATTGATTCATAACTATTGCAATATAATAAATAAATAATAGCAAACAATAGTATATGATCACTACAGAAAGGATCTTAGGAAGAAGTAAAATAGGCTGCAACCTTTCATTGGCCCGGAGTTTTCAGTTTCTCTATTTATTTTCAGTAACTCATTCTGACTTAACAATCTGCAACTGAAGTAACTGAGCTGTTACAGTTCAGTACCCCCATTCCCTAGACATCCATGATTCACCCTTGTTTATTACTTGGTCATACAAATAGGCTTTTGATTCACACTTGGAATAAACTGAAGGAGAATTTTTTTTAAGTTATAAAAAGACTCTATGATCCAGGAATGTACAAAAATAAGAGATTTGCAGGTTTCAGACCCTTTCCCCCCATTCCTTCTACAACTCTCCCACACACACACATACACCCCACCACCCACATACCTTTTGTAAAGAGTCATAGGTCCATAATATGGAGAGCTAAAAGGCCAAACAGCCACTTAATGTGGACAGTGATTATTTTTCATAGAAATGTTCCTTTTCTTAACCTTGAAACTTAAGAAGAATGGAAGGCCTGTTTAGAGTTCCCAGTTGCCTACTTCTTTATAGCTAATTTCAGCAAACATTTGGGAAAAGACCTCTAAGCTGGTGACCTCATAAGTGAGGATGTGTGTGCTGTTTCTCTAAGCCTGTAGCAGAAAGCCAGGCAGCAGGGGGTGGGAGAAGGTGCTAAGCAAAATCTGTAGAGTGAATCGGGGTAGCTTTAGAGATAATACTGTTCTCTTTATCTTAATAAAATATAATATTAGAAGAAAGTTACTCTCTATGTTCCTTTACCTTTGTCGCGTGACACCTTGCATACTCAGGAGTAGAATTGGGTGAATCAGATATTTCAGTTTGGTGGCAGTTCCGGAAAATTTTCTGTTAGTGAATAAAAAATGTCCAGTTGAGACCTGTTCTAAAGTGGAGATTTGAACTTGGGTCTCCCACATCCCCCATGAGTCCTACAGTCCTACCAACTCCTCTGCTGGTTGTTTTGTGAACACCTGAAACGATTAGTGTCAAATTCATTAATAGTTCTGACTGACCAAAACTGCATTTTTCATCAAATAAACTGTGTGAAAAATTTTGTCCAGCTCTACTCAGGACTTGAGAATAGACCAAAACAATAATGCAGAATGTAAATGATATAACAGACTTGCTGTCAGTTTTACTTTATCATGACCCAAAAATGAACTCTAACTTCTCTCCCATACCTCCCAGCTCCCACATCCATTCTCTCTTCCTATTACCACCACCACCATTCAGTCTGTCATTCAGGCATGTAATTGAGCAGTTATCCAAGCCATGTACAAATACTGCTGCTCCACCTTCTGCAACTTTCTTAAAGATCTGTCCTTTTCTTTTTGCCCCTACCAGGGCAAATCTCTAGTTCAGAACCTCAATCTCCTGTCTCAGTGCCAGATTCTTCCTTACCTCCCTGACACCCATATTGCTCCACTCCAATCCATGCAGTATGCTACCTTTAAATTAAGCTTCTTTGTCCATTGCCCTAATCATATACCTCCCTCTCTGAAACCCTGATTTTGCCCCCACTCTTCCATCACATCAAGTGTCTTTTCCTTACATTCAGAGCCCTATCTAACTCTGCCTCCAGTACCTTTCTGACTCATTTGGTATTGTCCTCTCACCTCTACCATTCCATTTTCTTTCTGCTTTTCCCAATATTGTCTTTATGCTTTCTTCCATTCTGTCCCCTACAGTCGGAGTATCATTTCTGTTCTGATCCAAAAGGCAACTACCCTCTCCCCATTCAGATCCCTTCTGAAGACCCACCTCTATAGCAACATCTACAAGAAGTTAGCTCACAATGATCAAACTGAGGTACAACTCAGGATAATGTACAAATCTTAAGAACTACTGAGTTGTGTCATCAAACATTATATTATCGAAACTTGGCTAATCTCATCATGTTGACTAACTTGTATCTTTCCCTACCCTTCACTGTCTGTTTTGTCTTAGATTGTGATGTCTTTGGGGCAAACCGTGTGTCTGTTAGGTGTGTACAGCACTCAGCACATTGTGAACATTATTGGAAACATCATAATAATCTTCATTCCACACCACAGAATAATTAGTAATCGAGCTCAGCCATAAAGGAGGACGTCTCTGTAACTATCCAAGACTTGCAGAAACTATTACACCCACTTGGGGTGATCTAATGCCCATTGAAGTCAATAGTAAAGGTCCCATTGACTTCAATGGGCTTTTCATCAAGCTAAAATTTGGTCTCTGAAGACAGTCATTTTGAAAATAAGACTGAAGTCATAAAAAATAAAGTGGAAGTTACTACCTCAAAGCTCCATTGTCTCAGAGAGAAACAGAATTGCTGGAAAATTAAATTTGATCCTGGGATGTGCTGGCAGTCATCACACAGTACTGACTGAGAAAGAGGCCTTAGAAGTGACTACCATCCTGGGGGAAATACTCTGATGTTTATCATTTAGATCTAAAAGATAATTTAATTTATATTGATGAATACAATTATTTTCTACTAATCTTTCCCATCTGTAAGATACATCATTCTCATTTCCGGGGTACCTGAGCCCCTTCTACCTGGGTACCTGATATTAATGTAAACAGGGTCTGAATGAGCTCTCCCCAACTTCTAGTGATGCACTGGGGGAAAAAGATCTCAGGAGCAGACCATATTTTCATAGACACACCTACTCTGACAGGGTTGCATTGCCAAAGTGATCAATTTAGGCTGGTTTAGGGTTCAATTCACTCTAGTATTGATGCAGGTGTAATGAAATGTTGTTATCCTTATTGTTTGAGTAAAGGGCCGCAGAACGGTACTTACCCTGCACTAATTGAGGCTATCACACTAAACGGAACCTGACTTGCTAAGCAGGGGTAGGAATGCAAAGATGAGAGAGGGACGGGGGCAGGTTCTGATTCTGCCTAAAGAACCCTAGACACCAGTTGACCATCCCCTCTCCAATGTTTACAAATATGCTGAGTGGACTCAATTAAGAGTCCTTGTTTCTGTTCAGAGATTACTAGAGGTAATCACTGATGAGCAGAACTGGGGGCTAGGCCTTAAAACTGGTATGGGGATAGTGTTGCAGTAAAAGGCAATGAAGAGGCAGTAGCACAGAGGTACCCCACTACTGAGTGAAATCACCAAAAGCTGAAATCACTAAGAGCTGGACTAAGTGGGGGAACCTGAGAATGTGGCATTGCAGAAGTGGTAATGAGCAGCAAGCATTAGCAGTGAACAGTTGGCAGAGATGCTGGTCAGCAAAAATAACAGCAGCAGCAAGCAGTGAGCAACGTCAGAGAACAGTGGCAGCAGCAATGAGCCAGTTGCAGAGGTGGTAGCAGTAGTGGAGGCACTACTTGGCACACATGAATGCATCTCTGATGAAGGACAACCAACTGTGCAGCAGAGGGAAAGTGAAATCGCATGTCAAAAGGGCTGGTTGTACATCAGACTTTCACACTGCCAGGTGGGGAACTGAGACAAAAGGACACTGCTCAGTGTAGTGTGGGGTGGGTATTTGCACTTTCAAATTGAGCTTGTTGCATTTTCCCAAATTAATGCTGCGTTCCCTTTCAATAACAAAAGTTTTCTTTTGTTACACACAGATTCAGTGCTTGCAAGTGGGGAAGACTTACCTCTGAGAGGGGCCCAGGGTGATGTTTGTGTCCCAGATTACTGGGTGGAGGCTTAAGACAGTTCTCTTTTGTATTGTAAAGAGGAACCTCTAGATATTGAGCCCAGCTCTTGTTGCTGCCAACTACACCTGGCAGAAGGATTACATTAGCAACTGTAAACGGATTTAGTGAATGTCCAAACAAAAACAAAATGTCCAATCAGAAGTTCCAAGCTAGTCTACTTCATGGATATCAACAAAATTGGACAATGATAAAAGAAATACATTAAGAGCCATACCTAATTAGGGGTCAGTGTGGAGTTGTACCATCCCAGTAAGAGCTCAGGCAGGCCTTTGCCCAAAGATCAGTTTCTATGCCACCCCTTCAAAGGTTACAACAGGCATTTCCCTCTATGGTCAGCCAGCTCTGTATGCAAGGACTAAAGGGTTGGAGTCATGGCACCACCTACATTGCACCACTTTTCGGCAACAGTGCCAATTCAGATATTTCTTGGTATAGGGAGGAAATTCCGGTCCCTCAACAGGCACCGACCTTGTTCTGGTCCCCGCTCATCCCCTTCTCCCTTCTCCTCTTCCAGGGGGACCCAGGGCCTCTCTCAGCTGGGCAGTATCCTCTCCCTCTTACCCACACAATGAACAAGTTGGGGCCTCCTCTGCATTCCACAATACAGGAACAGACTACCCATGTGCCAGATTGCAAGACCATTTAACCTGGCTGGTTGGAGAGAGGGGTGCTCAAGCCAAATTTCAATGGCAGAGCGACCCCGTGTACCCAGTCATAACACCACACATTGAAATTTGGCCCAGCCACCCCTCTGTCTGTATGGAGGGGCAGCTGGGTCAAATTTCAATGGCACTGTGACCACGTAGCTGGGGCGATGCTCTGGGCTATTCTGGCAGCTCCTGTACTGATTTATTATGGGATTACTGCTTAAGAATGGTCGGGCCATGGACCTCCCCTGGCTCTGCACCCTATGGATCTTTAAACAATCACAAAAACCTTGCAGGAGGCATTCACTTCCCCAGCCCCCACAATTGGCAACCCTGCTTTTGGAGTGGCTTACATCCCATGCAACACTAACAGGGAGTTGTGCACCTATTCTAAGGGGAATGCAATTTTAACTGGTCTCTAGGCGCAGACCCCTGGACGCAAATCCCACGCCCATCTAGCAAAGAATGCACAAACTACAGTGCTATATCTCACTAAACACTGGATTACCAACAAACAAGGAAGTAGTGAGTATTTTTAGAAACATGTAGCTCATAACTTACTTTATATCTAGTGCATTCTTGCTATTATTGTATCATGTTAAATTGTTTCTCTAAGAAAGATCCATGTCACATATTTGATTATTTCAATCCAATTTTAACTTAAAACTTGCTACTAGGTTCCTTTTTCCTTCTATCACAATTTATAATTTTATTTCATGTATATATAACAACAGTGGCTCCAGTGGCATGATCAATTTAACAGTCTAAGATTTCTAGACTGCAAAATCAGACAAGTAAATTAAGCAACACATTGTTATTTGATGTATCTATAGAAAAATCTAGGGGAATCAAATGGAATGAAAAATTTTCTATCCAAAATAAATTTATATCAAAGACATGCTGAAGACTGTTAATTTGCTCAATATCATCTTCTAAGAGGCACCTACTCAGCCCCATTAAGTCTGCTTTGTGCAGCTCCAGCAGTACAAAGCAGACTGACAGCCATCTTTATTAAGCATCTGAGGATTCCACTTCTATATAGGAATCCTCCAGCGGTGTACATCTGAAATAGCTGTCAGTTGGTTAGGGAACCAACATGTGCATCTATGCATGTACCCTAGGTCATGCCTGCCTGACATACAAATTGATTAACTTTGTTTCAGTATATTTTATTTTAACTTAATAATTAAGAACCAGATTGTGATCCCCTCATTCATGTTGAATAATACTTTAATTCCATGATCAATCCCTTTGCAGTCAGTGGAATTGCTTGCGGAGAAAGCTAGTATATCTATCTTGATGAATGGCGTCACAATTTGGCCCTAAAGACATGGATTACATGTCTACAGCTTTGAGTATAAAGATTTGAAGATCTATGGGTCCAGTCCTAAACTAGTGTAAATTGGCATAGCACCATTGAAATCAATTGCTCCAATTTATTTCAGTTTACACAAGCAGAAAATCTGGCCCACAGTATTTACCAAAGTGTGTAGAGCAGAGTAAGAGAAACCCTTCAAGTGTGTAAAAGAATTTGTGTGTAAAAGAAAGAATTAGGCCCTAATTCAAGAATCTAATCCATGTTGCCATAGCCATGTCCAGTGCCAACTCCTAATGAAGTCAATAGGACTCTCTATAGAATAAGGTCCACCTCAATAGATCAGGATACTATATGGTGATCTAAACAGTGAAGTTGAGTTGAATGGGACAGTTTTGGATCCTCTAGTTAACAGAGAGAGTGCTTTCAAAAGTATCTTTAAAACATGATTTTGGTAAACAGAATAAAAGTGAAGATTTATAAAACCATAGCAACAAGGACAAATACACAAACACATTTCCCCTGCTTTAGGTATGTCTCAGAGTTCTATTTGATGGACACTATTTAATAATTTATATTCTCTTTGGAGGTCCCTTTTATATTAGATCCATTTTTTCTTGTCACAAAATGCTTTTTGAAATTTCAGTAAAAACTATCACAGTATGTGTTTCAATATAGTCATTCAGGAACAGTTTTGATTCATTACACACACACATTATAAGAGTTATTACAGTTATTTTTAGTACTGTGGTTCATTTTTGGAATCATGAACAGGCAAAGCAAAGACTTTACTCACAAGATTTCCAGCTTTCTCCCACAATGATACTATGTGCATAATACAGTGTGGAGACAAGCACAATAGTCTGTTATGTTAGGTTTTGCATTGTTATAAAGAAGAGTGTATTATGCTTTCATATGTCATCTTGCAGGTGATTAATATTTATATCATCCATGCATATTCCATTTCCATTTCTTAGCATTAAAATTGGCATTAAGATTGGATTAAATTAACTCATTTTCTATTGAAATTTGACATTACTGCACATTAACCACTGTTATTGTTGTAAACATGTAAATCATCGTAACAGTGTTTGTTTTCATTGTATATTATAATATATTAGGCACTTTATATTCAGCATGTGTTGGATTTGAATATTTAACTTAGTGGTTATAATTCCATATGCAGTATAGGGAATTTGAACCTTTATAATTTGTTTTATGATTTAATAATATGAAGTGACAAAAACTTTGTTATCTTCAAAGGTTGCTTCTTTACATTCAAGTTTATATATGAAGGAAGCTTACAATTATACAAAAAAAACACGGGACAGATTCTCCATTGTGTTCTGGCTCCTTTGCACTAATCTGGTGCAAAGAGCAGCCAGATCTGGCCAGCTGAGAATTCCGCCAGCATGAGAGAGTTCTCAACTAGTGCAGACCCTTCATAGTGAGCCAATCCACTACCCTTACTGGGCCATGGCACAATGGAGCCATATCAGTGGCAGAGAGGAGCATGAAGAGTGTGGAGCACTACTGGGGAAAAAGGGCCATTGAAGACCGTTGGCAGCTTGCGTAGGTTAGAGTAGTAGCTAGGGCTCTTCGTAGACATTAGAGAGTCTGTGGCACTTTTTGTAAGTCCTTTTTCCTCTCCTTTCCTGCACTTTTGTGCAGTGTGTTGTGCGAGTTCTGCCATTCCCTCCACAATGATGATGGGGATGATGAGGTGACAGCAGTGTTTCAAACTGTCTGTAACCCATATTAAAAGTAAATATTGTTGGTACCTTTTCCCCTCTTTCCCTGATTGATATGTAACATAATGACTACAATACATAACAAAAACAATTTGTCAGCTAAAACTTCAAATGCTGTTGAAGTGCCAGTTATTGACTCTCTACAAAACACTAAGAAATAAGTAAGAAAAAAACCAGTGACTGTAAATTAAATTGACTGTAACTTGAGTTGCATTTTATTACCTCTTGCTCTGAAACAAAAAGCTTTACAAGCTTTAAATTAAGTATACCACACTTTCATAACTTCCCCTTTACCAAAGATCAGGTCAGTTATGTCCATCAGCTGACTCATTGTATGGGGCTGGTAACATTGGTTATTGCTTGTCTCTCTGATAAAAAAATTGATGTTATATCCAAATTGTTTAAAAAATTAAATCTATAGCCAAGAGTTTCAAGATTAAGAAACAAGGTAATTTGTTTTCTTATTTATGGATTTTCACAGCAACTATTTTTTCCCTTCAATCAGACTGGTAGAAGAGTTTACACTCCCACTTCCTCTACTAAGGGTATGTCTACACTATGGGATTAATCCAAATTTACAGAATTCGAATTTTGGAAACAGATTGTATAAAGTCGAATGTATGCGTTCACACTAAGCACATTAATTCGGCGGTGTGCGTCCATGTACCGGGGCTAGCGTCGATTTCCAGAGCGTTGCACTGTGGGTAGCTATCCCATAGCTATCCCATAGTTCCCGCAGTCTCCTCCGCCCATTGGAATTCTGGGTTGAGATCCCAATGCCTGATGGGGCCAAAAACATTGTCGCGGGTGGTTATGGGTACATCCTCCCCCTCTCTCCAGGGAAGCAACGGCAGACAACCATTTCGCGCCTTTTTCTTGGGTGAACAGTGCAGATACTATACCACGGCAAGCATGGAGCCCTCTCAGCTCAAGACAGCAGTCATGAACATTGTTAACACCTCGCGCGTTATCGTGCAGTTTATGCTGAACCAGAACCTGCAAAACCAGGCGGCGAGGAGTAGGCTACGGCAGCGCAGTGGCGAGAGTGATTAGGACATGGAGATGGAATTCTATCAAACCGTGGACCCCCGGTGCTTTGAAGATCATGCTGTTAATGGGGCAGGTTCTATCCATGGAACGCCGATTCTGGGCCCGGGAAACAAGCACAGACTGGTGGGACCGCATAGTATTGCAGGTGTGGGACGATTCCCAGTGGCTGCAAAACTTTCGGATGCGTAAGGGCACTTTCATGGAACTTTGTGACTTGCTTTCCCCTGCCCTGAAGCACCAGAATACCAAGATGAGAGCAGCCCTCACAGTTGAGAAGCGAATGGCGATAGCCCTGTGGAAGCTTGCAACGCCAGACAGCTATCGGTCAGTCGGGAATCAATTTGGAGTGGGCAAATCTACTGTGGGGGCTGATGTGATGCAAGTAGCCAAAGCAATCGCTGAGTTGTTGCTATGAAAGATAGTGACTCTGGGAAATGTGCAGGTCATAGTGGATGGCTTTGCTGCAATAGGATTCCCTAACTGTGGTGGGGCGATAGATGGAACCTATATTCCTATCTTGGCACCGGAGCACCAGGGTACCCAGTACATAAACCGCAAGGGGTACTTTTCAATGGTGCTGCAAGCACTTGTGGATCACAAGGGACGTTTCACCAACATCAACGTGGGATGGTCGGGAAGGGTTCATGACGCTCGCGTCTTCAGGAACACTACTCTGTTTAAACGGCTGCAGCAAGGGACTTACTTCCCGGACCAGAAAATAACCGTTGGGGATGTTGAAATGCATATAGTTATCCTTGGGGACCCAGCCTACCCCTTAATGCCATGGCTCATGAAGCCATACACAGGCAGCCTGGACAGGAGTCAGGAGCTGTTCAACTACAGGCTGAGCAAGTGCAGAATGGTGGTAGAATGTGCATTTGGACATTTAAAAGGTCGCTGGCACTTGTTACAGACTCGGTCAGCAGGGCCGGCTCCAGGCACCAGTGCAGCAAGCAGGTGCTTGGGGCGGCCAATGGGAAGGGGCAGCACGTCCGGCTCTTCGGTGGCAATTCGGCAGTGGGTCCCTCAGTCTCTCTTGGAGGGAAGGACCCGCCGCCGAAGAATAAAGCGGCTGCCACCGAAATGCCGCCAATTGCGGGTTTTTTTTCCCCGCCGCTTGGGGTGGCAAAAATGCTGGAGCCGGCCCTGTTGGTCAGACCTCAGCCAAACCAATCTCCCCATTGTTATTGCTCCACAATCTCTGTGAGAGTAAGGGGGAGACCTTTGTGGCGGGGTGGGAGGCTGAAGGAAATCACCTGGCTGCTGATTATGCGCAGCCAGACACCAAGGTGATTAGAAGATCACACCAGGAAGCGCTGCGCATCAGAGAAGCTTTGAAAACCAGTTTCATGACTGGCCAAGCTACGGTGTGAAAGTTCTGTTTGTTGAAAACCCACCCCCTTGATTGACTCATTCCCTGTAAGCAAAGCACACTCCCCCCTTAAATCACAGCTTGCTTTTAAAGGAAATAAAGTCACCATCGTTTAAAAATCATGTATTCTTTATTAATGGATTATAAGCATAGTGAGAGAACCGACAAGGTAGCCCGGGTGGGGTTTGGGAGGAGGATAGGAGGGAAGTAAAAAAATTCAATATCATGACAGCCTTTTGGTTAGGCTGTCCACTGGAGTGGACTGGGAGGGTGCACAGAGTCTCCCCCCCTCCCCGCGTTCTTACATGTCTGGGTGAGGAGGCTATGGAACATGGTGAGGGGGGAGGGAGGTTATACAGCGGCTTCAGTGGCACTCTGTGATCCTGCTGCTATTCCTGAAGCTCCACCAGATGCCGGAGCATGTCCGTTTGATCACGCAGCAGCCCCAGCATTGCAGCCTGCCACCTCTCATCTCGAGCGTACCTCATGACCTCACGTTCACTAGCATCTTTCCTGTACTTAGATACCGTGTCCTTCCACTCATTTAGATGAGCTCTTTCATTGCGGGTGCATTCCATTATTTCCGAGAACATCTCGTCTCGTGTCCTCTTTCTCCGCCGCCTTATCTGAGATAGCCTTCGGGACGGAGGAGGGAGGCTTGAAAAATTTGCAGCTGCTGGAGGGATGGAAAAAAGGAGAGAAGTTTTTAAAAAGATACATTTTACAGAACAATGCTTATACTCTTTCACGGTGAACAACACTATTCACATTACATAGCACATGTGATTTCAGTACAAAGTCGCATTTTGCATCTTAATATTGAGTGCCTGTGGCTTTGGTGTTAGAGATCACAGACGCAGATCCAGGCAACAGAATTCGGCTTGCATGCGGCCATGGTAAGCCATTGTCTTTCGGCTTCTGCGCCCTCCTTTCCCACATACCAAGCAAAGCCTGTTGAATGCTGTGGTTTTCCTGTTAATCTTCAGCAGCAGAAAACAAACTAACCCCCCCCCACATCCAATTCTCTGGGATGATTGCTTTATCCCTCCCCCCACCGCGTGGCTGGTATCAGGGAAAATCCCTGCAGAAACCAAACTAACCCCCCCCCCGCCGCCCGCCATGAATTATCTGGGATGATCGCTGTACCCCTCCCCTCACTGCGTGTCTGGTATCAGGGAAGATCCCTGCTAGCCAAACGTGAAAAGCTCAGTGCCAATTCCCTCTCCCCTCCTCCCCCCCCCGCCCCCCACGCTTGGCTAACTGCAGGGAAGGATTTCTTTTCAGCCACAGGTAAACAGCCCAGTAGGAACGGCCACCTCTGTCCCCTTAATTAAATTTCCGTATTTCAACCAGGTTACAATGAGCGATATCACTCTCCTGAGGATTACACAGCGAGATAAAGAATGGATGTTGCTTGAATGCCAGCAAACACCGGGACCATACGCTGCCAGGCTTTGTCATGCAATGATACCAGATTACTTGCTACTAGCATGGCGTGGTCAAGTGTCCTACCATGGAGGACGGAATAAGGCTGCACTGCCCAGAAACATTCTGCAAAGGCTTTTGGAGTACCTCCAGGAGAGCTTCATGGAGATGTCCCTGGAAGATTTCCGCTCCATCCCCAGACACGTTAACAGACTTTTCTAGTAGCCGTACTGGCAGCGAATGCATCCCAAGTCCTCAGGGCAAATACATCATTAAAAAACGCTTGCTTTTAAACCATGTTTTATATTTTAAAAAGTAAACTCACCTGAGGTCCCTTCCATGGGGTCATGGTCTTGGGTACTGGCTTGGGAGGCTTGGGAGGGTACTTCAGTCAGGCTGAGAAAAAGATCCTGGCTGTTGGGGAGAACGGAGTGCTGGGTGCTCTCCACAAGCTCCTCCTTCTCCTCCTCCTCCTCTTCCCCGTCCGCAGAATCCTCAGGTGTGGCTGATGAGATTACCCCCGCCTCGGAATCCACGGTCAGAGGTGGGGTAGTGGTGGCGGCCCCCCCCTAGAATTGCATGCAGCTCAGCGTAGAAGTGGCATGTCTGCGGCTCTGACCCGGAGTGACCGTTTGCCTCCTTTGTTTTCTGATAGGCTTGTCTGAGCTCCTTGACTTTCACGCGGCGCTGCTCTGAGTCCCTATTGTGGCCTCTCTCCATCATGCCCTTGGAGATTTTTTCAAAAGTTTTGGCATTTCGTCTTTTCGAACGAAGTTCTGCTAGCACTGAATCCTCTCCCCATATAGCGATCAGATCCAGTACCTCCCGTACGGTCCATGCTGCTGCTCTTTTTCGATTATCGGCCTGCATGGTTACCTGTGCTGATGAGCTCTCTGTGGTCACCTGTGCTCTCCTGTGCTGGGCAAACAGGAAATAAAATTCAAATATTCGCGGGGCTTTTCCTGTCTACCTGTCCAGTGCATCCGAGTTCAGATTGCTGTCCAAAGCGGTCACAATGGTGCACTGTGGGACAGCTCCCGGAGGTCAATACCATCAAATTGCGGCCACACTAACCCTAATTCGAAATGACAATATCGATTTCGGCGCTACTCCGCTCGTCGGGGAGGAGTACAGAAATCGATTTTAAGAGCCCTTTATTTCGAAATAAATGGCTTCGTTGTGTGGATGGCTGCAGGGTTAATTTGATTGAACGCTGCTAAATTCGAATTAAACTCATAGTGTAGACCAGGCCTAAGTGGTACCTGCATCTACATTTGCTAAAAAAGGATACATTTTTGCAAACATTTTCACAGACATTTTATCTTGCTTTTTGCATCAAAATTTCAAATTTTGAAATTTTTAAACTGCTCGACCTCTGTGTTAATGATCTCCACAGTAGGCTAGTTCTTTTTGTTTGTCAACCAGACCACTGTATTTTGTTTTGCTATGGAAAAAAAAGCTTAAGCTATTTATTTAATTAATTGGATTTATTTATTCCTATCAGTTACCTATGCAAGTTCTGGATACATTATGTAAATAAAATGCATACGAAATAGTATAAATATTTACATCCAAAGATTTCTCTCCCATTAAGAATTCTTCCTTTCAAACTGTCCAGCATACCCCCAAACCTTTTCCTTCAAATTTCTCTTCCTTAACCTCTCATATCAGAAAAAACATAGAAATAGTAAGGCCTTGCAGTATGTCCTGACAGTCATCAGCTCCGGGATCTGTTTGATCAACAGAGGGATCAAACTCCAGAGTTGAGGGACCTTTGCAGAAATAAACCTACTATCAGCCCTCTCCCATTTAAACTAGGACCTGTTCACTTGAGCATCTCTGCTGATAACAATTGCTGTGGAATCAAACAAGGAGAGAGGGGGTCACATATTTAGAACCTATACTTCTTTGAGAAACAAGTTGGTAGCCAATGCAAATGTAATGCGTCCTTTGTGTAAAATACTAGTTAGTAAGTACACAGCTTCATTAGGCACTACTAGCACTATCCAGCATCCATTCACTGGATCAAGCACACAGGAAGGGTTAGTCATAAAAGTCCAGATCTGGAGGAAAGAAATTCATCTTTCTTCCCAACACACATGAAACCAGACCCTTGGTTACCCTACTTTCTGGACATCTGAAGATCTAATAATATCTCCATGATGGTGAGTGACAAGTGGAGACATACTCCCCCAGTCATGGAAGCTAGTACCATCTTTGCTATTTCTTCTGGTTGCTTCCCCTAGTCCAGAATCAGTATCACATTCTTATGTGGTTAGAGCTAACCGACTAGGCCTATCTCCTCAGTCTCAGGCAGACATTGGCTAAGCTGCTCAACTGCACCAACTAAATCCGGTGAAATGGAGTCACCTTTGCACCTATTATATTTCCTGACAAAATCAGTGCCACCAGCAGCCCCTTTTAAAATTGGCTTAGTCCTAATATTGGATTTAACAGTAACATTTGCTGACTTTCATTATTTGGAGGGTGGGAGAGAAATGGCACACCAAAGAGCCACCTCAGGCACACATATAGGCAAAGGGAAACATCCCCTTAAATTATTGCTGGCACAATTGGCTGCCCTTACCAACTGACCAATTACAACTTAACAACTGTTGTGTAATACAATACAGCAATAAATAGTAATTAGAACAGGCTGCACAGCAAGCATATAGAGTTTGAGATAGCAAAATACTCTCCTACCCATAGAAAAAGCAGTATTGGCCCAAGTGGGTTTCCTGATTAACTGAATCTCTCTGACTACAACTTAGTAGTAGCTCTGTAATATAACCTAATAGCAACTGACAGTAAATGTATAGTAAGAGGCAGATCTAGAGTATACTGCCTTTTGAGGAGTATTTCTGGACTCAGGAGAAGTTGACTTAACTAAGCAGCAAATGGTGGCTCAGAACAGGCGACACACAATGTGGTTTGTTTTTGGTTTTCCCACAGTGGATTGGAGGAACACAGTTCCCACTCGTGTGTGCATGTGAGAGAGAAATAAATGTGTAGGTTCTGTGCGTGCACAGATACATCACCAAAAACAAACAAACAACCCCACACCAAAACACCCTTTAAGAATGGGAGGAGGCAGCATGTACACGAGGCAGCCTCATGATTGCTGTGGGAAAGCAGCTATATTCCTTCAAAATCTGGGGAGGACCTGAGAGATATCCTTGGCCCTATGACAAATTGGGAGGACAGGTCGTGGAATGCCACCCCAGCCTGCCTCTACTCCCTACCACTGGAGGCTACAAATTTAAGCTATTTTGTGTAGGCTACAAGTATACCTTAGATTATGACACAGTCCTCCTTTGTAAAGTGCTTTGAGATCTACAGATGAAAAGAGCTCAGTATTATTATTATTATTATTTATGGAGTTAGGCTGGGCACTTTTATGCTACGAAGTAGGTTGAGTAAGCAAACTCCATGAGTACAAGTGCTCTGTTGTCTCATTGCCTTGGAGAGGAGTAATGTGGTATGAGGCAGGGTGACATTACTGATTCCAACATCAGTGGTTGGGAAAGAGTGGCAGTAGATACACTCTACTCATAATCTGTGTAATTGTTGTTTTATAAAGCACCAAATCCTGCCCCCTCCTGTGTGAGTGAAAAAGGCTTTGAACCCCCAGATACCATGTGCTACCACTTGAGAAAGTAGATATCAGGATTTGAGCAACTCACATGTCTCTGCTCACCACAGAACTCTTCTCTGCAGGGGCTCCGTGTGCCCCAACATACAGAGGAACTCAGAGGGAGCAGCAGGCTGAAGCAAGAGGAGGGGAGGTTAGATCAGGGACTTCGTGGGCCCCCCTGGCAAAAAGGGAGTGCCTCTGCTGCCAGGACTACTGCCTTCCTAAGGCTGCTGTAGAAGACCCTCCTGCCACTCCCTGGCCTTGGGGGGAAGGAGTCTCTGTCCAGAAGATGCAGAGATTAACAGCAAAGTCACTTGGCCAACATTTTGGGGCAAGGATTTGTCCTAATAAGTGCAACATCAAATCTAGACTTTTTCTTCTGCCAGAAAACTGGTAACAAATAAAAAAGTGAACTTCTTGCAATAATTTTACATAAACTCTGCTTATGGTATGTGCATAAATTTCATATCATTGGCAATGTGAGTGATTACAAATAAGTACTTTTCAAAATTTCAAATGCTGCACAATGATCAAAATAACTGAAAAACTTTTGGAGCCTATCAAGAAATAACTGGATCCTTTTTAGTGCCATGCTTTATGAATAGGTAGTTTCTTAGCAACTGAAATGCTTCCTGAAGAGACAGAAAAAATCTGAAAAAGTTAAACATCTAGCCAATATTTGCCTGAAGTGATATGACATTAATCAAGCACATAAGACTTTGCCTGACATTTAATGTATTTACACTATTTTGGGCCAACAGCTTTGCGCAGTCCCAGCTCCTTGTCACATTATTTCTGTAGGTAATGTAGTTTGTGCAAACTTGTTTGAAGAGGTATTGGTGTATAATGATTGGAGCAGGAGACTTATCTCTACCAAAGCCTCACTGTGCAACTTTGGCACATAGATATTGTACATCTCTAGATACCTCACTTTTAGCCATTTGCAGAGAGAGTATATTGACCATACAGATGTCGTGAGTTTTAAAGAATAAAAGCTTGTAAAGCACATTCAGATCATTAAACAAAAGGTACAATATACCCCTTAAAATACCACATGTTCTATAGCAATAACCCAATAATATCACTATTTTAAGTTGTCATAGTTTAGACTATTATTGTAGGATACTGTTATATTTTTAAAAATAATAAGTACAGCGTCTTATTTATAATTTTTAATATTTGGAAAAAATCATCTATTAATCCTGACAAAGATAGTGGGTTCTATTCTCTTCTCTCCCCTCCCCCCAAAACTGGCTCCTTTGCACGGCTCAGGTGGCACAATGGAGCCAGAGTCTGATCACAAATGGCTACCTCATAATTCCCCTCTAGTGTTATCCAGAGCAGTGATCTGCTAGGTCACTCCAATCCTTGACTCCAAACCTTACCTTGCTCTGCTGTGAGAACCCCCACTCCTGGGCTATTCACGCACAACCTCTGGCATGTAAGCTGCTCCTTAGATCGTGCAGCCGAATGACACTAGCCAATATCTCCGGTCCCAGACACAATCCTAGGAACCTCCATCTTGCAGTGTCCAATTATGCCTGCTGGACACTGCAAGCTTATATGAGTTCATCAATTTAACAAATAAATGTATATGTGCCAGGCTTGTTATCCCAAGGGAAGCCTCTGACACACTTCAAACCAAACACACAGCTTCAGGTAGAATAAACCAACAAATTTATTAACTATAAAGATAGATTTTAAGTGATTATAAGTCAAAACATAACAAGGCAGAGTGGTTACCAAAAAAAAAAAAGAAAATATAAGCACACAGACTAAACTCTCAACCCTATTAGACTGGGCAGCAACTAGATTAAGCAGTTTTTCTTACCCCGCTAGATATTGCAGACCTTAATATACAAGTTTGTTCCTTAAACCTGGGCCAATCTCCTATGTTGAAGTCTTGTCTTCTCAGTGTCTTGGTTGCTTGCAGCACAGGTGGGGGCAGGAGAAGGGCCCAGTATGTGTCCACTCTGTCTGTTTTATACTCTCAGTCCATGTCCTTGGGGAGCACAAGACCAGGCATGTCTAGGGGGCATTGCTGAGATTCTCCAAGCAAGGTTGAGAATTCCACTGCTGTGGCCTCATGCAGGTGAGTCATTGCATTGTAGTTCCCTTGCTGGACAATGGCTGTTGATGGTTGTTTGACACTCCACTCGGGTGTTGGTTACTTTCCTTGCTGTTGCCTCTGGGGAGCTAATGTCTGGCTGATTCCCCAACTTACAGCATTCTTTAGTGACCATCATACAATACAATTATCAGAACTTCATATGCATTAATGATACACATATATGAATAGAGAAATGACTTTCAGCAGATCATAACCTTTCCCCTGACACCTTACAAGGCATGCTTTATAAGTAAGATCACAATTATATGAAAATGAGGAATATGGGGGCTACAGTATGCTCCCCCAAGGTATAGAGTGTGTGTGTGTGTGTGTGTGTGTGTGTGTGTGTGTGTGTGTGTGTGTGTAACATCTTCATGCTCTCTACTTAACAGATAAAGCACAGGAGGGTACAAATCATACAAAACAATAAAATGTCCTAAATGCAATGTCCCTCACTAGCTCGCCCTTCCCTTGGGAGATCATCACTGAGATCAGGCAGGTCCTCCACCCCACTGCCTACCCTGCTCCTGCAGCAGTCTCCTGCATCTTAATCTGGTGCAAAATGGCTCTCTCCCCCATGGAAAAAAATACCCCTGTGCTAGCACCAACTTCCTAATATGAGCACAAACCCCTGCCCTTGTTGCCAAGGTAACTTCACCTCTACTAAACCAGTTCTTCTGGGCAGGGACCATCTTTTGTCTATAGGGACTAGACTTCCAAGGATTGATTATTTAGGAGTCAACTACCCTAAATTATTCTTTTGCCACAAGCCTTTATAATTTTCAACTCAACATGCAGGCAGACAATAGAAAAGGCAAAAGGGTGCCTGTCCAAAATGAAGTTTGCTGCCTGATACACACATATAGGGTTCATAATCTCACACAGAATTCAGAAATTGTACAGATATATTCCCAGTTCATCACAGCATGCCACATGCAACAACATAAGATCCTCAAGGACTTCCTTATTTTATTTTTATGCATTCATTTTTTTCAGGTCAAATAATTAATAAAATCTTATTACACCTAACAAAGTCCAAAGTAAGTTTCCATCAGCATGATTTGTTTGAAAAAGTAGCAATGGCTGCAATTTTACTTCAGCAGGCAATTTATTTCAAACATAGACTGTTGTAGTTAAAATTATTTCTGCTGCCTGTATCTCTACTTTCAACTTAGCACATTGAAAATCACAACATTCAATGATGATTATTCATTTAATCTATTAATATGAAACTGTGACCTTCCATCCAAACTGAGATCCTCTTCATGGATACTTTTCCTCTGGTCTTTGATCTTAAACCAAAAATAACATTTGATGTTGGCAATATTCAAAAATAGCCTATTTTGTATTAGATGAGACAAGACAATCTCCTACTGTTTGAATAACTCTCTGGTCTTGATTACTCAGAGAAAATATGCTGGATTCAAATATTTCATTTTCATAAGTCTTGCTCTGTCCTTTCATACTACAGAAGCTGCTAGATGAACTGACAGCAGCTTTCCCATCAACATGAAGAGTGTTACATTGTGTTATGTTGTGAACCATTGTATGGCAATGTGATTCACCTGAATGACAAAATGCCATCTCTCCCTGTAAACAGTTTATTAATGTGAGAACATCTGTTTTGTGCTGAAAAGGCTGCTGACAGCTTCTGCATCTTTAGCTGCTACCAGATTGAGGGGAAAATATGATATCAATGTGAGTACTTAAGTCCTATTAACTTTAATGGGAATAGCAAGCATACCATAACAAGGGAAGAATAGGCACAAAGAAGATTCAAACCATCAGTTTAATGTTAAAATCAGAATGGATTTTAAAAGTAAATCAAGTAGAATGTTCCAAGAACAAATGAATAACATCTGCTCAAGTTCTGAGACATTTTAGTTGCCCTGCACTCCACAGTTGAGGAACTCAAGGATGAGTTTGGTTGTGCAATCCTTGACATTATCAAACTTGATCATCTTAGTTCACAAGGATCCCATCTCACTATCTGAAGACAGCTTTTCTACCACCTGAGCCACAAGAGAACCTCTGGCATTAGGTATAAGCTGTGCTACGTTTGTCTCAGCTAAAAGAATTTTCTGAACATACCTTACTCCCCTCAACTTGAGGCAATGTTATGCCTTTTCCTATCAAATGCTTTGCTGTAATCAATGTATGTTATACCATTATATTGACCTTATTCCTTAAACATAAGTAAATCAGTTGCGTCATTCAGCAGTGCAGTTTTTTGAAGAATGCTAAGTATCAAAGACAAGCAGCTTACTAAGTTGAATGCAATATTATTTGAGGCAATGGGGGGTTAAATCTTGACATTGCATATAACCTGTGATCCAAGACATTTGTTACGACTGGCAAGATAAGAAGTCCATAAGTGTTCACATTATGTACATTTTCAGTTCGATACTCAGAAAAAAATTGCTATTTGTTTCCAACATGAGGTCTGTTGACCAGATTGCCCATTAATCCATTCCAAACGCAGGTGCACAGTCAAGGTGCAGCCAGTTTCATTACTTTTGTATCAATCATCTGCACCTGGCTTCTGGTTAATATTTCATGCCATGATAAATTCAGTCTTCAAGTTAGAAAACACAACATTTGATAAAATTGACTTGAATAAGATGCAGAGAGCCAAATTCATCCCTGGTATAAAACCATTTACTTCAGTGGAAGGATTTGATGTGGCCCACAGAGTAAGGCTTTGATCTTTTGTACATGCATGTATCCATTTCCCAGCAGATTATCTAGGCTGGGCTCTATTGTGATCTTCAATTATAGTGTTTATAAGAATCATGCAGCAGGTGGTGGTTAATTGAGTGTGAATTTTACCTCATATATAGTCAAGGGACAATACCTACTTTGTAGGGATATTAAAGAAGGTACTAACAGTGATTCCCCCAAGAGACAGTGACCCCCTCATAATTTGGCCCTCAAACTTTAAAATCCAACAGTTTCACCAAGTACAAAAATCTCTTGGATCTTCTGTTAAAACTTGTAAGCTACTGTCTGTAGAAACCATTGATTATATCTATCCTGTGACTACTATGTAAAACTTACAAACATTGGTATAACAACTTTTCACTTTTATGATGCACTGTGCAACTTGATATATATAACCTTAATGGGTCTTTTTTTCTGAAAACTATAAACACACCAAATGTAAGGGTCATTCTCTCAGAGTTTTCTATGAAAAGATGAGCAACACTGAATTTGTCTTTACAATTGCCAGTGCTTTCTATCCAGCATATGCTACTACTCCTTCTTTTAGTCAGGAAGTTACTGTTGCATCAATACCTTGTGTGTGGAGATGGATACACTCCAGCCTTTTATATGGGTTTGTTGGGGAATGTAATACAGAAGATAAGGAGGCAGCTGAACACCTCAGGGATATCCAGGTAGGTTTTTAAATAAATAAAAAATTGACAATGTGATTTCAAGATGGTGTGGAGTAATGGATAACATACAGCTTTATAGTGATGGCTAATGTAGCATCTTTTGATGCAGGATCATCATGAGACATGAGACAGGCTATGGACTAGCAGGGACTGATTTGAAGAGATTGCATTCATTCTCTGTAGGAGGGTTCCAGACAGGTATTTTTTTCAGGGTGTGTATATTAATTGTTATTAAATGTGCATGAAGAAACTGGGAGAGCTGGTAGGGAGGCAACAGCATCAATATGCTATTCATCATATAGATAATGATATCCAGAACGGTGTTACCATCTCATCTGATCATGGCAAGTCTGTCTCAGTGCTGTCCTGCTACTAGATGAAGAGTGAATGGGAAAGAGGTGGTCGAAACTCAGCCCAGATTTAGTAGATATAGAGCTCAGAAATCCATTCATAATTAATACTTCAACTGATAAACTCAGCTTTCTTTTCCTGTTGTGAATTGTCCATGAACAAGACTTTGATTTTTATGAATATGTTTATTTTTCAAAATTGCTCAATGGTAGCAAAGATTACCTGTTGCCAATGTAACGTGTCAGAAATGGATAGAGCTGAGCGGGTTCAGAACATTGTTTAGATAATAGTAGAGAAGGGGCAAACATTTTGCAATGTTTCAGTAACTGAACAGAAGAGGAGGCAGTCAACATTGAGGACCTGTGTGACTCTGGAAAGTTTTGGAAGGATAACTAATATTGCAAGGAGGAGCAACTCAAGTCAATATAGAAAAACAAAAATAACATTGTGTGAGATACATAATAATACTAAAGATCTTGTAATGATCTCTCTAATAAGTTTATGTAGTGTCTGTATTTGAAAACACATGAGTTTTTCAGACTCATAACTGGAAGTGATATAAATAGTGTTTTAATTTTTTTTTGTTTATATACAAACAAATAAACAAATTAAAACACTATTTATATCACTTCCAGTTATGAGTCTGAAAAACTTCATTGTTGCCCACATAAGTAAAATGAGTTTAATTGCAGACTTATACAGATATGATAGCACTCTTCTTGTTGTACTTCCAGCAACCTGTTGATATTGATTTTGCACACTTACATTTCCTTTATTCCCGCACAAGAGCATGGGTATTGGATGGTGATTTGGGTTTAAAAGTTGTTTATGGTAGGAAGATTAACCCCCTACATTCACTGAAGGGGTACCAAGTTTTAGTCTTGCCACTCTCATTGATGTCAATGGAATTCATGCAGTTAAAATATTACAGACCACCCTCTAAAGTTTAGCAGAAAGTGGTTTGTTTTGTTTTTAAAGTGGGCTGTATCTGTACAAAGCATATCACATGGGTTTTGTGTATCTCTAAGCCTTTTGATGCTGTGTTTGTATATCTGTTCAGGGAAAGTTCCTATGGAATGTAATATGGATTAAATCAGTAGGCGTCTATAGATAAAATGAAATAGGCTATCATTGTCTTTCTATTGTTTTTTAAAACCATCCTATAGAATTCTGTAGCAGGTGTATAATTCACACTGTGGTTAAAAAAATCCATAAAAAAGGAAATAAGTTTCTATTGAATTCTATAGGAATTTCCCATAAAGGTGCTTAACAATTCTATTAGTAGCAGCTGCTATGTTTAACTCTTACCATATTATGGTTCTCTGCTTTTTTACATCAGTTTAGTTGGATGGTTTCACAATTTCTTAATGATATTTTATGATTGGGATAATCCCAAAGGTATATTTGCAGGTAATTGCACATCTTGTGTTTTTTTGCTCAAGTGTAGTAATTACTAATATCTTCGTGAAGCACTTTCCCTTAAGATAGGATGATTATGATAATTATCTTCATCTCTGTAATTACTACTCATTAACTATTTGGATAGCCATATCCCTTCATTTGAACCTAAATTTCATACTTTTATTAACTGCCTAATAATGAAAAAGAATGTCACAAACTACATCTTTCTCCTCCTTTGGAACTGCTATGTAGCCCCCGAAGACCTGAAAATATGTACTGCTATCTAGACATTTTTGGCTTTGTTCCAAAAATGTTATAGCTGCATGTGAGCTGCTAATGATCCATCTATCTGCACATGCAATGTGACAGCTGATTTACTTGGAGAGGGTTTAGAGGGCAAAGACTCCACTAGAAAAAGAGGGGCAATTTCAGCAGCGATGTATAAGGTGGCATAAATCAGACCCTGTAACAGGTTCTAAGATTCTTTATAGGAACGAAGGGCTCTTCTGTCAAATTACCCTAACCTCAGATACTAAAACTATGGATTAAGATTCAAGATATGAGTGAAGCTATTAAAGCTAGATCCAGTTAGCTTAACTGGGATATAAAAGCAGTAGAAGCAGTGACAGATTTGAATGCAGTTATTTTTTTGTACATAATTCTACATTTGTAAGTTCAACTTTCATGATAAAGAGATTGCACTGCAGTACTTGTTTTAGGTGAACTGAAAAATATATTTATTTTGTTTTTTACAGTGCAAATTTTTGTAATCAAAAATAATAATATAAAGTGAGCACTGTACACTTTGTACTCTGTGTTGTTATTGAAGTTAATATATTTGAAAATATAGAAAAACATCCAAAATATTTAATAAATTTCAATTGATATTCTATAGGGCTGTCAAGTGCCATACAAATGCCTGTTCTCACTTTTAGGTGACATCCTAAACAAGAAACAGACAGCATTATCTCCTTAAAATGTAAACAAACTTGTTTGTCTTAGCGATTGGCTGAACAAGAAGTAGAACTGAGTGGACTTGTAGGCTCTGAAGTTTTACATTGTTTTGTTTTTGAGTGCAGTTATGTAACCAAAAAAATCTACATTTGTTTAGTTGCACTTTCATGACAAAGAGATTGCACTGCAAACTTGTATGAGGTGAACTGAAAAATACTATTTCTTTTGTTTATCATTTTTACAATGCAAATATTTGTAATCAAAAGTAATATACACTTTGATTTCAATTACAACACAGAATACAATATATATAAAAATGTAGAAAAAATTCAAAATATTTAATACATTTTAATTGGTAGTCTATTGTTTAACAGTGCAATTAAAACTGTGATTCATCGTGATTGAGTTTTTTGAGTTAATTGAGTGAGTTAACTGTGATTAATCTACAGCCCTAACATGAACTGATTTGGCCCTTTCCTGTTTCCATTTCTTATTTTAAAGATTGGATATATTCCATCAAATTCATAGAATATTAGGGTTGGAAGAGACCTCAGGAGGTCATCTAGTCCAATCTCCTGCTCGAAGCAGGACCAACACCAACTAAATCATCCCAGCCAGGGCTTTGTCAAGCTTAAAAACCTCTAAGGATGGAGATTCTACCACCTCCATAGGTAAACCATTCCAGTGCTTCACAACCTCCTAGAAAAATAGTGGTTCCTAATATCCAACCTAGACCTCCCCCACTGCAACTTGAGACCATTGCTTCTTGTTTTGTCCTCTGCCACCACTGAGAACAGCCTAACTCCATCCTCTTTGGAATCCTCCCTTCAGCTTAGTGTCATCTGCAAACTTGCTGAGGGTGCAATTAATCCCATCATCCTGATCATTAATAAAGATGTTGAACAAAACCGGCCCCAGGACTAACCCCTGGTGCACTCTGCTTGATACTGGCTGCCAATTAGACATCAACAATCTAGCCAGCTTTCTATCCACCGTATAGTCCATTCATCCAATCCATACTTTTTTAAACTTGCTGGCAAGAATACTGTGGGAGACAGTATCAAAAGCTTTGCTAAAGTCAAGATATATCACATCCACCACTTTCCCCATATCCACAGAGCCTGTAATCTCATCATAGAAGGCAATCAGGTTGGTCAGGCATGACTTGCCCTTGGTGAATCCATATTGACTGTTCCTGATCACCTTTCTCTCCTCCAAGTGCTTCAAAATGGATTCCTTGAGGACTTGCTCCATGATTTTGCCGGGGACTGAAGTGAGGCTGACCGGTCTGTAGTTCCCCGGGTTCTCTTTCTTCCCTTTTTTAAATATGGGCACTATATTTGCCTTTTTCCAATCGTCCAGGACCTCCCCTGATCGCCACGAATTTTCAAAGATAATGGCCAATGGCTCTGCAATCACATCAGCCAACTCCCTCAGCACCTTTGGATGCATTAGATCTGGACCCATGGACTTGTGCATGTCCAGATTTTCTAAATAGTCCTTAACCTCTTCTTTCACCACTGAGGGCTGCTCACCTCCTCCCCATACTGTGTTGCTCAGTGCAGCAGTCTGGGAGCTGACCTTGTCTGTGAAGATCAAGGCAAAAAAAGCATTGAGTACTTCAGCTTTTTCCACATCATCTGTCACTAAAATTAGAGTTTTGTAGTCTAGAATTTAACCTTCTCAATATGCTTCCTTTTGATTTGCTAACCACTCCATTACTCCCTATTTAAATCTTAATTAAGAGGCGGGGAAACGGTAGCATAGCCAGCCAGTGAAAATCCAGTATGGAAATTAAAATAGTACAGCATGCTAGCACACTCCACAGAACATATGGGGCAGTAAAAATCTGATCCTTCATTCCCATCACAAATTTTGTAATGGGAACACAAACTGATAGAGCATGAATCTGTTCTCTTGACAAACCTTTTTCATGGCAAAGAACATAATTAAAATGTGGGGATAGTAATGTACAAACTTAAATCAATCATTCTTAATCAAGAAACATTTTTTAACTTGTGTTCCTATGTAAATACAGTATGAAATGTAATTTAATCTGTAGTGGATTCCCCAGATAGAATTATAAAATATAAAAAGAAGAAACATTATGTAACTACTTTATCATGTCAAATTCAGCTAAAAAGAGCATTTCTCTCAAACATTTTATCATTAAAATTCCCCTCGATTTAGTTTCAGGCAGGTGTTGAACTCTCCCAATGAACACAACGTTGGCATGTCTTACCTCACAGAAGCCAAATATGGGAGGCTAATGAATTTATTAGGGATGGCACAATCATTTTACCAATTTAGAACTCACACTTTGGTTCGAGAATTAGAATATAACATAAATTTGGGCTTAAGCAGAGTCTTGGGCTGCTGAATGGGTTTTTAAATATATTGGATCTTATGTTACCTTAGAAGCAGGGCAAGAAGTACTTTAGAACAAATATGTCTATTGTTTGTACATCACTGGTTTCTATATAATTACAAATGAGTATAAATCCTTTCTCAGTGTTCATGGAACCCTTACACAAACAAAACTCCTCTATTGACTACAATTTGTCCCATGCTATATTAAAATTATATTCCACTTAAGAACAAAATGAAGAGGGGGAAATATTGCTCAGAAGTTGATAGTGTTTGATGGATTCCCAAGAGTTTAAAGAGTATCCTAAGTTTTAGGAACCCCAAAAGACTACTGCTTCTTCTTTCCCCAGAATTTATAGCATGAAATAGAGTATACTTAAAATAGAGTATACTTATATTCATCCGATATAGCTTTGTGTAACTGTTGCATATGAGGTTAAAGGTGGACTGAAAAGATGTTTTTCAAATAACTGTAATAATCCATTTTCAATCCCAAATTATTAAAAGTGGAATTCACCCTTCAGAAGTCTGAATCATCTTCAGGCTTTGTGAAGGGAATTAAGTGGGTGGTGTGGACTCTATGATCTCTTAACTAATCCATAATGACCAGCAATGACCTCCATGAACTTTAATTGCTCAATCAGTTCAGTATTCTAGTGCTACATTTAAGAGCTATGACACCTGTCTGTTTCAGGTTCTGTAGTTGTTACGATCTTTAGAATGTGGCTTGCAAATTGAAAACCCCAGGGTTTAAAATGGTTGTAGTTTAATCATATAAACTAATTCAAAGAAGAAAAAAATGTGAGATTTCATGTGAATGCTGCTTGCAGGTCGTAACTACAACCACCTCTTCAGCAATAAATTCATAATGTAAATTAAATGTGCCGTGATGTTTGAAATGAAAATTCACTCTCACAAAACAACTCTTTGCATGAGGAGGTGATATGCTAAGTAGGCAACCTGAGATTCAGGTTTCTTGGCTCCTACAGCCTAGAAGACTATGTAGGTCCAGACCAGTAAACACAGCTGGATCTTGAAGGCAAGAATGAAAACAAACAGGAAGAACTGGTGAAAGCATTACAGGGCTCAAAGAACTTTCCATTTGGGCAGTTCTGAAATCCAAGTAGGTCAAATGCTGCATTACACAGCCACAGTTCACCAATATAACAATCCAGGGCTACTGATCCCTTGGCAAGTGTAGGGTCTCTCCAAAGATTTTTTGATATGCAAACTGTGCTCTGCTGGTTAACCAGCACAACTAAGCAATGTTAACCTGAAGTGTGATGTACAAACAGAAGGGTTTTCACACTGAAGTAAATATTGAGGACAGCCAAAGTTGCTGCAGAGTAGTGTATACAAATGGAATTTCACATACACACACACACACACACTCACTTAGGTGGTGTATACTGGTGTAGCAGCACTGAAGTTATACCTGAGTTATACCTGGCCCAGAATTCCAGAATCTGATTTCAAGTTGCACTGCTGAACATCCAGAGTAACTCCACTGAATGAGCCAATGAGTTACTTTGGATTTACACTGATGCAAC
Source organism: Chrysemys picta bellii (assembly GCF_011386835.1). Classification (NCBI taxonomy): domain Eukaryota; kingdom Metazoa; phylum Chordata; order Testudines; family Emydidae; genus Chrysemys; species Chrysemys picta. The sequence continues at coordinate 85,639,851 of NC_088795.1, forward strand.
TGAGGTTAGAATCTGGCACACAGTGTTCATCCATATACCTTGAGGGAAGCCAACAAGACTACTCTGATGCAGTTTTTGAAATGTCTTTTAATGCAAGCTTGACTGTTTTGCACATAGCTGAGACACTGATAAGGGGATATGCTTTAACTGATACTGTCTTGTAACTTAAGAGAGCTTTCCCTGCAGGATTACACCTCAACCTAATTTGATTTTTCCTGATATTACAGGCTTCAGCAGAGAAATGAAATTGTGCTTTCTACCTTGACACTTAAGCCTGAACTGACAGCTATGAATCAGGGGAAGGAGGAAGCTACTCAGAAATGACTATCCTTATTTCATTTTTGAAATCTGAGTCTAAAGTGTTCCTTTCTGCAGATGAAATAGGTTGGCATTCTTGAGAACAGAAATATACATTCATGGGACCAGAAACTTGAATAAATATTAGTTTAGGTTAACACTTTAGTTATTGAAGGAATGTTTAATTGGAGATGAATTTTCTAAGTATGGTCCCAGAATAGACTGTGAACCTCTGGCAAGGACAATTCCTTATTATAAAGGGTTAATATTTTAACCAGAGAGTTATGATGAATTATCTTTAGATGCATAAGGCCTAATGCTGATCTCACTTACACTTATGTGGTGCAGAAGTAATTTCATAGACCAGGGGTTCTCAAACGGGGGGTCATGACCCCTCAGGGGGTCACAAGCTGTCAGCCTCCACCCTCAAACCCTGCTTCACCTCCAGCATTTATAATAAGGTTAAATATAAAAAAAATAAGGGGGGCAGCACTCAGAAGTTTGCTGTGTGAAAGGAGTCACCAATGCACAGGGCCGGCTCCAGGGTTTTGGCCGCCCCAAGCAGCCAAAAAAAAAAAAAAGCCGCGATCGCGATCTGCGGCGGCAATTCGGCGGAAGGTCCTTCGCTCTGAGCGGGAATGAGGGACCGTCCGCCGAATAGCTGGACGTGCCGCCCCTCTCTGGAGTGGCCGCCCCAAGCACCTGCTTGCCAGGCTGGTGCCTGGAGCAAGCCCTGCCAATGCAATGCATTTGGGATTCAGCGATTGGGTCCACTTACAACAGACTGGAATCTGTCCAGAGAGAGGGACCGGGCCAGGTTGTAACAAGGACCCAGTGAGCCTGAGCCTGATTTCATTTAAATGGGATAATTCCACTGAATTAGTTCAAAAATGTTCACTGCATAGTTTTTTTCATTTTCAGCTCTAGCATATGTTTTTCTTCCCAGCAAGCTGTCCCATTTGTATCTACTTTTACTTGGTAGCTACATAAATTTAGCAGAATCTTCCTCCCACTTTATTAATCAGGGCCTGGAAAGATTTGCAGCAGCTTAACCCAGTTTTTGTGACAGTCACTGTTGAATTTTGTAACTGAAAAATATCAATTCTATGGACCAATGTTTTTCTCCTATGGCCCCTCCTGTCTCCTTTTTGTAGCCCTTTGCATTCCCTCATTTCTCTTTGTTGTCCCACCTTCATTATTACTTCATATACTTTTTCTCTTTGTCACCTATTCCACCCCTCTCCCGCTTCTTTGCATCCACCCTCTTTGCTAACACCTTGCTTCTTATCCCTCATTCCCATTCACTCCATCTCTTCAGCTATGTCTACACTATAAATTACTTCGGTCCCTCAGGGGTGTGAATAAGGGTGAGTGACATAAGTTACATTGACCTAAGCACTGGTGTGGACAGCACTATGTCCCGCCGACATAGCTACAGCCTCTTATGGAGGTAGAAGTTATGAAACCGATGTTTCTCCCATCCACCAGAGCGTCTTCACCAGAAGCATTACAGTGCACATCAGTGCAGCTGTGCTATTGTAGCTGCTGTAGTGTAAGGAATAAGGCTGTGTCTACACAACTCCTCTTGCATTTTGTCATCTATTATTATTTAGAAATTAGGTTTTGGCCTAAATTAGAAGCAGCAGGAAGGACTCCAGAACACTGTAGGCTGAAGATGCTGGGGGCAGGATTCTGCTGCAGCAGAGACATCCCGAAGCTCCAACTCTGTTATTTTTTCTACATTTTCATAATCACAAAGAGCAATCTGCCCATCTGATACATTTGTTCACATTTCAGTGATGATTTTAAAGATTCTTTACCTACTTTTAGGAGCACTTAGATGCCACAGGGATAGGGATTCTCAACAGGATTTTCAAAAGAGCTCAGTGGTGACAAATCTTTTCCCACTGAAGTCATTGGGTCCTGCTGACTTCAATGGGTTCAGATTTAGGCAAACACTGAGTACTTTTTAAAATCCCATCCTAAATAAATAACTTAAGATGGATAGATAAGCAGGTAACTAACAGCCATGTTACTTAGGGTATGGCTACACTTGCAGCTGTACAACGCTGTGAGTTAAACCTGTCTTCGTACAGCTGAGTAGGGAAAGCACTGCAGTCTGTCCACACTGCCAGCTGCCAGAGCACTGTCGCGGCCACATTTGCAGCACTTGCAGCGGCATTGGGAGCAGTGCATTATGGACAGCTATCCCACAGAGCACCTCTTCCCATTTTGGCGCCGTGGATTGTGGGAAGGGGATGGGGGGTGTGGGGCATTCTGGGTCCTGCCCCAACGCCCCATGATGCATTGCTTCGCATCCCAGCAATCCCTGTGTTTCCGTCCACATTTGGCACCATCTTTCAACGCCATCTTTCAATGGTTTCTGTGCAGCGCGATCTCTGTTCCATTTCAGTCTGCGGGAAATGGAGCCTGAACTGCTGAGGAGTATGCTGACGAGTCTCACCAGCACGTCACGTTTGGCAGTCGAGCTATTCCTTAAGATCCAAAGTGACAGTGAGGAGTCCGACGATGATAGCGAGTCGTGTAACGCGTACAACATGAAATTGTTGTGGCATTCACGGACATGCTCAGCACCGTGGAACACCACTTTTGGGCTCAGGAAACAAGCACTGAGTGATGGGATCACATTGTCATGCAAGTCTGGGATGACAAGCAGTGGTTGCAGAACTTTTGGATGAGAAAAGCCACTTTCATGGGACTGTGTGAGGAGCTTGCCCCCACCCTGCGGCGCAAGGAGCGAGACTGAGAGCTGACCTGCCGGTGGAGAAGCGGGTGGCTATTGCAATCTGGAAGCTGGCAACTCCAGGCAGCTACCGATCGGTCGTGAACCAGTTTGGAGTGGGAAAGTCGACCGCTGGAATCGTGTTGGTGCAAGTTTGCAGGGCCATTAATCACATCCTGCTCAGAAGAACCGTGACTCCGGGTAACATGCAGGACATTGTGGATGGCTTAGCACAAATGGCTTTCCCTAACTGTGGAAGGGCAATAGATGGGACGCATATTCCTATTCTGGCACCACCCCACCTAGCATCCGAGTACATTAATCGGAAGGGGTATTTCTCTATAGTTCTCCAAGTGCTTGTGGATCACCGTGGGCATTTCATTGACATTAATGCAAGCTGGCCCAGAAAGGTGCATGGTGCACATTTCTTTTGGAACACTGGCCTGTTCAGGAAGCTGCAGGCCGGGACTTTTTTCCCAGAGCGGAAGATCACAGTAGGGGAAGTTGAAATGCCCATTGTGATCCTTGGAGACCCCGCTTACCCATTAATGCAGTGGCTCATGAAACCCTACACAAGGAGCCTTGACAGCAGCAAGGAATGGTTCAACTACAGGCTGAGCCGGTGCCAAATGATTGTGGAGTGTGCTTTTGGCCGTTTAAAGGGCCGCTGGCGATCTCTGTATGGGAAGCTGGACTTGGCCAAAAACAGCATCCCCGCGGTTATATCTGCGTGCTGTACCCTCCATAATATTTGTGAAGGGAAGGGTGAAAGATTCAGTCAGGCATGCACCTCTGATGTTCAACACCTGGAGGCTGAATTTGCACAGCCAGAGAGCAGGGCTATTAGAGGGGCCCAGCACGGGGCTGCAAGGATTAGGGATGCCTTGAGGGAGCAATTTGAGGCTGAAAACCAGCAGTAATGTCTGGTGCCCTGTACGGGACTGAAGTGCAGTGGTTCCAATGTTAGTAGGAATCTGTGTTTGCTAAGCTGATTTGCAGTGCCTTTTACTTTATGCAATAATAAAGAATGTTTTCAAAGCCAAAAAATCAATTTATTGAAAAGAAAATTCATTTACTGAAAAGAAACACAACTGTTTCGGAATCAGAAAGGGCAAGGGGGTGGGGTGGGGAATGGTACAATCACAGATTTACGTATGTCCTGTCTGGCGTGCTGTGCAATGAGTGCTGCACTTCAGGATGACTATACTGCATGGTGATGGGGGTTGAGTGCAGAGGGTAAGGGTTGTAGTTCTCAGGGCTGCTTGGTGAAGATACAGGTGTTGGAGGCAGCTGGTGGCGGTAAGAACCCGGACGTTGGGGAAAGTGGGTTGGAGGTGATATGGGGGCACAAGGGAAAGAGTTTTGGGACAAGGGCTGCAGGGGACGTCGGGCATGGTAATGCTTTGCCTGTATGGCAACAAGCGCCTGGATAGAGTCCGCTTGGCGCTCCACGATGCTTATCAGCCGATCCGTGCTTTGCTTCCTGTGTGCTGCGTTTTCCTGGAGGATCCTGCTTTCGCTCTCCCTCCACTCCTGCGCTTTTTGATTCTCTGTAAGAGATTGATGCATCACATCGTGCAGCATGTCTTCTTTGCTTTTTTGCAGTCTCTCAGCCGGTGAAAACACGGACGGCTGAGATCTCAAGGTTGCATCTGTAACTAGGGTGACCAGACAGCAAGTGTGAAAAATCGGGACGGGGGTGGGGGGTAATAGAAGCCTATATAAGAACAAGCCCCAAATATCGGGACTGTCCCTATAAAATCGGGACATCTGGTCACCCTATCTGTAACGGCAAAATGCAACACTTAACAGAGGCAGCATTGTTTATACCAGACAGAGTAATGATTCCCCCGCACTTAAGGAGGGCACACACACACAGTCTACACAATAGCATACTTTTCTCATCCCAAAGAGAGCGCATATAACCCACAGGAGCCCCAAAATGGTGAGTAAGGGGGACTGATTGTTTCAGGGCTGTACTGTCCTCTGGGTTTCTGTGCCTTGGGGAGAGCCAACAGCTGCAGGGGGCACCTACACTGAACACTGTCCCAACATTTTCCACAGGAGTTCATCCTGGAAGATATCTCGCTGCTGAGGGTGACCTGGGAAGCAAGGGAGGGTCTTCTACTGCAATGCGGCTTCCGCCCTGGCCCATATGCAGCTTGCCTGTGTGCAGCAATGGTCCCCCCCACCCCTCGCGGCACAGTGGCACAGACACGTTAGCCTGACTTGGACAAGGACCACGATGGTTCTCCCAATAAACCTGCGCAAGCGCATTGCCCACGTTCTGGATGAGACTTTCGAAGAGGTTACTGAGGCCGATTACTGTGATGTGATAGACCACATCAATGCGCTATTCCGCATCTAGGCATGCATGCAGCCCTAGCCCTCCTCTCCCAAAGAGCCTGCACCGAAAAAATTCCTTCCGGGGAAAAAAAAAACGATTACCAGGAACCTGCTCTTCTGTTTGTCCTCCACCAAGTTCCGGCTGCTGAGACTGGCTGCCTTCCTCCTGGCTCGAGAAGAGCTCCTGGCTGCATGCCTCCAGGGATTCCGGGGTGTCTCTCCCTAACCCAGCACTCTCATTCCCGCTTTCATCCTCCTCCTCCTGCTCCTCTCCCCACTCTGAAGTATCCATGGTGGTGCTTGGAGTGGAGGTGGGGGTCACCCCCAAGTATCGCGTCCAGCTCTTTGTAGAATCAGCAGGTCGCGGGGTGGAGCACCCAAGCGGCTGTTTGCCTTGCGGGCTTTGCGGTAGGCACTCCGCAGCTCCTTTACTTTAACCCTGCACTGCAGTGCATCCCAGTCATGGCCCCTTTCCATCATGGCCCTTGATATGTGCCCAAAGGTATCGTAATTCCTACCACTGCAGCGCAGCTGGGACTGGACAGCTTCCTCCCCCCAAACACTGATGAGGTCCAGCAACTTGCCATTGCTCCGTACTGGGGCTCGCTTGGCACGTGGAGACATGGTCACCTGGAAAGATTCGCTGATAGCACTTCATGCCTGGCTGAGCAAACAGGAAGGGCATTTTTAAAATTCCCGGGGAATATAAAGGGTGGGTCTGACGGTTGGTCACCTGAGGCCAGGGCAGTAGAGTTTGAACTGATGACCAGAGTGGCTAGAACAGGCATTGTGGGATACTGCTGAATACTTCTGGAGGCCAATCAGAGTACTTTGGTCCAATTTTGGTTGTTGGGTTTAGTGGGTGCTGTTGGTGGCCTGTCATATACAAGGGGTCAGACTAGATGATCTGGTGGTCCCATCTGGCCTTAAACTCCATGACAATTCAGAGACTGACATCTACAACTCATATTGTATACAGTGACATCTTGTAAAATTTTGAAAATAAGAACAAAGAATAATCATGAGTGAATCAAAAGGCAATCAAAAGGAATCTGTATTTTACAAAAAAAAAAAATGAATCTTCAGGGATTTTCCTACCTGTTAATCTTGCATATGAAGGCTGTAATTGACACAGTTGTCTTACTGTAAACAACCAGAGAAAAACAGAAACAAGAGATGAGGCAGCATATATATTTGTGCAAATAAACACACAGGAAAACTAAGAAAAAAAATCCTACCAACATCAGTAAAACAGACAGACAAAGTGACAAAGAGCAAAGAAATCAAAGCCCAGAATTTTGTAAATCATCTGCAAACTACATAAAGGAATAAGGGTCTTATGATTTCATCACCAAGGCAACCCCAGAGCCATAATTCAAATGGCACTGACTCCTTGTTCAGGCTGAAAGTAGTTTGAGCTATACAAAACTTCTGATTTTCACTCTGCAAAAACAACAAACACAAATCATGCAAAAACCACAGAAATGCAGGTTTGTTTTTGCTTTGTTATTTTTGAAAGACATTATGAGAATTCCTTTTGCTCAAATCTGACCACTGGCACGGTCTCCATTAAAGAGGTACTAATTACGCCATTCATGCCTGATGTGATTTAATGCAATGTGTCAAGAATTATTATGACAAGGGAAACTTAATGATGGTAGCAAAATAATTATTCACCTTCCTAAGTAACACCCTCTTTAGGAATTTTCATGAAATGGTAACAGTGGGGCAACATACCAGTAATTAATATTTCCTGTAAATATGCTGTCCCTACAGATTTAATTTGCCCATAAATGTTTTGTCAAGCATCTGTAAATTAACTCAACTCTGCACTTTTCCATTTGAAAGCTCACTATCTTTTTCACATAGGTTTGAAAGATGTTTTGACAAGGAAACCTACAGCTCTTTAGTTCCTACTGAAATGTCATACATCATTTAAAGTGAAGTCTAAACATGGCCTAAAGTATAGCCAAATCTTGATGTCTGACATGTGGATCCTTCAGTTAAATCAATGCCAAGCAGAGACTGACTACTTACACTTTTACCACTCTACTTGTTTGTTCATTCATCACAAAACTACTGCACCCATGGACATTTCCTTACTGCTCAGTTCACAGACTAGGGCAAAATTAAGTTCTGTTTCTGACATTGCTGATATTATATATAGATAGATTGCTTATAAGACATCTAGGTCTGAGGTGCCAAGCTTCAATTTCTGCACAATACATTTTCTTTTTATTAGATTGACTAAAAAGCTTGGAACACAAGGTTTTGGGGCTTTCAAATACCTCATCAGAAGTATTAGTAGATAACTACTAATTACATAGCTACTTTTTTGTATCCCGTGAATGTGAGTGAAACAAGCTTCACAACCAGGGAATTAAGTTTCTCCCATCAACCGTCGCAGCATATAATAAAAAGACTTCCATGATAGGTGATGGCATATCCTCAGAAGTACAAGAGATAGCACCTGAACAAGAATTCACAGAGTATTATTAATTTACCAGCATGCCTGTTTTCACCTCACAAAACATCTGCATTCTCAAAGAAATTTCAGTTTAATCCAGAAATTCCAACCACTTATTTTGTGATAGAGAGTCCTTCCATGAACAAGAAAATACTGAGGATACCACAGCAGGGGAAGGGAACCTTTTCAAACTCCCAGATTTCTCTTGCAAGCTGAAAACTCCAGAGAAGACACTTACTTTAGTACTTGATGATAGCAAGTGAAGGTCCAAATAGAGCAGGATAAACTGCAAATTGGACCTGGATAGAGAATTTAAGTTTTCAGAAGAAATATTATAACTCAAAACTTTTAAAAATGGCTAAAGTTGGGTTACCACTGAATAGAAACTGAGGGAGCTCATGACATTTGAAAATCAGGCCACTTATATACTTTCCAGCTATGGATTTAGGAACCAAATTAAGGCTCTTTTCTTTTCTTTTTTAAATCTTGTCCATAATCATTGTTAAAATAAAGGGGTAAGAGCTTTAATCATTGTGACCAAAATATATACTATTAAAGACTTAACGTCCACAACTATAAGCCATAACAGTGGGGCAAACTACATGAATCTCATAAAGCTTTCAACTTTTTTCTTCATAACAGTTAAAAAGAAAATTGAATAGCCTGTCTACTATCCAGACAGAATCAGCTATCTGGACAACACTTGCACCTGAGAGAGGAGGGACTTCTGCATGACCTTGAAATCTCACTGTGCTTAATTATTTTAGTAGGCTGCAGATCAGTATATTTTAAGAATTCCTTTATACCCAACGGTGTCCCTCTTTTTGTATGCAGCATGCTGCATGCTTGGATGATAAATGTAGTGATTGACTGACGAGGTATGATTAAAGATGACCATTTATATCATTGTTGCTACCTCTGTTGCACAATTGCACTAAATCTGATACAAAGCATGTCATGTATGGCATCAACAGAAAAGTTATGATTAAGGCTAAGATTTTGTCATGGATATTTTTAGTAAGTCACGGATAGGTCACGGGGAATAAAGAAAAATTCACAGAAGCCCGTGACCTGTCCATGACTTTTATTAAAAATGGGGAGCTGCAGAGAACCCACATGGTCTGTGGTGGCTGGGCAGTTGCAGCGGTCAAGAGCTGCTCGGCTTGGAGCCATCTGCCACCTGCAGTGGCTGGGAGCTGTAGGGTCCCCTCACCACCCGTGGTGCCTCGGAGCTCCAAGGGGCCCCTGCTGCCTGGGTTGACAGGGGTACCCTGCAGCTCCTGGCTGCCACAGGCAGCAAGGGGATCCTGCAGCTCCCAGCCACCACTGTCTGAAGTCACAGAGGTCTCTAGAAGTCCTGGATTACGTGATTTCTGTGACCTTCAAGACAAAATCATAGCCTTAGTTATGATTTGCTAAATATGATAATCTTATTTATATGCATGCATCACCTTTGTATATGAAGTTATGAATATTGGCCACATATTTGTATTTCAAACATGTGTTTCATGCCTGGGTGACACCCTCCCCCCACCCCGGACAGATTTACATCAGGATTAATGTGTTGATGGCTTATTAAGGACACTCAACTCTCACAATGGGCCATTGAAGAGACTAAGCATGCTCAATGAGCCTTTCCTAGAGATAAGCAACAGAGGGTCCTGTGGCACCTTTGAGACTAACAGAAGTACTGGGAGCATAAGCTTTCGTGGGTAAGAACCTCACTTCTTCAGATGCAAGTAATGGAAATCTCCAGAGGCAGGTATATATCAGTGTGGAGATAACGAGGTTAGTTCAATCAGGGAGGGTGAGGTGCTCTGCTAGCAGTTGAGGTGTGAACACCAAGGGAGGAGAAACTGTTTCTGTAGTTGGATAGCCATTCACAGTCTTTGTTTAATCCTGATCTGATGGTGTCAAATTTGCAAATGAACTGGAGCTAGAGATGTTGTGAAACATCCTAGAGATGTTTCACAAAGCACTGAGGCAATGGCTTCCCAGTGACTCATCATGGCATGTACGGACATGTGACAAGGACATGTGACCTAAGACTCCACCTTTTGCCATTAGTTTTCCATGCTCCTGGACTGAAGGTATAAAAAGGAGACTGTGACATCACTTCTTTGTCTTCATTTCTTGCTTTACTTTCACTGCTTTCAAACAAGGAACTGAATGACCCCCCCACACACCCAGCCAATCTGTTGGATGAATCCAGAGAGTCTTTTTATAAGATAGCAGATTTGACATCAATTCTATAATCCTGACCGGCAAACTGTAGAGTTCAATTGTAATGTATCTGATTCTTAACCATTTAATAGTTTCTTCTTTTCATATCATTAAATTTTTAGTTTTAATTACTAAAAGATTGGCTACAAGCATGATTTTTGGGTAAGATCTAAGCTATATGTTGACTGGGGGTAAGTGCCCGATCCTTTGGGATTGGTAGAACCTCACATATAATGAATTGGGTTTTCAGTAACCTTTCATCATACAAGACCAGTTTGTATGGATGGGAACCAACGGCTGGAATGCCTAACGGGGACAGTTTGGTTTCTTGTTAACCAGTGTCATGTTACAAAAGCTCTTTTGTTACCAGTTTGGTGAATCTCATTATAAAATAAACCACCAGTTTGTGGAGTGTACCTGCCCTGTTTCTTGCAGTATGCCCACATTGACATTCTTTTACTATCAAACATATTGGAAATTCACTGACATCATTATAACTTAGTACTTGCATTGTTTTTATTAGCCTGTGACATGATGACAGATTGAGAAAGTTTTGCCACTGGGAGTCAAAATCACAAAGTCAATCTATGGCAAAGTGTGTGGACCAAATGCCTTTTAATCTGGAGATTTAGCTAAACATAACATAGACCCAAAGCAGAAAAACAAGCAGTCTTACTGCAGTGAAGTGTTTGATCCAGAGCAAAGCACTAAGTGAAGATTAGCAGACTCTTAAAAATTAAATCAAGCTATTAAAAGCCATTGGATAAGGGAAAGGTTCTTTTTGTTATTCTGCTACTATCTTATTTGATGTAGCATTAAATTGCCCTTTGGGTAAAGCAGAGAAAAACTAGTATGGGAATGCCTTGTTTTTAATGTTTGCTTTCATCTGTGAATCACAAAAGCAATTCATCAATAACAAAACAAGTTTAAATGGTGTATGTGGTGAACACAGCACTCTGCAACAACTGCTTCTTCCAGATAAGACCCAAGGATAAAGTGTGTCCAGAGGGAGATGAAAACAAGTCAACATAAGGTTCCCACATAGAAGTATTTTACATAGCATGAAGGACTCTTTATCAAGTGCATTCATTTAAATACATTATAATCAGACCAATAGAAAGCCTGATCTGCACTTTACAATTTTCCCATTAGCACCAAGTAAGCTTTAAAACGCAGTAATTTGATAACAAGTTCCTTAAATGTCACGCAACATGTACAATTTACTCCATGAACAATGACATGATTCCCCTAAGATAGGTTTAATAAAGCAAAATAAATCAGTGATTTCTGTTCATTATTTTTAAACATTCAGGAACAGCTGCAGAAAATGTGCAACTTCCTAAATAGGTTCCACCTCCAGCAGTTGTCTAGACCAGATGGGAGACTGACAAGCTCCACTTAATATGTCATAGCATCAGCTCAATCATAAAACTGTGCCAAACAAATCTCTTTGGAATAGGAGCCACCTGTTTACTATAAATACACCTTTTATTTCCCAAAGTTCAGCTTTAATTTGTGATGTGCAATGCAAAGAAACGCCCCTTCAACTCCACAAAGCAGCTCCTCTGCAAATCAATCAGTCTCCTTTGAAGAGTTAAGGCCTCAATCTTTACAGTCACACTTGGGCAGTTTTAGAGCCTTCCATTTACAATGCTTCCTCACAAATTATTCAAAGTGCCATTTTCCTACAGAGTTTCTCTTATACGTTATTATTTCGGTTTGGGTTTGGTTTGTCTTCAACTTTTAATTGGTAGTTATTAGAAACAGAAATCTGTGATGCCTTCTGTTTTATCTCAGTGACTGAGTGAGCACTGCTCTGAAAAGCTAAGAGCAGGTTTCTCCCAGTAGCTATAATTTTCCATACACTGAGAAAAGAATATATTATGTATTGTCTGTTACAGTTCACTTAGGAAGATGTGTGAGGGTCTCCAGATGTCTATAATGATTAGATGTGTGTCTTGGAATGGGAGAAAAAAATATTTAATTAGGAAATATTATAAGCTATAAACAAAACTCAAAGCAAATGTTTCTATAATAGCCACTTGTATTGCAGGGTTACAATATGAGTCTATAAATCTAATGGAGGGGACGACACTGTCACTCTCTCACTTTCTCTCTCTTTTAACAGAACATTATAGTATGGAAATGGAGGATTGCTCCTATTCCAGTTGCCACAAGAAATTATAGTGTGTTTTAGTTAGTTTTCCCATAGCACACATTTTAGTACTGGAAGGGGTTAAACATGAATCTGTTTTATTATACTAACCTAAAATTAACTTTCAACTTGCCTAAAAGCACTTTGGAGTTTAATATAGTTCATTTTTGCTAGCATATCATCCAGATTAAATATAGTGCTAGATTCAGAATAGACAAGCATGTGGTGTGAAGGACATCCGAAAACTGAAAAGCTTTTATTTCTAATGATTTGCAAATAAGTCACTTTGACAGATCTTTAGCTACCTTCAGATTTCCAATCCTGCTGATGTTTTGCTTAGATGACATTCATTTATAAAATGTCTGATGCTACCCATGTCAGTATCTGGTCATTCATGTGATAACCATTATATTAGGGGACAGGGATTTCAGCCATTAAACTTCTATGACATTGACTTCAGGAGCCATTGTGTTAGATGTCAGCCCACTCAGAAGTATAATGTTGTTCTTAAAGGTGTAGAAAATATAACTTATAGCTATAAGTCCTTGCCAACACTAAAAGGCTATAGTGGACTGTATCACTCATTACAAGACTTCCTTGATGGTAATGTGAGCAAAAAAAAATTTTTTTTTCCCCCACAAAAGGGCTGAGAGGAAAGGCCCACCAGTTTCAGATTTGTGTGTTTAAGCAGATGCAACAAAGGATTGGTTTCATATTGATTGCTGTGCACATGACATATTTTATGTTGCAGTGGAGGCTCAATTAAACATTAAATTAACAAACACCTACAGGTTACCACAGCAGCTTTTTATGCAGGCAAGATTTGTTACTGCCCACTTTGTCTGTCATCTTTATCAGAAAACCTTGTGGTTCCCTGCTGATATGCGTCAAGATTTGTGTCATATTTACTCTCTGGACAAGTGTTGATAAATTTGTTTTCCATAGTTAAATATTTTGACAAAATGGCACTGAAAAATTGCTATATGTCGTGTAAATTTGATGGAGAGTGTTGCCAACTTTTGTGATTGTTATTGTGAGACTCATAATATTTATGGTTTTCCTTAGACCCCCATCTCCTGCAGTCATGTTTATGTGAGAATTTCAGCTTTCATTTTTTTTAAAGTTAACTTTGTAGTAGGAGGAAACTGTCTGGTAGGGCTAACAAATTTCCTGACAGAAAAGGGGGTATAACTGAAATTTTCATTGGGAAAAGATTGATTTTGGTGTGATAATCCATCAGGAAAATAGAAATTAATTGTTTCATTTCAGTTACAAATTGAAACATTTCATTTTAGAATATCCTCCTTTGCCTGTGCAGCTGCGGAGCCTCATAGGAGGTGTAGTTCCTCATGCTTCCTGCCCCGATTCTCCCCTCTGGGCCCTGCTTCCTGGCTGGACTCCATCTCCCATGTTGCACAACAGTCTCTCCCTGTGGTTTAGCAGCCACAGTAAATCATAGTAACTGTAGATCATGAGACAAATCAAAATGGAACAGGAAACTACAAGTCCCATGACACACTCCTGCAGATCAACCACAGGGAGAGACCACAGTCCATTATGGAACATTGAGTACATATGGGAGAGTGGGGACAGGTGGGACATATAACTACAACAGGTACCAGGACAGCTCAGGCAGAAAGAGATATTCCAAAATAAAATGTTTTGATTAGCGTATGGCAGAATGTTCTTTTGTCATTAAAAAAAAATACATAGGAAATGTTAATTCCATGAAAAGTTTTGATATTTTTAATTATTGTCCTAAGTTAGGGTGAGAACAAATATTGAAATATCAGAATTTCCCAGGAGATGGAAATTCCATTTTTCAATCAGTTCTTGTTTCTAGTCCTCCAAATAAGAACTTGAAAAAGAAAAGATAGGAAACAAAAGGTAGGAATAACACTGCTCTACAGCCAATATGCTTCTGAAATAAATGTAGTCAAACTTTACTAATTCTGGGTCACTGAGAACGAAAATGATACTTAAAATTGTTGATTGGCTCTAGTTTTCAAGATATGCTATTGGGTCAGTATATACGACCCTTGACTTGGGAATGGCGGAGGATAAGTGAGTTATAAAGGGAAGGGATCTCAATTTAAACCAGAAATGACTAAAATACATCTTTGACTGGATCTATGAATAAATCTATGACTGGGTTTGGACAGTACTTGCTTTTTAGGCAAAACAATGAATGATGCAATCTGAAGCTGGTATTGCATCATACATGATATGAATTGCATCATGTTATTCCTAGAAGTCATGGATGATGCAATCATAATGAAGCTTACATCACTCTGCTGAACAAATTGCCCAATATCAGCTCTAGAAATCATACAGTGTCGTGCTCGCTTATTTGTCAGTGTTTGATTTTGCAAAGGGACACATTTCTGTTTAGCCAAAGTGAGCAGAGATGCCTCGTGCTTGTGTGAACAGTGCAGATAACTTCTGTTATGTTTGTGGTGAAGTGACTTTTGCATCAGAAAAGCGCAGTCTAACCACTATGGTTAAGAAAGCCTACACTTGTGCAACAAATCTTCGCCAGTGGTTGAACAGGAAAAGGAAATCTATGCCTTTTGCAGTGCCAATGATTTGGAGAGAGCCAACAGATCATACCAGCAATTGTTACTTCTGCATGGTGCCTCCAGTTGGGAAAGGTGTGTCAAAGAAGAAAAAGTGGACTGTGCATTATCCAAACATTCCATCAGCTATACGCCCAGTACCCCACGGAGAAGGACTGCCGGTTCCTGATGCACCAGAATCATTCTCACTTGAGTCAGACGAGGAAGAGGAAGAGGATGAAACTTCTGGTCCTGAACCATCAATGTCACAGGACCCACATTTTCTCCCATCCTCCTCCTCTGAACCACACCTCATAACACAAGGTGAACTGAATGACCTTGTCAGGGATTTGGAACTACCTAAGAGTAAGGCAGAGCTGTTGGGCTCCAGACTACAGCAGTGGAATCTCCTGGCAGGTAATGTTAGGGTTTCCATGTTCCGTGACCGTCAAAAGGATCTTGTCCCATTCTTCTTCATGGATGGTGATCTTGTAGCCTGCAACAATATCGATGGTGTGATGGCAGCCCTCAACATCGTTCACAATCCAGATGAGTGGAGACTGTTCATTGATTCATCGAAGATAAGTCTTAAAGCTGTTTTACTGCATAATGGCAATGTTTTGCCATCAATTCCAGTTGGTCATGCAGTCCATATGAAGGAAACCTATGACAACATGAAACAACTTTTGAGGTGCATAAACTATGACCAACATCAGTGGCAGCTTTGTGGCGATTTGAAGGTTGTTGCTCTCTTGCTTGGTCTGCAGACTGGATACACAAAGTACTGCTGTTTTCTCTGTGAATGGGATAGTCGTGCAAGAGATTCCCACTACATCAAGAAAGATTGGCCACTCCGACAGTCATTGGAGCCTGGGAGGAAAAGTGTTCAGCATCCACCACTTGTTGAATCGAGGAAGATTTTGTTACCACCCTTACACATCAAGCTGGGTCTGATGAAGAACTTTGTCAAAGCCATTGACAAAACACAAGCAGCTTTCAAGTACCTCCGTGGAAAATTTCCAAGGTTAAGTGAAGCTAAGATAAAGGAAGGTGTCTTTGTTGGTCCTCAGATTTGTGAACTTCTTCGAGATGATGCATTTGACCATGCACTGCATGGCAAGGAAAAGACGGCATGGAAAGCCTTCCAGTTAGTGGCAATAAATTTTCTCGGAAACAACAAGGCAGACAACTACAGGTTGTTGGTGGAAAACCTCCTCAAGGCATACAAAAGCCTCGGTTGCAACATGTCACTAAAGATACATTTTTTGCACTCTCATCTAGATTTTTTACCACCGAACTGCGGAGCAGTGAGCGATGAGCACGGCGAGCGATTTCACCAGGACGTTGCAACAATGGAGAAACGCTATCAGGGCAAATGGAGCCCATCAATGCTTGCAGACTATTGCTGGACAGTGACAAGAGATGCTCCATTTAATGAATACAAGGGACAAGCCAAGAAGCGCTGAGTAAACACTGAATAGGACTAAACTATGTACATAATAGTTTTTTGCCTTTTGTTTCATAATACATTTTATTTATAT
Organism: Chrysemys picta bellii; assembly: GCF_011386835.1. Classification (NCBI taxonomy): domain Eukaryota; kingdom Metazoa; phylum Chordata; order Testudines; family Emydidae; genus Chrysemys; species Chrysemys picta. Next base: position 85,656,178 of record NC_088795.1, read on the forward strand.
AACCCTTTTGCTGATTTTAAAGTGTTACGTAAACAGGACAGGTGAAATATTATCATGTAAAGCAACCATAAACACATGAAAAGACCTAGGTTTACAATTTATTATTAAAACTCTACTATCTACACAATATACATAGACATAAAATGTAAAAACTTAAATATCTTAGAAACAGTAGCCAATCAGTTGTTTTAATTTGAATTCAGCACATCAAAATACATAATAAATAGCACATTTTATCTCTGAAGCAGACGACTTCTCAAAAATTGTAGATCAGTGTAATTTTACAAACATGACTAGTCCCATAGACTTCAATGGGATTACTCTTACATGTAACATTATGCACAGTTTTCAGAATGGAAAGAGGTAAATAGCAGTGTCCCCCAGGGACTGGGACCAGTCATAAATGATGTGGTCACCCCATCTCAAAAAAAATATATTGGACTTGGAAAAGGTTCCAAAAAGTGCAACAAAAATGATTAGGGGCGTGGAATGGCCACCATATCAGGAGAGATTAATAAGTCTGGGACTTTTCAGCTTGGAAAAGAGATGATTAAGCAGGTGACATGATAGAGGTCTATAAAATCATGACTGGTGGGGAGAAAGTAAATAAGGAAGTGTTATTTACTCCTTCTCATAACATAAGAACTAGGGGTCACTACATGAAATTAATAGGGAACAGATTTAAAATAAACAAAAGGAAATATTTTTTCACACAACTCACAGTCAACCTGTGAATCTCCTTGCCAGAGGATGTTGTGAAGACCAAGACTATAACAGGGGTCAAAAAAGAACTACATAAGTTCATGGAGGGTAGGTCCATCAATGGTTATTAGCCAAGATGGACAGGGATGGTGTCCCTAGCCTCTGTTTGCCAGAAACTGGGAATAGGCAATAGGGGATGGATCACTAGATGATTACCTGTTCTGTTCATTTCCTCTGGGGCACCTGGCATTGGCCACTGTCAGAAGACAGGATACTGAGCTAGATGGACCTTTGGTCTGACCCAGTATGGCTGTTCTTATGTTCTTAAAAGTTTAAAGGCTCAAAAAAAGAAGGCACATTAAAAAAATTCCCTACATTTAAAAAAAAAACTATTTTTGGGGCAGCGAGGCTGACTCAGTTTTGAACACTTGGGTTTGGCAATACTATATGGAGGAAATTGTAATTTTCTCATGCTATGGGTCAACAAATTCATAAATACTCTTCATAGCAACTAAATATATTAGGAACTGTATTTTTCTCATAGAAAATTATTAAGGACAACTTAACACCTTCTGTTACCAGTGGAAAATAGCTTAATAGTAGGAACAGTAGCCAATTCTCATGCACCCCAAGACTAATGAAGGGGTTAATATGGAGACTAGGAAGCAGGAAGTGCCTCAGTGGAGCTGATTATGGTTCCTCTAAAGGTTTTCCCTTCAGAAGAAAAGAGGACTGGTTGAGGCAGGAATGTTCTCCCTGAAATTGGCTCAGAACTGAAATAGCCAGTAGAGTTTTAGAGCTATTTAAAACCCTTCTGTCTACCCAAGGAAAGGAGTGACCAGTTAAAAGTGGACTCCTCCAGAAGGCTTGGTTAAAGCAGTTTGGTCCCTGGATTTTGTACCTGTTTACATTTGAGGTAGAGCAAATTCTTTGTTCTAATTTTGTTTGGCTTGGACATATGCAGCCTCTGAAAGGGACATCATAGCTAGTACTTCTACAGCTACCTTCAGAGAACAGTTCTTTGAATTGGGTCATCATATTATCTGAATAGTTTTTGCATTGATTTGACAATGTCTCAAATGTTAGTATCTGCTGTGCTTTCTGGAAATACAACTGTTTTCATGAGTGAACTAATTCTGAAATGTGTGGGTTACATGCAACTCCCACTCTATTGTATTACATTCACCACCTCAGTATTTGACCAGGTATTCTTAATTATTCAGGGGTGCCAGAACAATGTTTATAGTGGGGGTGCTAAGAGCCACTAAGCCAAACTGTAAAGCTTGTATTTAATTCAAGCCATGGGTGTGGCAACACCCCCACATCCTTAGTTCCAGCACCTATTTCATTATTTGTAATAACATTTATTAGTAAAGCCCCAGAAGAGTACAAAGGTGCCTTTAGAAGCAAGAGCTTTGTAAGAATTTATAATCCCCACCCAAATAAACATTTTCTGACAGTTTCATAGGCCCAGAGATATAGATGGTGAGGAGATTAACATGAAAACTGTGAAGTGTTTGGTTTTTTAAAGGAGGGGTTTAAAGAACAGAGACAGTATATGGGAAGTTCTTCAAGGACACGGGGCAGCATAATGAAAGGCATTAAGATGAATGGAAGATGATGATAGGCACAGTTAAAGAATACATCATCGTGCCTCAAGCTACTGATAGGTATTCTGGTCCATTGCTCTGCAAAAGCTTTGCTGTGAGACTGGTAACCATGGCACTGACAAATGTGGAAACATTAAAGCACATTGACTGTAAAACATCAGTAAAGTTTTCCAGTCACTTGAGGTTTGCATAAATTAGTGAAAATTCACTTCAGAGCCAGACTCTGGTACATCCAGGAGTATTTGGTAACATATTTTAAGGGTTATTCCTTAATATTTGTGAGTAACCCTGCCACTGTTCCTTTACTAGAATGGGCAAACTATTTTGGAGACAACTGTTGCAGAGCTCATCAGGCTCCCTCTTCTAGCAGCCCACCATATTACAATGAGGAGACAGCTCCTGGATCACGTGTTTTATACCTCCAGAGTCTGAACAGAGCCCAAACATTGTTTGTTGTGGAGTCCCTAGGCAAACTTTCTCGATGCAGATCCTCTATCTAGCATCTGTCCTGAGAGTTGAAACCACACAATCCTTCAGGCCAGTCCCTGGAACTACTGCTTACCCTTCAGGCTTCTCCATAGCTTCTCCAACACACCTTCTCTCAGAACTCCATTCAAAGGTATGAGCATTCAGGGTTACAGTTGAACTCTTTCAGGTGCACGTGATAGGTTTAAACAACCAGACACACACAGATAGACAGGCTTTGCACAGAATTCTAACACCAGTGCTCTTCACATAACAGATAAAGCACAGAGTACAAATTGTTTAGAAAACAAGATACAATCTAAATGCAATACCCCTCACTTACTCACCCTTCCCTTGTGAGTTCTTGGCAGTCCATCTGCGTTTAAGAAAGCACAGTTCCCCCTTCCTCATCAGGCAGCTGCTGTCAGCTTGAGCCAGTGAAGTGGCTGAAGACAGCAACAAGATCAGCCCCTGTCCTTTTATAATCATCCAGATCCTCAGTTAGGTGATTTTCTGGTCAGTCCCAATAGGTGACCTCTTCCCTGCTAATCCAGTTCCTCTAGGCAGAAACCCGTCTTTCATCTTCAGGCAATTGCATTTCAATGGTGAAGCACACAAGTCAACAACCTCATGTGTTGGTCTTTTGCCACTCACCTTTAGTCTTCCCGTCCAACATGAAGGCAAAAATCATAAGAGAAAACAATTAGCCTCCAAAATCAAAGTGGAGTTTGCAGCATGGTAAACACAGAGAGAGTTCATAATCTCACACAATTTGTAAATTGTATAGAACAGATTCACCAAATTGTCACAACAAACCCTCCACAATTTTCACTGAAAACTTGAATCCAATATGAAGCTGTAACTTTTGGGGGAATCACTCAGACCAGTAAGTTTAGTAAGGGGTTCTGTCACCACCTTCCTTGTCATTTTGGGTGCCTTAAATACTATGCTGTTATGGGTCAGAGCCAGGACACCAGGAGCCAATTTACAGGCATAAAGGTCTCACCCTGGCTTCCACCAACCTAGTTACTACTTGCAAAGTGACCATAAGAGCCAACCCAGTCCCAAGTCTCCCCAAATCTATCTATCCTGAGCTCTTAACTACCAGACACTTGGACTTTTCCCCTCTGGTTCATAACCTCTGAAAGAGTGAAACCTGCTCCTCAATTATCTATTCACACACTTCACACAGTCTCAACAGAGACCTATTTGTGGAAAAAGAAACAAGTGTTTTATTTAACAGAAAAACCAGAAATTAAAAGAGGAAATAGTAAGGGAAAGCAAATACATACAAGTTACACAGAAAAGAAACATAAAGATGCAACCTTTGGTTTTACACTAGATAAAAATCCCTTTTCAAATAGAAGTTACCTATTGCTTTTTCCTCCGTTTCCCAGTGTGCCCTCTGTCAAGTGTTTCATGAACACTTCTTGGATACCTTTCACTTCAAACCACTTTTGTTTTAACAGGGTTAGCAACGTTTTTGGTTTGGTTGTTTTGTTTTCCTTTCTATGAGACTATGGTGATTGGAAACAGGGGGAAATTCTCTCCTTTCTTACTTTTCCAAGACTGTTGTTGTTTTTTTGTTGTTGTTTTTTTTTTCAGTTTCAAGTTGTTTCAATGTTTTCCCATTAACTTTAATGGCCCATCGCTTTTCTTTTGTGGGATTGTAAAATGCTAGGAGCTTGGAGCTAATCTTCTGTGGTTGGAGAGGTAGACCCTCCCTGCCTGCCTGACCACCTCCCTGTTGTGAGTTGGATCTGAATGTTACATCACAAATTATGAGCACAGTTTTACAAATGCACAAATTCATAGAATCATAGAATCATAGAATATCAGAGTTGGAAGGGACCTCAAGAGGTCATCTAGTCCAACCCCCTGCTCAAAGCAGGACCAATTCCCAGCTAAATCATCCCAGCCAGGGCTTTGTCAAGCCGGGCCTTAAAAACCTCCAAGGAAGGAGACTCCACCACCTCCCTAGGTAACGCATTCCAGTGTTTCACCACCCTCCTAGTGAAATAGTTTTTCCTGATATCCAACCTGGACCTCCCCCACTGCAACTTGAGACCATTGCTCCTTGTTCTGTCATCTGCCACCACTGAGAACAGCCGAGCTCCATCCTCTTTGGAACCCCCCTTCAGGTAGTTGAAGGCTGCTATCAAATCCCCCCTCATTCTTCTCTTCTGGAGACTAAACAATCCCAGTTCCCTCAGCCTCTCCTCATAAGTCATGTGTTCCAGACCCCTAATCATTTTTGTTGCCCTCAGCTGGACTCTTTCCAATTTTTCCACATCCTTCTTGTAGTGTGGGGCCCAAAACTGGACACAGTATTCCAGATGAGGCCTCACCAATGTCGAATAAAGGGGAACGATCACGTCCCTCGATCTGCTGGCAATGCCCCTATTATACAGCCCAAAATGCCGTTAGCCTTCTTGGCAACAAGAGCACACTGTTGACTCATATCCAGCTTCTCGTCCACTGTGACCCCTAGGTCCTTTTCTGCAGAACTGCTACCTAGCCATTCGGTCCCTAGTCTGTAGCAGTGCATGGGATTCTTCCGTCCTAAGTGCAGGACTCTGCACTTGTCCATGTTGAACCTCATCAGGTTTTTTTCGGCCCAATCCTCTAATTTGTCTAGGTCCCTCTGTATCCGATCCCTACCCTCTAGTGTATCTACCACACCTCCTAGTTTAGTGTCATCTGCAAACTTGCTGAGAGTGCAGTCCACACCATCCTCCAGATCATTAATAAAGATATTAAACAAAACCGGCCCCAGGACCGACCCTTGGGGCACTCCGCTTGAAACCGGCTGCCAACTAGACATGGAGCCATTGATCACTACCCGTTGAGCCCGACGATCTAGCCAGCTTTCTATCCACCTTACAGTCCATTCATCCAGCCCATACTTCTTTAACTTGGCGGCAAGAATACTGTGGGAGACCGTATCAAAAGCTTTGCTAAAGTCAAGGAATAACACATCCACTGCTTTCCCCTCATCCACAGAGCCAGTTATCTCATCATAGAAGGCAATTAGGTTAGTCAGGCACGACTTCCCCTTCGTGAATCCATGCTGACTGTTCCTGATCACTTTCGTCTCCTCTAAATGTTTCATAATTGATTCCTTGAGGACCTGCTCCATGATTTTTCCAGGGACTGAGGTGAGGCTGACTGGCCTGTAGTTCCCCGGATTCTCCTTCTTCCCTTTTTTAAAGATGGGCACTACATTAGCCTTTTTCCAGTCATCTGGGACCTCCCCCGATCGCCAAATTCATAACCACAGTCTGTATACATATCTCATAATAACCACCAAGTTCAGAACATTACAATCTTTTATAAAAAAAAAACTTTCTTGACATATTTTATAACATTGTATGTAGACAGTTGTTCCAATTGCTTATTCCTTGTGGATTCAGACCCTCTGTCCTCCCTTTGGAGTGTTTGGACCCTGATAGTCACACAAGTAAACAAAACAAAACTTCCATCTCACAGAAAATTCAGATATTTCTTTTGTGGTTTTGTCCCAAATTGGAAAGAAGAGTCAAAACATCAAACATTTGCAAAGAATGAAAAATGATCAAATATTTTTATTTGGAAATGATAACATGTTTAGTTTCTGCTTGGCTTGGTTTTCATTGAACTGAATTTGCCTAAGCAGTTTAGGTACCTCACTGGAGTTGTAATGCAGATGCCTCATGTCCCCATTTTCCTCTATGGGCAAGATTTTCTGGCCAAACTATATCTCCCATGATGCAGTGCAGTGGTTTAATCAGAGGAGAGATCATGATGCATTACGGAAGATGTACTCTAGCCATTAGTCAGTTATTACACAGAGTGAAACACGTTCAGTTTTGTGTGAAGTAAGGTCATAAGGTCTCATTAATTATTAATATTAGTTATACCTTACATTTATAGGGACTTTCACTATGAAGGATCCCAAAATACTATAAACTACACATTCACTTACCCAGCAGTCACTTCTGGTTAGGTTTGTTTGTTAGCTTAAATAGATAAGAACAGCTTCATTGACCCCTGAAATACAGTCAGCTCTAATGTGAAATGGAGTAGATATTTTAGAGCAAATAGTAATAGTGAATAACAGTGTAGGAGAGGTAAAGAAGAATACCATGTCTAAGTGAAAATGCTGGGTATTTGCTGCCTCAAACTCATTTTTCACCTAAAGCAAAAGTTGCTTAAAAGCTCAAGAGAAAGAGTTAACATGTTTGCCTTTCCGTTACACCATTTAAAAATCACTCTTCAGCACTTTGCCAGATTAAAATATTTCTCTCGATTTTATTTTTGGGGTTGAGTACTTAGAGATAGAAGTTGTAGGAACTTTAGTCTCTGCACACTTCATTTATTGTTTGGATTTGGGCACTTTCTCAACCAGGATCAGGGCACCATTATGCTGGGAAATGTACAAACAACTGGGAAGACACTCTCTGCTCTGAAGAGTTTTTCCTCTAATGCTCATCAACTAAGAATGAAATGGGGGCATCTGTCATTTTATGGGCCATATTCCACTTACATTTGCACTAATACCACCTCAATGACTTCAAAAGATGTACCCTTTCATTGACCTTATGAGGTGTACTTTATATATAATCAGCCATCTTAGTGTTGAAGGGTTTGGTCATATTTTGTGTCTTCTGTAGTTTACAAGACCTTTCTAACTCATGAACCGTTGTTAATCCAGCCACATAAGGCTACCATTTGAATCAAAGGGTACGTCTACACTACCCACCGGATCAGTGGGTAGTGATCAATCTATCGGGGATCAATTTATTGCGTCTAGTGTAGACACAATAAATTGGTCCCCGATCGCTCTGCCGTCAACTCCTGTACTCCACCGTGGCGAGAGGCGGAAGCAGAGTTGACGGGGGAGTGGCAGCAGTCGACCCCGTGCTGTGAGGATGCGAGGTAAGTCGACCTATTATACATCGACTTCAGCTACACTATTCTCGTAGATGAAGTTGCCTATCTTAGGTCGACCCCCTCCCCCCCTCAGTGTAGACCAGGCCAAAGAAAGATATTCCATGTGGAATAGTTTGTTTTCCTAACTTCATTTCCTACTCTCCACTGTGCTATGTCAGGCACATATGGCTATCTAAGGGCTTGCCTCACTGCCCCTCAGTTCAGACTGAAGGAACATGAATAGCAATGCACACAAAAGTTCCCCATTTGGATGCTGCAGGTGAGAATTTAAAGCTTCTGAGTTTTTTAGTCCTCTTTGAAGACTAAATTAGAAAAAACACTCTGATGAGGATTACATAAGTGTGAACTCAGGACCTTTAAGTTTGCACCTGCAGCATTCACATGGGGGAGTGGCAGCACAGCACATTGGTGAATGCTGCCAGGGCTGGCTCTAGCATTTTTGCGGCCCCAAGCAGCAAAAAAAAAAAAAAAAAAAAAAAGCTGCGATCGGCGGCAGCTCTACCGCCACTTCATTCTACGGCAGCAATTCAGTGGCAGGTTCTTCACTCCGAGAGGGAGTGACGACCCGCCGCCAAATTGCCGCCAAACAGCCGAACGTGCCGCCCCCCTCTTCATTGGCCGCCCCAGGCACCTGCTTGCTATGCTGGTGCCTGGAGCCGGCCTTGCATGCTGCTATCCATACCCACCTTAGTCCGAACTGCAGGGCAGTGTAGATGTGTCCTAAGATAGCCCAGTCTTATTTATTTTTAATACACGCTTTAGTGTTCTGATAGTTTCCATAGAGATGCCAAAACAATAAGGGTTTACTTTTGCCACAGCTCTGAAAGACTGCAAGTGGGACACACTCTGTTAAGAAGACCATATTGATCTGTAATAATATAGAATGTATTGTTTCTTCACAGGAATGGAATCCCCAAGCTCCACCTACTGGAATAATCAGATATCTGTAATTGCTCCCTGTGAGAGTTACCATACTACTGTACTTAGCCCAGATAAGTGAATGAGCTTCTGGCTTTGTTTATGAACTTGTCAGACAAAACGGGAGGGAAATAATACATGTGTAGCATGCTGCAGACATATATAAAGTTAGATGTACTGGGTTAGAATGTAATAAACTTGAAATGATCTAGCATTGCTGTATATTGTTTTGACATTCTGGGCTGGATTCTGATCTGATTGACACTGGTGTATATCTGGAAGCAGTCAACTGAAGTCACACTGGAGTCTCAGTGGAGAACCTCTGGATTTCCAGCGATGTATGAGAGATCAAAGTCTGATCTACATGCTTTTAAAAACATTAAACTTAACACTTAGTCATTCTGCTAATGTACACCTCACCTTTCTCATAGAAAATAGTTGTCGAATGACACCATTTTTATATGTATAGCTACTTATGAAAGCAGTCTATGTCATAGACCTCACACAGCAGAAAAGCCTAAACATAAACTTACTGAAAAATCACAGAGATGAATTTATCTAATGCCACCTCACTAATTTGAAGGAACAATGCTGAAAACTTGCTTTATTTACTCCTACAGTTTGTCAGGCCCATGAACAGAGAACTTTAGTCATTTTCAGATTGGAATAATGGATCATTTCATTCACATAACAGATATGTCTCACATAAAGCATACTGTACTGTTTAAAAGCTTTCTGCATACATTTTCAGTATGAATATAAATAGTCTTAATACATATTGCCTTTTTCACCTTTTCAGAGAAAGCAAAGTAGCTACTTTCTTTTCTGAAACTTAGAAGGGACAACACAAATTAGTCATAATCACAGAATAAAATTAACTTAGAGAAATTTCTGGAACTTATTTATAGGCCTGCACCCAAGCCAGCTTGTGTTGTGATCCCATGCACTCCCAGCTCAGAAGAGCTGGATTTTGTTAGTGCTTGGATGGAAGGAATGCAAGGAAAACCTAGATAAGGTTAGAAATAGTGATAATAATGCAATAGGTGACATGCCTCCTTTCAGTCAGTACTCCTGGAGTCAGGAACCTGAAATGCATGCACACACTCCATTGCCAGTGCACAATGCCAGTGCCTCTGTCCTTCATGTTCATTACAGTTCTATTTGTAGCAGCATTGTCTTGAAAAGAACTGGGAACTTACAGGGGTGGGAATGATCAATGCTGTAGTCCCTCTTGCCAGTCACACAGTGTTGCTCCACAACTGGTCATGCATCCTGCTTTCTCAGTGACTGATGTGCCCTCGGAGATTTATGTGGTTTTTTTTGTTTTTTTTGACAAGTCTGCAGCCCAGATCACCATAGGCCTGACCCCTCTAAGCATTATATATGCATATTCTAATAAAATAATTAATGAATACATCACTTTTATATAGCACTAACAAACAATCTTGACATATGGCCTTCATGTATTCGTCAGTGTGTCAGCCAGCCCCATTGTCTAACAGACTGATCACTTATCACAGTGGAGCATACTTTCAATATACATTTAAACCATGTCTGTTTGTCAAACTCCAATTTCCAGAGCATCAGGCCATTAGAAGCAAACTTTGAAAGCACTCATTTCTGTTAACTTACCATCAGGTATCCTTGGCATGAAGTTGGTTCCCAGTGCTGGTCTAACCCCATTGCTCAGGTCTCTTGGCTATCCAGGGGTCTCCAAACTGTTACAACAGCTCTTTAGAGCCCACTAGCATCTCTCAGCCCCATACTATTGTGACGGGTTGGATCACAGAAACCCCCTTGGGAGCTGCCAACAGATGTGCAAAGACTACCCCTGCTTCTGTTTTCCCTGCCAGCTCAGGACTCCAGCACCCTGTCTTGCTGAGCCAGCCACTCCTGTCTGGCTCTAACACAGATCCAGGGTCTGAATCACTTGTCCCAAAGCTGCAGGTTTACCTGAAGACAGCTCACAGTAGTGTGCTTGTCTTTGGCACTCAGATGCCCAACTCCCAATGGGGTCTAAACCCAAATAAATCCGTTTTACCCTGCATAAAGCTTATGCAGGGCAAATTCATAAATTTCCGCCCTCTATAACACTGATAAAGAGATATGCACAGCTCTTTGCTCCCCCAGGAATTAATCACTGACTCTGGGTTCATTAATAAACCAAAGTGATTTTATTAAGTATAAAAAGTAGGATTTAAGTGGTTTCAAGTAATAACAGACAAAACAAAGTAAGTCACCAAGCAAAATAAAGCAAAAACATGCAAGTCTAAGCCTAATACATTAAGAAACTGATTACAGGTAATATCTCACCCTCAGAGATGTTCCAACAAGCTTCTTTCACAGACTAGACTCCTTCCTAGTCTGGAACCAATCCTTTCCCCTGGTACAGTCCTTGTTAGTTCCAGCAGACATCTTAAGTGGTAAGCAGGCGTTTTCTCATGACTGGCAGCCACCTTTGTCCTGTTCCACCCCCTTTTATAGCTTTGGCCCAAGGCGGGAATCTTTTGTCTCTCTGGGTCCCCACCCCTCCTTCTCAAAGGAAAAGTACCAGATTTAAGATCGATTCCAGTATCGTGTGACATTGTCACATGTCCTGTGAGACCCCAGCCAGCATTCTTCCGGGGCTGGCCCACATGTAACCAGGAAGGTTTGCAAGTAAACAGAGCCATTTACAGCTAATTGATTCTGAAGTACCCTTAATGGCTTCCACTTAATATGTTTACATCAGTAATACAAGTTTATATCTTATTCTTCTAACTCCAGACACAGAAATAATACATGCAAACAAATAGGATGAACACACTCAGTAGATTATAAGCTTTGTAATGATACCTTACAAGAGATCTTTTGCATAAAGCATATTCCAGTTACATCATATTCACATTCATAAGCCTATTTTCATAAAGTATATTGAGTGCAATGTCATATAATTATTCTGCAGATTCATCAGAGATGAACATCTTGTTCAGCTCTCTGCTCTTAAGATTAAAGCCTCTTGCGAGTCTCCTGCCAATGCCCTGAGCCATACCATGGCCACCTCTGCCACACCTCTCAGAAGATGGTGCATGTGCTACACTGCTCAGGTTATGCCATGTCAGCCCTCAACGGGGTCTCCCAATAGCACTGAAAAGATAGGGCCACCATGACCAACTGTAAATCAGTTTTTCAGATGGATCAGTGCTACAGTTATTTATTCATTTGCTCTCCCTCCTTGCAGGACTCAATTACACATTCTTTTTCAAGTACATTTGCTTCAGACAGAGTTTAGGATACATTTAGAAATTCACGCTGAGGCACTATCACTGAGACTGCTGCTGCTCACCTGCAGCACACATGTTACAAATTATTTGGGCTTGTTATCACTACAACAGCTCTTCTTAGCCTTTTCTAAGTTCATTCAGCGAAGGGTTTCCTCAGGTTGGCAGCTGGCACAAACATTAGGCTATTCTTCAGGATATGTACTTTTGATGATGAACAGGGACACCTGCAGAGCCTGTGGGAAAGGTACCTATTAGAGTGACAGGTGGCCAGCTTCCTTTTTTGCGTCTCTCTTTTCATTATCTTCTGACATCTTGGAGACAGATTTCTTACAGAATGATAGTAGAGGACAGGGAATTGGAGAGAGAGAAAAATATATAGCTGACATAGAAACAGAACATGTGTTTAAAAATTGAAATACCATAGGTTGCTGTGTAGCTTATCACTGCAGAGGTATTGGTGATTTAGAACTAAAATGTGTGATATCTCTACAGAGCCTAGACATAACTCTTAAACACTGACAAATATAGCCTCTTTCTTTACTTTACTTGTGCTTTAAAATGTGTGCTGAATATTGAAGAATCACAAAAATGCACCAGAATTTTCTTAACTGTGCTCAGTTTTTATTAGAAAACAAAGAAACATCCCAAAGAGTGAAAGACATAAATTGATAATCCAGTTCCAGCTCAAACTAGCCTTGACTGACTATTCGTGCAATGCATACAGCACCTGACAGCTTGGGCCACAGACTTTTCTACCAAACTGACAAGAGCCTAGCAGCAATAAGGTTACATTACGTAACTCTGAACCTAAATATTTCAGTCACTCACATTCTGCTTAATTAAACTAGATGCTTACACTCCTGAAACTAATTTACCTTGTATTACCTGAATTAATATGTATTACACGGCAAAGCGCATATGACGCTGGATCTCTTTTTGCATCATTGCAGCTTACAAACTCCATTCACTCATAGCAATTTTTAACTAATATGCTTTGACTGTGCAGGCATTGCTTTGGGTACGTTAGTTGGCAGGATCCTTGTGAAGGTCACAGATACCTAACCAGAAAGAAAATAGGTCAGATTCTGATCTCAGTTATATTCAAATCTGGCCCATCCATGTGACAGATGAGACAGTCTTTCCATTGATTTAAATGAGCTTTGGATCAGCCCCTATGTTGGCTATCTATCTACTGCCCATAGGTGTAGCTCTGTATTTCAGGGCACTAGTAGCTACCTAAAGATCTCACTAGAAACCTAGCCTTCCAAATGTGGATTATTTTAAACAAAGGACTAGTACTTTTGGTTAATTTTGAACTCAGAAGAATAAAGACACATGATGATATATTAGGCTACATATTTACTGTACATATCCCTGTAAATTCTTTGAAAACTCATTAAAATAGCAGAGTTCTAACAGACAGATTAATTACACAAATTAAAATACAATGAAATTTTTGAAAAAGAAAGAGAAAGACCTGAATTTTGTTTAAAGATTCAATTTTCTTTTGATTTCTCGTAGGATCACATGACCATAACTATGGTAGATGGACCTCAAGACTGACTTCTAAACAGAACAGAACCCATAACATCTGAACATCAAAGCCAGGAAATAAAAATATCCACCCTGAAGATGGATGACAAGTTGCAAAACAGTAATCAAATAATTTACTTTACTCCAAAACCCGTATGAGAATGGGTAAGTTGAATGACAAAGAAATGTCAATTAAATTAACCTTCCAAAACTATGAAATCAGACTTCAGTGGCCTTTTCTGTAATGCATTGTAGAGCATCCATTTGTATAACTCAGGCATATTTTCATTGTCCAGGCATAATAAGAGTATTGACTATATTTGTTATTAAAGACCAATCCAATACCCATTTATGTCAATGGGAGTTTTCCCATTAGTTGGAATAGGCCCTAAATCAAGGACAATATTTTTGGAAAGCCAGATGTCTACTATAATGGCAGTCCAGAATCAATGATTGTTTTATAATTAATGTGAAAATGCATGTATGTGTTTGTGTGTTGTACATAATAGTGGTGTGGTACTATTTGCACTGCAATACTCACAAGTAGTGAAGTATGAAATCTTTTTACACCTTGCTCAGTAACTTTACACAAATAAAACCCACCCAGGTTTTCTTCTGGTTCATCTTGGCTGCATAGGGAGATTTCTCTTTAACAAACTCTTCACCTTGTCCTAAATATCATAGAGTTGAAATCACACCATAATTCAGTGAACTTTTAAAGAGTCCTGCACTTCATACAGTACCAAAATGGCGTGAAATCTAGTGAGCCAAGCAGGAGATGCTTAACACTGCACAATAACATCACACGACAGTATTGAACAGGAAGATCATGATCTAGTGACTAATGAAGTCAAAAGACAAATTCCCACTGACATTAAAGGCATTGGACTGAGCCTGCATGAAAGAAAAATAGCATATTGAATTGAAACTGCCTGGAAATGGTGATAGATGGAGTTTAGCTACCCGAGTTAGAATTTGGCTACATCAGCAGGGTTAACACTGCACCTCTTACAAAAAATGCTATGGGATATTTAATGGCTAAAAATAGCCTAGACTTCCTTTTGCAGCTGTTCCATAATTACAAGCATTACAATGCAACATAACTGTGCAGTATTAGTGTCAGGTACTGTGGTGAGGCTGAGAAACATCACACCAGCACAAAAAGGGTTAAGTAGAGCCCATGGGCTCAGTTAGCCCTATGCTGCTATAACTGCAGCTAATGCCAGGCCTGGAGGGGGAAGAAAAGCAGAGAATTTGTCTCAGTTCGGGACTGACTGGCAAAGATGCAGGAGCAAGCTGTCTCCCTTCATGAGGGGAGCATCACTAGTAGCCTGAGACCTGGGACAGCCACCAGGGAAGAAGCACTAAGGAGCATCCAGCAGTGAGTGAGCTGCATGATTTAACTATAGAGACATTGTGGGCTTATGCCCTTCCATCTTACGTCTGTACCACCGGAGGGACCTGAGGAGGTGACAGGATGGCACAGAAGGTCCACAAGAGGGTGCTACTCAAGTTGAGCCACTATAAACTGTTTGGAATATGGGGGCCACGCCCCAAACTGAAGAAACAGAGGTAGAAAATAGCCCAGGACAGTGGACTTAGACTTTCTGCCAGGAAAATCCTGCCAGCTTTGCTTTACATAAGGTCCCAGGCTGGGACTGAATGGAGAGGGATGGCCCTGGTCCACCTACCACATCTCCTTATGGACTGTGGCACCTCTGCTAGGGAAGCAAGGGTCCAGAAGTTAGGTGCACCAATTATTAGGCTACCCAGCCCTCTGAGCACCCTATTACAGGTACGTTATACGGACAGGTTCTCCCAATAATCAAAAGAATATAATGGTTCGAAATATAACGTCAGGACAATTATACTGAAAATAACTACGTTCAAAGGATCTACTATTGTTATAAAAGCTTCAGTCTAACTGTTTAGCATATATATTTGTTGCCCATGACATAATTACTACAAACAAAGCCCCAAATAAGCAAACATATTAAAAAACAATTTAAAGTTATAAGAACATAAGAATGGCCATACTGGGTCAGACATGGTATATCTAGCCCCATATCCTGTCTTCTGACAGAAGCCAATGCCAGGTGCTTCAAAGGGAATGAACAGAACAGAGCAATTTATCAAATGATCCATCCCCTGTTGTCCTGTCCCAGCTTCTAGCAGTCAGAGGTTTAGGGACATGCAGAGAATGGGGTTGCATCCCTGACCATCTTGACTAATAGTTATTGATGGACCTATCTTCCATGAACTTATCTAGTTCTTTTTTGAACCCCATTATAGTTTTGGCCTTCATAACAGCCTGGCAAGGAGTTCCACGGGATGACTGTGCATTGTATGAAGAAATACTTCCTTTTGTTTGTTTTAAACCTGCTGCCTATTAATTTTATTGGGTGACCCCTGGTTCTTGTGTTATGTGAAGGGGTAAATAACACTTCCTTATTCACTTTCTCCACACCATTCATGATTTTATAGACCTCTATCAGATCCTCCCTTAGTCGTTTCTTTTCCAAGCTGACCAGTCCCAGTCTTTCTAATCTCTCCTCCTATGGAAGCTGTTCCATACCCCTAATCATTTTTGTTGCCCTTTTCTGCACCTTTTCTATTTCTAATATGTCTTTTTTGAGGTGGGCCACCAGAACTGCATGCAGTATTCAAGATGTGGGAATACCCTGGTTTTATATAGTGGCCTTATGATATTTTCTGTCTTATTATCTATCCCTTTCCTAATGGTTCCTAACATTCTGTTAGCTTTTTTGATTGCCACTGCACATTGAATAGATGTTTTCAGAGGACTATCCACAGTGACTCCAAGATCTCTTTCTTGAATGGTAACAGCTAATTTAGACCCCATTATTCTGTATATATAATTAGGATTATGTTTTCGAATGTGCATTTATTTATCAATTTTGAATTTCATCTGTCATTTTTTGCCCAGACACCCAGTTTTGTGAGATCTCTTCACAGTCTGCTTTGGATTTAACTGTCTTGAGTAATTTTGCATCATCTGCAGACTTTGCCACCTCACTGTTTACCTGTTTTTCCAGATCATTTATAGGAATGGAAATACAAGATAACTGTAAAAAAATGTGACAGAGGAGCAAATGAAAATTGAGACTTTTGAGCGTTTATCTAGGCCAGGAGTAGACTCTAATTTCAATTCAATTTACCTTACAACATAGCTGCCCAAAATCTGTTCTGAAAGAAAAGTGCTTAATTTTATCCATGTCAGTTTTAGAAACAATTCTCACAATAGGCCAGATTGTCCCCTACAGTAACAGAGCACACGGAGAGGAAAAAATGCTCCAAAAATTTCTCCACAACAGTAAAGTATAAACAGCACTTTTTTGGCCCCTGAATTTCATGCAAATTTGCATTGCGCACAACAGCTAGAGGCAGGAGCTTCAGTACAGGTGAATTACAGGATGTGAAAGCACTCTCACTGTTTGCTTTTAATTATAAAAGTAAATGCTGTAAAAGCCCCCTCATTTATGGCTCTTGGTCATCCAGCACTCAACCAGTTGCCTGTAATTATAGCAATTGGCTAAGATGTGAAAGATTTCTATTATGCAAAAGTTAGAGGTAGTGGCTGGTGGTATCAAAACAAGAAGATTGACAGACAATAGGAGTGTGGAAGATGAATGGATTATGGAAATGCAATCCCAGGAGACATAATAACCCATAACAATTGCAGTAAATTAGAAGTGTAGATGAAGAAGTGGTCACCTGACAGATGACATTTATATGCACTACTATGTACCACAATTAAAAGAGCAGCACGTATAGCATTAATACAGATGTATCCATTAATGTTTCTTAGCACTGGAGCGGTATCCTTATGGGGCATGTTGTTGTAAATATAGAATATGGTTATATTCAATCATAACAGTTAACATTGCAATAAAATCAATAAGGATCAAATAAATGTCTGACATTTAGTGGTAAGTGTTTCATGGTGCCATTCTAAGTGACATAAGCTGCACATCAATCAGAATATATCCCAATGCAAACAGGTGCCAACATATGCAAATCATCAGTATGTCATCAATATGGAATTCATATAACAAATAGCTCATGTACAGCATTTGTCACTCATCCATTTCTTACTTAGCCAAAGTGCCAACGGCTCCCACAGCAGCACCAGTCACCAATCTCTGCTTTCATTCCCTATTCATGTTGCTCCCCTCAAGGAGAAGGTGTTTACTGCCTCTGCAGGGTGGCCCAGTCTGCCATACTCACAGAACCTCGCAGAAAACAACACTGAGGAGCTAAGGCCATACTCAAGGATAGCCTTCCTTTCTATACTCTTGCCCCTTAGGAGCTCTGCAATTAACTTCCACACAGATTGCACTCTGAAATCAGTTGCTTTATGAGAGGAGGATGCTGTTGAGGGCATCTGCCCTACAGCGCCTCTCCTGTTTCCATGCCAGTCCATCCTTTCCAATCCACAGAGCCCTGACAATGTAAATGTCATGATCACTGGCTTCCTCGAACTTCCCTGGAGTACCAAGTATGCACCAGAGTTGCTGCATCCTATGAATGCATCAGCTTTCCATCAATATAAGTGAAGCAAACTATTCATATTACAGAAAAGGACTCAAATCTATTCAAATATGAAGTAATTCCCCTGACTGTGTATGTCATTTCTGCAAAAGGACTCATGCTTGCTTTAATCCAATGGGACATTTAAGAAGGACTTCATGATTTCCAGTATTTACTCTGCTTCCCCTTTTAGCAATCATTTAATTAGCTTTAAGCATTATTCCAATGGATTTATTTATAACATCCCCACACAACACATTCTAGATTGTAGTTCAAAGGTTTTGTTTGATTTTTTTTATCGCCTCTGGCAATATTTGACTATCTAGGATTGGGTTTATATCATATGAAATCTTCCCCATGGTTGTGTTTGCCTTTAAAGTAAATATCTGGAAAGGTGAAGTGCACTCTAAACTGCAAAATGTTAAAAAAAAATGTGTTTCATTTGTTAATAATCCTGAAAACCCTCCAAGCAGTTTCAAATACTATACAGTATATTTTTCCAGACATCCCTTGCAATCTTCCTTTCAAGAACAATCTCCAATTTCTTAAGCAGAATACAGTGGAAAATATCACTGCAAAGCCTATTCAAGAGGTTAGATGACTATTCAAGGTCTCTCTGAAAAAAAAAAAACATTTGAATAAGGCTGCAGCCAAAGGTTTTCCTCCAGAGTTCCCTCTATTTTCCTCAGTGAAGGGATCTTACTTTTTTCCTACTGAAACTTGGACAAAAAAAGCCACGTTGGTATATCGATTAAAAATCACGCAAACAGAATGGAAGATTTTGCTTACTGGCAAGGTCGGGATGTCCCACAATTTCTATGACAAAAAACATTCCCACAATGGATTCTGATGTGATTTTGGCAGACTCTTTCAGAAGCCTGAACTCTAGCACAGTATCATTATTATGGTAAAAAGGGACCTGATTCACCAGAGTTTTTACTCAGTATTTTTAGGAAGATTGGAGAGATTCAAAACACTCAGTCCTTTATTTAAACTCTCTGTCTGTATCTGTATGTTTGTGTAGCTGCATGTCATGGAAGCATTTACAACATATTATTACTAGTTTGTCCAAAAAATATTTTAAAAAAGTATAGCTATAACTTCAGATCATACGGATGCCATTAGAGCAGTAAAACGACCCAAGAAGTGTTATTGGCTCCTAAATATCTGGCAATCTAAGTACACTTTTAAGGAAAATACAACTCAACATAGATAGATTTTTGGAGCAGAGTCCTGCTTTTGTGTTGTACTCTGAATGGAAGGGAGGAGGAATATTCATGCATAGAAACACATCTGAAAAGATGACTTTTTTATTAAAATAAATGATGACATCTGAAAAGATGACTATTTTATTAAAATAAAACTTTAAGTCACTTACACTACCTTTTCTTTGTGCTTCTTCACTTCCGAGGTCAGCTCCCAGTCGGTAGCACAGCAGGGCTAAGGCAAACTCCACCCCCACAGCTCCCATTGGCCGCAGGTCCCAGCCAATGGGAGTTGTGGAGTCAGTGCTCGGGCGTGGGCAGTGCACGGAGACCCCTGACCCCCCCCTCCCTCCCAGGGGCCACAGGGAACATACTGGCCACTTATGGGAGTGGCGCGGGACCAGGGCAGGCAGGGAGCCTGCCTTAGCCCCGTTGAGCTGCTGACTGGGAGCCACCCAAGGTAAGCGCTGCCCAGCCAGAGCCTGCATCCCTCACCCCCTCCCACACCCCAACCTCCTGCCCCAGCCCTGAGCCCCTTCCCCGAGCCTGAACCTCACAACCCTCCTGCACCCCAACCCCATGCCCCAGCCCAGAACCCCCTCTTGCACCCAAACTCACTCCCAGAGTCCACACCCCCTCCTGCACCCCAACCCCCGTCCCAGCCCGAAGCCCCCTCCTGCACCCAAAATCCCTCCCAGAACCTGCACTCTTCACCCTCTCCCATATCCCAATCCCTTGCCCCAGCCCTGAGCCCCCTCCCGGAGCCTGCACCCGCTCCCATACCCCAACCCCCACCACTAGCCCTGAGCCCCCTCCAGCCAAACTCCCTCCCAGAGCTTGCACTTGGCACCTCCTCCTGCACCCCAACCTCCTGCCCTAGGCTTAGCCCGCAGCCCCCTCCCGTACTCTGAACCCCTCAGCCCCAGCCCAGAGCCTGCACCCCTTCCCGCATCCCTACCCCCTATACCAGCCCGGTGAAAGTGAGTGAGGGTGTGGGAGAGTGAGCGATGGAGGGAGGGGGGATGGAGTGAAAAAGGCGGTGTACGGGGAGACTTTGGCAAACCATTAAAGTGCCTAAACCTACTATGGCTTATTGTTAAAAAGCAACCTAGTCAGAAAGCTGTAAATTGGCCATTCAGCAAACTCAGCTTGACCAAGGCAGGAGGTCGAGGGGGTTTTGGGGTGCCACGGAAGGGGCAGCTTGACCCCGCATCCTTCCTGATAAGAATTGTGTTGAAGTTGCTGATACATGCATTTTAAAAGAGCAGGAATGTCTATTGGGGTCTCAGAGCTGCAGACTCTGGAAAAACCCACACCTGGTTAATCAATAATCAGAAGGAACCTCTTGCTTGAAACTACTTACTTAACAAGGTTTCTTTAAGGGACATGTCATTCTATTACTAGTGTATAAATAAGGGGGAAAAGCTTGAGATAGTTGGACTCGTTTGGGGACTCTTTTGGACTCTCCCTCTGATACATCTTGCGGTCCCCACCGGCTGATGGAAGATTTGGCCACCGGAAGCCTGCCGCTGTGTCATTCGAAAGCCACACTCAGCTTTGGTAATTATCAAGGGTTGGGGGTGTTTACTATTCTTGTTGCGGACGTGTGTAAGTGCTTGAGACTAGTAAAGTTTAGTTTTAAGTGAAAGCACTCTTGTGTTGTCCTGTTTGTGCCAGCCATCTATCGGTCGGACGGCCGTGTCTCCCCTGATTTATTTCCTGACACCTCCTCCTAGCACAGAGTAAAGTTATCAAGAACTTTGGGTTGAAAGAACCCCGGGTAACAGCGAGGCCTCAGAGAAGTGGCAGGGCAGGGAAAGAGACTCAGGAAAAGGGCAGGGCAAGGGTGTTTGGGTTTGTGTGATTAGACAGTTGGCAACCCTAGCTGGAGCATGACTATTCCCATGAGCCTGGCATACTCGTGACCCAGGCATACTTGTGACCCATGGGTCTCAAACCCAGTAACCATTTCTGAAAATAGGGAAAAGAAAGCTCCCAACGCAAGATTACAGTATTGGGGTTACCTTACCTTGGGGTGTTCTCTTGTTTGTTTTCTGGTGATGGGAAGCCCTTTGGTTCTCTTGTTATAAACACCATCATTTAACACTCCTCCACCCCACCCCACTCCACCCCAAAAGAATACTTTGGAAGAAAAGACTTTGCTGACTTCAGTTGTTTTTATATAAATTAATTCTCATCCAACTTTTTGCCAATACTAACTGATATTTCATATATTAAATATTTTTAAACAGAAAAAGTAATTTCAATCCAACCATTTAAATTAGTCATAGAAAATGTAGAGCCATATGCATTGCTAGAAGCCCTGGATGAATGGCAGTTCAACTCTATCAAATTAAACTCAATCAGTGGAAAATGATTATCTCAAGGTTATTATGTATCTATAATGTAACCCAAATCCATCAATTATGTAGACTCCTTAGGGTTAAAGTGGTGTAATAAAGTGTCCTGACTCCAAGAAGATAGGTCTGAATTGCCTGTCACTAGTGCCAGCACTATATAAATGGTGCATATTCTAATATTCAGCATATATTGCTAAAGGCTCAATAGCCAGCAATAAATGTACAATAAGTATCGGTCTCTTCTGATGGTTACTCCTAACCAATGTAAATGTTTAATTCCCCTAGCAGCCTTACACTGCTGCTCAGCCCAGGCCACAATCTGAAACTGAAATTTGTGATTTGGGAATTGGTGTATATGTAAACTGAGATCTTTGTAGTTTAGTACATTTCATTGTTGCAGGTTACAGATTAATTTATACCCAACATTTTAAATCTCCTTTGATGTAGTCAAAGGCTTTTCCCACAGCAGTCAAGGCAATCACCAAGGGCTCCAGTCTCATCCCCCACGGCCTACGTAATAAGCAGTCAACAATTCAGATTCTTAATTTATTCGGGAGGAGAAGGGATTACTAACAATGGAATCTCTGTATAAGAATAGCGTGGCCAGAATTTTGAAGATCTCTTCAGAAGGGAAATAGAATTCTCAAATCTTTTTAGCCAAGTTATAGAATTAATATGCTGGATTCACCACTGCTACTGTGGGCAGGTACCAGTTGCACACCTCACATTCCTCCCCACCCCCCATGGGAAATCACCCAATGGGAAAGCAGGCAGCTTCTTTATCACCAACTTCTCTGGGTTAGGCAATTTAAGAATATTTGTTGTTTTACAAAAGTGTACTATGGATCTTTCATTTGTGTTCTGAGCTTTCTGTTGGCAGAGGCTGCCCGGGGTATATGGTGAATCAGTACAACTCCCACCTGCCATTGCCACACCTTCCTCCCCAGGTAGCCAACCCCACTTTCTGGTCTGTGCTCCAGCTGTGGGCTACTCAACAGAGTAGATCTGTGGGCACTGTGCCCTACTGCAAGTACCCATTAGTTGGGCTTTCCATTACCAAAAGGAATAGTGCCCACTCTTGTTAGAGAGGCAAAGATCCATCATGCAGAGAAAAATTACATATATTATTCCAATAATTAAAAAAAAATCTTGCCCAAATTGATGCAGTTGACCGTCTCAGTCTAAAATCATCTCTTATTGCAGACAATATAGTGGCTCATCTACTGTCTGTTTATTAATCCTTCCTCCCAAGCTTCAAAATCTTAGTCAGTCAGCTGGGATAATTGGGATCTCTTCAGGTATTTGATCCTGACCCTGCAAACTCTTATTCATGTTTGATAAGAATAAAACAGTCCGATTGCCTTCAATTGCACTACTCACATAAGAAAGAGCTTGCAGCTGCAGGCTCTGTCTAGTCATTTAGGGAGACTGAGGTGACACTGATTATGTATAAGTTTTTTAACATTTCATTTTTACTCTGATAATTTCATTCTAACGCTCTTGTTTTGTCTCCTTGTCATTCTTTAAAAAGTGTTTAAACTGTTTTTTTCAGCATGTTGTACAATGAATTTAACACCTTTCCCCATCTGGATGTTTCACTCTTTCCTCACATAGGTTCTGGCTCCCAATCTGAGAGTGTTTAAGTAAAGATTATATGGAACAGATTTGGCCAAGATACTTTACACTTTGGAGGGCAGATGGAGGAGACATTTGTGCTTAGCATAACAGTATATATGCAAGAGGGAGCTTTTCCAGGAGCACATAACACCAGGCTGCTGGCAAGTGACAGATACAGTTTACCCTGAAACCTCAGTGGGGATTCAAACCTGTGGCTTCTTAGCCAATCTGGAGCCTTCATTACCCTTGGTGTAATGAAGTAAACACAAGGAAAATGTGATGAGAAAAAGCTCCCCTCCCCTTCCCTTTCCTTTCTAAGTTCCAGTTTCCAATTAATTAGAGATATCTGTTATTCATAACAACTGATTCTATTCTTTTCATTGGGGCTGATTTGGTTTCATTGGGGCTGGTAGTTCAGCCAGCACACTGTGAGCTTTTTTCACAACATTAATAACTAACTAAATAAATAAGTAGCCTTTCTCCCTGACAGCAGATCACAGGGCACCCAGCATACTAACTCAGAAAACAATAGGTGAAACCATCAAGCACAATCAGATCAATTGGCAATGGGAATCCGAATAGACAGAATCTATACTTTAGTTACCATGTGAAATCTGACATCAGTAGCCTAATCTCCAAGACCCCCAACTCTAAAGGAAAAAGGGAGAGGGTCCCTCAACACCTCGTCATTCCTGCACGTTAGACAGCAAAATACAATCTTTGGGGAAAAAAATCTGAGATAAAGTGAACCAAAGTAATGGTGCAGTTAAAAAACAGAAAAAGAAACCCCCCTGACTATCAACAGCCCAGCAAGAGCTGCTGAAGCCAGGATGATGAAAGGTCTATGGTGAGCGAAAGGGACAGTGGTGAATTTCTGGTGGTTTGAGTGGCCATGGGGTTGTGGAAATCAGCAGTAAGAAATGTGGATAATGGGGCAAGCAGCTGCCTGAGGAAGGCTCAGGGGGAAAGGATTAATGACCACCGAGACCTGCTTTTCTTCGACTCCTTCCCTGAAATGCCAGACTGCTGAACCAGTTATCAATCAAGAAAGTGAAATGCATTGGTGGATTGATTGGGTTTGATACAGTGGCAGCCAGCTACACTTTTGAATACTCTTTGAAAACAATTTTTACTGTGCAATGCTGGAGAAAGCCAACAAATAATAAAGCTGTCAGAGTACTCACCAAGTGCTCGTAAATACAAAAGCTGCTGTATGCTGCCTAGCAGCTGCAAATGGGAACCATTCCAAAGCTTGAAAAATTGTCAATACTTAATCGGTGCATCTGATATCAATTCTAATTTAAACTTCTGCTTCTTTTCTCCCCTCCCTCCACACTTTGTCTTTCTCCAGTACAAAACACACAAGAGTCTTATTAGAGAGCACTTTGCTAGTATGACTTGCTGCTTAGGGCAATGAATAGTTTTTTCAGCCCCATTCCCTTTTCCCTGTTTTTGGCAATTTTTTAAAGTCTCTTACTATATAAAGTACAACTGAAAACAGAGATATGTGACTAGAAATGACATCTCAGGCTCAAAGTATCACACTTAGAATGAATTTTACCTGGGGCTGTGCAATAACTAATAATGGCCCAGATTCTGAGGTCTTTGCCCAGTCCTTACTGAGGCAGAATGCCCATTGAAGTCAACAGGATTTGCTTGAGTAAGGGCAGAATAAAAGATGAGAGACAGGTTGTATTCATATGTGGGCCTTACCATGCGGGGGCTGGAAGAGTGCCTTTGAAGAGTTTTTCTGCATTCTTCAATCAAGAACACAGGTTCTCCTCCCACCTCTGCCATGGAGGAAAGCTTGAAAGGCCACAAATGCCCTGAAATCTCTGGGTCATAAGGCAATCTGTACAGCAGTTGTGTGGTGCTTCAGCACCTCTGGCCCTTCTCCTTGCCAGTTGGGTTCAATGGAAACCTCAGTGATGGGGATTCCCGTGATCCCTGAAACCCCCCTCTGAAAAGTCCCTACTGCTTATGAAGGCTGAAATGCAATGCACCCTCTGGGAATTTTATATGTCTGCAGGAAATGAACTGGGGGCATGGTGGGGCTATACCCTCCACTCCACCCTCCCTCTGCCTGCCACCCGCCACCCAGAGATCTCTGGTCCTAGACAGAATCCTCCACAGAGTCCAGGGGAAAGAGGACATGGGGAGTGGGAGATTGCTCCACAGAGGGGACCCTATTCATACAAATTGAAAGGGCACAATCTGGTCCTGAAAGAGGATTTTACTAATAAAGTTTTATATGTATATAATAATTAGCTTCAAAACCTTTACGTGCATTAACCAATCACTAGGACATGCTTTCTCCCAGACCCCTCAGTGCACTTCATGAATTGCAAGGCTGGCCTTAAGTTAACCTTTCCAGGACTTATGTGAAGTAACTCATGCTATTCATGCCCTTGTGCTCACCAGCTCTTCTGTGTCTTCCTCCCAGTCTTTATGGGTCAGATTTTCAAAACTGCTCAGCTTCCATTTGGGCCTCAGAATAAATGGCCAGATTTTGCAAAAAGCTCAGCAGTTTGGTTGCATTCTGAGTGCTGAGCTTTTTGCAAAATTTGGCTTTGTTGTTTTCCCTCTGTCTCTGTATGTGTGTGAGAGCACATGCATGCATGCACACCTGGCCCCCAGGATCCATTCTGGATCTTCCCCAGGATTATTTTATTCCCTCTATACCAGACAGGAAATGCCACACATACAATAAACATAAAGTGAAGGACACAAGTCTGCAGCAGGGTGAGCAAACTTGTTTTGCAGCACTAGATAACTAGAGCTTCAGATTACTACCTACCCTGCACTTTTTTCCTGATCTTTTCCTGATTAGATGATGGATTTGGGCTTTTTGATGCCCTTTGTGATGCCCTGCTCAAGTCACAAAGAACAGTGAGCCACTATGTTACCACTCTGCCTCAGCGAGAGTGAGCTTTGCTGTTACTAAACTATGAGTCAGCAACCTGACACACCAGTTAGTCTGCCTTGCTAGCAAACTCCTCAGGACTCTGCCAGTCCAAACCTTGCCTTTCAGGTAACAATCAGTGGACTGCAATTCCCATCTTTCTGCAGTGTCCAGTCCCTCTCATTGAGCCCTCATAAAAGTTATCAAGTTTGCTGCCTTCAAAGAGACAGAACACAGAACAGACTATTCCTTTGGTTGAGGATTTTACCCTTCAGTTAAATGCACAGCACTGAGATGGTTTTGTAATAAAGGAAAGTAAGTTTATTAGCAAATGGGGATTTAAGTGATAATAAGTAAGAAGATGCAGTTATGATTACAAACAAAATAAGACATGCTTTCTAGTGGCTAAAACTCCATTTCAACAAGTTATAATCTTGGTCTAAGCAGGTTCTCACCTATGGCAGTTCCCAGAGACTTCAACCCCTTGGCTGAAGGATCCAGCTTTCTCAGATTACAAGAGCTCTGGCCCCTTGTTTCCATCCAGCTGTAGATAAAAAATGGCTTTTTGCTTCTGCTTCTATCTTCACAAAGTTCACTGACCCTGTTTCAAGAGGCAGGAAGGCTTCCTGGGGGTGCAGCCTTCATCACCCATCAGGACAGTTAAGTGGCCATCTTCCCCCACTTGCTCACTTGAGGGCTGTGTTTACCTTACCTTTAAATGTCCTTTTCATTGTCTTTGGTCTCACTTTACTTAATTTACCCTGAAGACCACAGTCAAACTGAAGAAACAACATTCTTTTGCTAGGATTGGCTGGATTTAGGGCTGGTTACCAAACCCATTTTAGGAACATATTTCCAACACACATCTATAATTCTTTATAGCTCACCTTTACATACCTCATACAATAATATTAATGGCCAACAGGTTATCAGTTTGCATATGACATCTTACACAACACCTTTTAGATATAGATTATGACAGTAGTGAGTCAGGGCAATGACTATGGCATGGTGTGCCCTCTGTCAGTTGTCATTGTGGGGCTCCCTGGGTCACACCTTTATTTCAAGAAAAAAAAACAGCAAAAGAGTTGAGTAATTTTAATTTAAAATAACTTCATTGTTAGAATAAGTTCCATCACACCAACCTACCAGATGTTCTGACTGAAGCATCATCCTTATTCAATCTTATATTATGATTTGGAACTTCAATTGCTAGTAGCTTGATCTTAATAAATATGTAACTTGAAAAAATAAACCAAAGAATTTAGGATATTAAAATACACCTGACCACAAAGTTAGCTGGACCTTGACTTAAATAAAATAAAACTAAAAGGACTACAAAGCATTACAGCAAATGGTTGATGAAGTAGGGAAAAGTGTGTAAAAACAACTGAAGAAACTAGCTTAGGTTAAAAAAAATCTTTTCTTGTTTATAAGTAGTTTGCCATAGAGATTTTTTTGTCCCTTAATTGCCCAGCAGCTTTTAATTTAATCGCAGCACACAATTCCCCAAATGAGAATCTGCTATCCTTTTGTTCCCTCATGGACAGTTTCTGTGTCCTGTTAACTCACCACCCTGAGAAATAACCTGTTAAAAGCAGGTACAATGGTGGGAATTCTGGTCTTTCGGGTACTCAGGATTACCCGTGTGTGTCTGGGCACTTGGTGATTCCATATCTATTATGCAAAAGGGGGAAAGTTCCCTTAGTGCTTCATCCTGCTCCCATTCAATCAATAGAAAGATTCCCATTGATTTGAATGGTACAGGATCAAGCCTTTAGTGGAAATTCCCTCTCAGGAGTTTGAGTTAGATAAAACTCCAATTCTAATCTTTATTCTCCCTAGAAACAGAATGATGAAATGCCCTCAGAACAAGTCAAAGTCCTATATATAATCCTGCATATGCTAAAAAAAATAAAATGGAACCATCTGGGCTGTCCAGACAAAGTACAGCCTCTTTTAGTCCTCTAGAGACAGGAGGGAGAGCAGGACCATGGAAGATAGATAAACTGTAAACAAGGTCCTTTTCTCTCTTTTCTCTCTGGCACTCACTTAATAAGGACCAGGGTCTGGCCTTTTGGTGCGACTCAGTCCCCTTTGCACTACTGAGAGCGATCAAAGGAGGGTTATAACTGCCCTAAAGGGCAGCTGAGGATTTCCCTACTGTGCCGGAAAAGGCTTGTACAGACTCTGGGCTCCTCCCAACCCCAGGCACAGCCCCACATGCCTCTTCTCACCCTCCATTTACCTGCTATCAGCAAATCTCTATTGAATCTGTAGTGCCCTTCAAGCCTCTCACTCTCTGCCTGCCTGCCTCCTCAAATCTGTTCATCACCCTGTCTCCTCTCCCCCCAGGCCACCTCCCTGCCTCCTGCAGCCCAGCCGGCTCACTATGGGTATGTGTGTAGCACAGCTGGTGAGTCCAGGAGAAAGAACATTTTGAGAAACAAAATTTCAATGGAACACATTTTTTAAAATGTTCACTTCTGTTTTTCATTGAAAACAGAAGCAGTTGATGAATCTTAGCACTGCTGATAGCTAATATTTGCATAGTTCAAAACAGTCATTCTGATTAAAAGGAATAACTCTGCATTTAATTTCAAATGGTAGAAGTAAACTGTGTATGAGATATTCTCCAAACGTGTCTTGAAAGTTTGGTATATGTGGGGAATGTGTTTGGAATTTGTTTTTCTTTTTAAGTTAGAGGGGCCCAAGGCAAAACATTTAAAAAACATATTTATGTGTTCTCTGTAAAGGTTAGCAAATATTTTAAAAATATCATGGAAAATTCAATTGTCTTATGAAGGGGTATTGTGCCAAATTTAAAGTCTAAATTCAGTAGTTAAAGTATGAAACAGAAGGAATCTAGTCCTAATTTAAGTGCAAATCTGCAGCAAATTGAACTAGAGGTGTTACCAATGCCGCCCTAATACATCCTTTTTGCATCTCTCAGCACAATGAACTGCAGTAGTAAAAAGTTACTATAACACTTGAATACAGTTGCTTGCAAAAATTGAATTTCTGTATTTTAAGAAGAAATCCAAACTATGTTATCTTCATTGGTTTCCTCTGAATATCTTAATGGGACAGATTCTGTGACTCTTGCGGCTTTTCTACATGGTGAGGTAATGTGTTAAATGAGGGTGTGATTTCTAAAGCATGTTAACATGTTGTGTATTAATTGATCCATGTAGACTCTGCTGGTATGCCCTAAAAGTTCTCTAGCATGCTTCAAAGTATTATTGTTTCAAACAACACCATATTAAAGCACACCAGGTGGGCTGACACAGACCAATTAATACATAAGACATTAGTGCACTTTACAAATCACACACCTGTACAGCTTATTACCCACCAGATGGACAAGCTAACTTGGTTGCTAACTTCAATAGAGCTACTTCAGATTTACTACAGTATAAATTAGCTGAATGTGTCTCTTTATTTCTTAAGTCTGTGTTTTAAGTTTTCCCTTTTAGACTATGTTTATGACTTGTGAAAGGAAAGTTCATTTAGATTTGTAGAAAGACTTCGGAATATCAAAGAAGCAAATCTTCACTTTGTTTAATTTGAGTAAATTCATATTCCTTTAGCAGCTAGGACATGTGCTAAATAATAAAAATTCTGTTGCCCCTTTCCTAAGTGGAAGCAAATTTGTGGGCCTGGCAGGTCAGTTTCCAATTTGGAACAAAAATGTATAGTGGAGTCAGTATCTTCTTAATGTAATTTGTTTTTTACAGAATGTACACAAGACTTATTTCCCTGAAGGAGGGTGGTTACAATTTGCACACAGGTAATTCTCTTCTGTGGAAATTTCAAGTAAAGCCCAACTGTCCTGTTCCGAGAAGCAACTGCCTTAGGCCCCTCACTCTCTCTCTCTCTCTCCCTCTGCAGAACTCACACATTTCCAGACAGATCAAATAGCTTAAACACACTCTCTGCCCATTTTCTTCCCTCAGCCCCTTACACATGGGAAGCTTCTATTCCAAGCCTCCCTTCATAATTCATGGTCTGGAAAAGGTGACCTAGCCATTAACCCTCTTTTTTGTGTAGCTGCTCTGCCATACAAAGGAAGCTCACAACCATCTCAAAAAAATGAGCACAGCTTGATGTCTTAAAACTCAGAAAGTAAATAAAAAGAACCCATTTTTTTATGTCATAGGTTTTGGGGGTCTAGCTCATGATTGTTGAATGTTTAGGTTTGGCATCATTGCTCCATTGCAGTCTAGCCAAAATGCAGCTGCTAAGATTATCTGTCCTGCTCAACCACATCATGCCTCTTCACTCTTTGAATCCCTAACTTGTCCACCATGTGAAATGTAAGCTTCTTGAGCTTTCCATCAAGACTATAAACATTTTTGTTTCAGCTTATGTTCAGATCTTTTTTTTTCTTATCATGTCCTTCCTTGCCCTCCGTGTTCCAATAACATCAGGCCAATAACCCTCTTCATTTTTTTCACTACCATTTTTGTACATTTGCCACGATGCCTGCTGAACGTGGAACAACCTACAATTACCATTGAGCCAGGCTTCTACCCTCTCTTCATTCAGATTTTTCTTCAAGACCTACCTCTTTTGCAAGGTTCACAAACACTAACTCACCTTAGTCAGATACCTTCAGTTAACACCATATAAATAGAAGCAAGAGAGAGAGAGACAGCGTTCTAAGCTAACACCTTCTCTGGGTATCCTAATGCATTTTTTTCTTATCTGAGTCCATCTCAAAGACTTTGTCTGCCCTTCACAGCTTAAGTATAAATAAATAAATAATGATTTATAAGGGAGTACAGCTTACATCACAAACTGTATAGCACAGTCTTCGTCTGGGGCCTGATCCAGAATGGGTGTTTCATTTAAGGAAGAACAGCAGATTCAGGTCCACTGTTGGAAAATTTCTGTGGCTACATCATCTCCAAACCAAGTTGTAGGTTGTGGCATGGAGTCACACCATACCAGCAAGAACTTCAGGAGCATGATCCCTCCCTGAGACTCCCTCTTTCCCATTGAGTTTCCTCAGTGTGAGGAGAGAATAAAGATGCCACCTCCCTGCCCTTCCCACTTTCCTTTTGGATGAATTGTACCCAAGGTGGACACTAGACAGCAGTAGTCTCTGTGCATCCTCCAGTACATAGACTGACTATCCCTGGCCATTGCAAGGGGGGAAGGTAAAGAGGCAGGGACAATATTTCTTATTTCTGTAAAGGGAATCAGTTTTCATGACTGAATAACTCAAACCAGGCAGCTCCCTAGCCTTTAATCATAAATCTAAGACAAATGCATAGAGATGGTAACAAAATTGAAACTCGTTAACATCACATGCTTGAAAAACAAAATAATATTTGTCTGGATAGCTGGTATAAATTTGGTACTATACTTTTATTATAAATGACAATTAATAATATGTTACCAAGCAGCAAATAGAAATCTGTAATTCACTCATTGGATTATTCTGCTATTCATAAATAGATTGTAATCTGCTGCTATTTCATTTAATATTTTCAAACCACACTAGTGAATTACAACATGACATTAATTCTCCTGCAATCAGCTGTTTTAGGTATATGTATTAATTGTCTATATAATTTCCCCATAAAATACATGGGGTTTGTAATGAACTGTGAGAAAAATGGGCCTGTTATGAATGAGCATTTCAGTTTTGCCGGGACAGCTAGTTATAGCGCACCACGGAAGACCTGGCAGGTAACTATGGTACATTTCATAACTACTACACAACATTTTACTTGGGGAATCAGAGTACTTAAAAAAACAAAAATACATTTTGTGGACCCCCCATATGTGAGTTTAATGGACCCCACAGGAGTGATATAGGGGCCCAAGAACTCAGATGAGGCTGCTCTTGATGAGTTCCCTAAAAATAGGAAGAATTGGAAAGTCTAGAGAAAAGGCACGGAATCCTTTAAAGGGGATTTCTTTCCACTATAAATCTCAAGGAGGCAAATGACCATATCATTATGAGGTCATCCTACAGCAGGTTTCTTTGCTTTGCTGGTTGTTACAATTTCCACAACAGATCTTTGCCATATGATCTTGCCACAGCACCTTGGGTGCTCACATAAGTTCTGGTGGTTTTTCCAGCTTCTCACAGACAGAAAGAGAATCATATTTATTCCCTCTTAGATGATTTCCTGAGGTGAGCCACATCCAGGGACAAGGTCCTAGAGAATATCTTGCAGACCAAACAAGTGCCATAAAGCCTTGATTCTCCAGTTTAAAAAGAATCAGCTCTCAGTTTTTTAGACATTTATATGGGAGTGAAAACAGATAGTGTTCTCTTCAAGGTATCAATACCTGTGAAGTGAAAACTCATGTTAACAAAAGCCCCATGGAGTATTCAATGTTCTATACAACTCACAATCCAACCACTCCTGAGTCTCTTGGGGATGCTGCTCTCCTGATATACTAATTATACTGCAGTGAGCCAAATTCTTCATGAGGCCCTCTGGGGTTCTCCTGTCTCTGATTCTAGACTTATTACCATGACGATCAACAAAGAGCAAAATCCTCTCAGAAGCATCTAGATCACGTCAGTGGTGGATGATGAGAGACAGATCCCAGAAGGGTCTCTAAAATCACAGAATCAGATATAGATTCAAATAATTTTCTTGATCCTTACAGAACTCCAAAGTTTGCTCAGAATTCCATTTCCCACCTGCCCTGGAGGTGCTGAACTTTTTGTGTGGGGGAGGGTCACTTCATGTGATGTATCAAGGCTGTCTGAGGTGAACATTTTATTAAACAACGGTCACTCTGAGTAAGGTGACAGATAACTCTTGGTGATAACATTGCAGTCTACCTTTGTCCTAGCTCAATTCATTCTGAAGGCAGTTGTGGAGTCTCCATAGTTTGGATGACTAGTCCATGGAGATGTACAGGTGAAGAAAATGTAATCCATGAAAAACTGATGCTACCTCAACAATAAGTGTAGACTGTGATCTGCTTATGACCCACTTCACCTACAGAAATCTTTTTTCACTGCTCCGTTCCCTCAAAAATCCAAAGTAAAAAGGAGATGAACATGACCCTGACATTCCTGTATCTTTTCACTGGGCTTCTCTTCCATATAGAGCCAGATTCTGCTATCCTTACTCATTAGTAGTATGCACTGGGACAACTCACAGAGCAAGGTAAACACCGAATGCAAGTCAGAGTAACAGAAAATGGCCCATAACGTTGAAATTTTTCTCTACCTTCAAAGCACTCCATCACTAATAGTTAAGTGTCATCTTAACAAGGGCAGTCTGTGAACAGAGACCTAAATTTTCAGAAGTTACTTAGTAGCGATTTTGGGTACCTCCGTGTTTGGATGCCCTGTGTGAGGCACCTTAATGGTTGATTTTCAGAGGGTGGTGCTCAGAACTTCCTGAAAATCAGGTGTCTCAAGCTGAGAAGCCAAAAACTGAGGTACCTATAATCATTGTCCCTTTTGAAAATTTAAAGATAGGCAAATGTAGGCATAAAATGTTGGGGGAAATTGACAGGGAACAAATGCCCAGAACATTTGAAACCACAGAATAATTTTTCCATGTTCAAAATGACTGACTTAAAAAAAAACTCTTCAGAATATCTTTAGACATCTGCTAGGATCTTTATAGCAGAGTCTATAGAAATCTTGCCCCTTTGTTGTAACACAAATAGTAAATGCTGCACAACTGCAATGTGGCCAAACTATTTTTTTCCCCTGGCAGGAATCTTCACTTCCATATATCCTGACCTTTGTATATGTTAACATTTCTGCCTTAATATTGCAGTGATATAGATTTTTGCATTTATTATATTTTATTCAAAGAAAAAGTAAGCATGTCTCATAAAGCAAGTTTTCTTCCTTTTTTTTTTTTTTTTACAACTATTTAGATTTTATTAGTGTTTGAAAGGGATAATGTCAAGGCATATGGGGAATATGCCTAAAGTTATACAGTTAGGATATGTAAACAGGAACAAAGAATGTACATAGGATTATACAAGAACATTATGAACTTGTATTAATTACACACAGAAAGTAACACAGGGGTATTAACAATCCATTGTTTTACTATGAATAGGAAGTCAAGCTGATATTTGGTGCATTATCAGCTTGCAAACAAGTAAAAACCATATATGAAGGTGAACTAGTGCATAGGAGTACTGCAGAAAGGGATCTGGGGGTCATAGTGGATCACAAACTAAATATTAGTCAACAATGTATCACTGTTGAAAAAAAAGCAAACATCATTCTGGGATGTATTAGCAGGAGTGTTGTAGTAAGACACGTGAAGTAATTCTTCCACTCTACTCTGCATTGACTAGGCTTCAACTGGAGTATTGTATCCAGTTCTGGATGACACATTTTAGAAAAGATATGGACAAATTGGAGAAAGTCCAGAGAAGAGCAACGAAAAATGATCAAAGGTCTAGAAAACATGACCTATGAGGGAAGATTGAAAAAATTGGGTTTGTTCAGATTGGAGAAGAGAAGACAGAGGTAGAACATGATAAGAGTTTTCAAGTACATGTTGTTACAAGGAGGGGGGAGAAAAAATGTTTTTTTTTAACCTCTGAAGATAGGACAAAAGACAATGTGTTTAAACTGCAGCAAGGGCAGTTTAGGTTAGACCAGGGGTCGGCAACGTTTGGCACACGGCTCGCCAGGGTAAGCACCCTAACGGGCCGGGCCAGTTTATTTATCTGCTGATGCAGCAGGTTCGGGCGATCATGGCCCCACTGGCCGTGGTTCGCCGTCCCGGGCCAATGGGGGCGGCGGGAAGTGGCGCGGGCGAGGGATGTGCTGGCTGCGGCTTCCCGCCGCCCCCATTGGCCAGGGACCAAGGGCTGCAATCGCCCGAACCTGACGCATCAGCAGGTAAATAAACAGGTGCTTACCCTGTTTCATCTGGAGCCAAATTGTCATAAAAATGAGATATGGAAATCTGTAAGTTTATTTTCAAGACTCAGACAAAAAGATGTGGGATAGAGCTGAGCCAGCAAGATGCTAACTGCTAGATAAAGGGGGGAAACATATGAAAGAGATGTTAATTCACACCCTTACTATCAACTTCCATAGGATGGGGGATGCAAAGGCTTACAGACACCTATAGAGCGAACCTATAGGACTACAGGGATGGAGATGGGGGTAAGAGAGTTGGATTGGAGAAAGGAGGATGGGAGAACCTTCCAGAGCTAGTCAGGGGTAGGAGACTGAAGATACAGTAGCCATTGTATGGGGAACACAGGGCTATTTCACTTCCAAACAGACAGTACACATGACCAACATTCATTTGTAGAACTGTTGGTGCAGCCTCTCCCTGATATGAGGATGGACTCTCATACCTCAGAGATTGCCTACATAATGGGACTAAGGAGAGTAGGAGAGATCTGAGACTTCTGTGGGAGAGGTTTTCTCTGGCTGTTCTGACAGCAGGGGGAAGGGATTAATTTCAAAAGATGAAAGAAAAGGAAATGTAACCTCTGTAACAGAGCTAAGGTAAGCATACTTGATTGGGTACTCATTAAATTCAATATTATACATAATATTCAGTATTATTTTAATCTTATTTTCTGTCTATTTTTAATAAATCTTGTTTTTAAGTAGACTCCTGTTGTATGGGTAGTTTCACACTGTTCATCCCAAAATGCCTCAACCTCTAAGGAGAGGTAGTAAAGAGTATAGGGTGTTTGGAACTTTCATCCCCACTTGGAAGTCTCAGTCAAAGGGACATGGATGGACTTGAGGGGTCATCTCCCAGAAGAT
Source organism: Chrysemys picta bellii (assembly GCF_011386835.1). Classification (NCBI taxonomy): domain Eukaryota; kingdom Metazoa; phylum Chordata; order Testudines; family Emydidae; genus Chrysemys; species Chrysemys picta. The sequence continues at coordinate 85,691,978 of NC_088795.1, forward strand.
GTTACCTAAGGCTGACACTGGTGAACACAAAGGAGATGCCTAAGAACCAAGGACAATACATGAGTTGGCACAGGTGTAGGTGACAGCAATCTTATAATAACCAAGATAGAAAGCTGGACTCTGACCATGACACTTTGCATCCTACTGTTGTAAAAGTGTCTTGGGATCTCTCAGGGTTTTGGTTTAATGCTTCATCCAAAATCCAGCACCCCCAGCATCACAATGCTCTCTAACTTGATGCTAAGGTTGGTTCAGTAGTAAAATCAGAGGGAAGAGTGCCACCTACTGAATCACCAGCAGCATTTTCTGCAGCATCTGGGATTTCCTTGGAGGTCCCAAATTCATGTTTTGATTATCCAAATCCTGTTTAGGGTATGATCACACCCCACAGTTTTATGGCTTCAGGCACTGGTAAAAGCTCCCTATGTTATAACCAGAAGTACCAAGTGTTCCCACTCCTTTAATTTTCACATGCACAATTTTCACATAAGAGGCACTTTAATAGAGAAAGCTGTAATTGTAGCATGTTTTCTAAAACAGGAACACGAATCCATAGAACTGTCATTTCAATAAAAGTACACCTTAATGAGATACACTTTTTACATATTTACAAAAAGATAAATATAGCATGTTCTTTTGTTTTAGGCAGGCAGAAGAGTTTTTACTCATTAGATCTGTAGAACTACTTACCAGCCTCCAATATTTTCAACATTTCTGATAATACAAAGAGAATAATCTGTGGGTGGCACTTTCAGAAATAAAAATATAAATAATGCCAAAAGAGGATTTTTTAAGTTTTAAAAGTGTTCTCCTTGTAAAATTCACTATTATTTATTACATATTTTTTTTAAGATCAGATGTGCCACAGAATGTTTTTCTTGATTTTCAGGTAAAGCTCAGAAAAATAATATGTATTCTAAAGAGGAGGTCTGAATACCTACAAGAGTGCCATAACTTTACTGTGTCAAAGAAGGTGGAAATGAAACATCAGTCTTCTCCCTCTCATGTCTGAAGTGTTAAAAAGCTGTTTGAGCCAAGAGAGATGTTCATTGCTTTGCCATAGTCGTAATCGCTTTCATTTGCTTCAGATAACCATGAACTATAATGCTGCTGAGTATCCATTATTGAAAAAGCAATATCCAGTTGAGCAGACAAAAAGGAGAAATTTAACCACAAGGAGAGAGAGTTTGAATTGTATGTTCTGCTGTAGTTATTCACCTAATAAAGTACACATCTGTGAAAACCCAGGTCATAAATGGGAGTTACTAATAACTTGTAACAGGAGAAAAAAGCAGTGTAATTTCACCTCTTATCTTGCTCTCCCCTCGTTTGTTTGTTACTTCAACCTATTATCTATTCCTATCATATGCTTAGACTCCAAGCTCCGTGAGGCATGGACTGTTTGCTTTTTACATGTGTGTTATTATTATGTATTCATCATTTGTATTACTGTAGCATCTAGGACTCCTAGTCAATGACCGGGACCCCATTGTGCTAGGTACTGTGCAAACACAAAACACAGACAGTGATCAGGGAACCCAGAGTGGAAGGCCTTTGTGGAATTTATGGGAGCTGTTAGTTTTAGGGGGATGTCACCCACTTGTGCCATGGTGGAAACAAATTCCATTCCCCCAAGGGAATAATGCCAGAGAAATTCTACAAGAGGAATGTTGCAAGGTCTCCCGTCCCATACACAGGCAATTCCTCCAGAGGGGATTATCTGACCCAGAGTGACAGCTTTAACTCTGAATTGCTTTTCTTCTCATTTTTATCACATCCTAAGCATTACATAAATGCAGTTATGAGTTTGTTTACAGCTCTATATTGGCATATCTCCTTTAAAGACCACAATTCATTGCTACTACTGCTCTTACTACACTCCAGGGAATGATGGATTTTAAAAGGGATGAAGAGAAAAATAAAACATTTGTCCTGAAACACTCTTTTTAATTATCATCCCCCTGCCATATTATAACAATAATGATCTCTATGTTGGGCTTTGTATTCAAATGCTGTATGAAACTGATTAGAGAGGTTTCAGAGTAGCAGCCGTGTTAGTCTGTATCTGCAAAAAGAACAGGAGTACTTGTGGCACCTTAGAGACTAACACATTTATTAGAGCATAAGCTTTCGTGGGCTACAGCATCCAAAGAAGTGGGCTGTAGCCCATGAAAGCTTATATTCTAATAAATTTGTTAGTCTCTAAGGTGCCACAAGTACTCCTGTTCTTTTTGGTTAGAGAGGGGAAGTGGGTGAGGTAGTATCTTTTAATAGATCAACTTCTTTTTGGTGAGAGAGACAAGCTTTTGAGCTACACAGAGCTCTTTCTCAGGTCTGGGAAAGGTACTCAGAGTGTCACAGCTAAACACAAGATCAAACAGATTGTTTAACATAAGTAGTTAGCACATATTCTAAGGGACCATTCGAGGTGCAGTGGCTCATTAACACTCCACTCCCCCTATTCATAGTACAAAAAAAAGGGGGGGGGGGGTAATTGGGTTACAGATTGTTGCAATAAGCCATAAATCCAGTGTCATTATTAAGACCATAATTTTTAGGGTCTAGCAAAAGTTATGAATTAAAGCTCCCAGATTCATCTTTTGAAAGTGTTTTGCAGGTTTTCTTTGAGGATGCAGATTGATAAATCAGATATGGAGCGATCACTTTATGAAAAATTTTCACCAACAGGTTGATATGGTCTTTTTCATCTTTTATCATTTTTCTGTTTGAGTTCATTTGAGAGTGTAGTGATTATCTGGTTTCACCCACATGGTTTTGATTGGAGCATTTAGTGCACTGGATGAGGTACACCTCAGGTGATAGGCATATGTAGGTCCCATGGATGTTGAAAGGTGTTTTGTGGGGTGCGTTGATCACTGTAGCAATGGAGATATATCTGCAGGTTTTACATTTGTTGTTCTGGCAGGGTCTGGTGCTCCTTTGAGTTGGTGTGTCCTGGTCTGTGGGGAGCTTGTTTCTGATGAGGAGATTGAAGAGGTTGGGGGGGGGGGTTGTTTGAAGGCCAAAAGAGGGGGTTGAGGAAAGATTTCTTTCAGGATGGGGTCCCCATTGGGTATAGGTTGTAGATGTTTGATGATACCCTGTATGGATTCCAGTGTGGGGTGGTAGATGACAGTGAGGGGTGTGCAGTCAAAGGGGGAGTTATTTCTGTATTGAGGCAGATTCTCTCAGGATATTTGGGTGTATAATAGCTGCTGTAATGGTGTGTAAATATACGCTTTAATAGAAATGAGTAATGCTTATGAAATTTCTCATCTTCCATTACAGCCGCTGTCATGAGAAGAAGGCAAATATGTGCCATTTTATTTTCTTGTTACAATCAGAATTTAAATGTTATGTCCTTCCATTTAAACTGCTACACTACTCTGACCTTTCCAGTATTCTGTAATTAGACTAGCTAGCCATTTCTCTTCCACCTCTATTTGCAGTTACACTGATTTATAAAAGATGGGTAAAATAGCTTACGAAATACAGATTAGAAGTGTCAAAGCAGTGAATCATATTGTAATGTTCCTCATAGATCATATGGCTTACTAGAATCTTGGTATTTCATAAATTATAAGCAATGAAAGTGTTGATTGTAAATAAGAGTGGGAATTGGTATCAATTTCAGAAATTCTCATTTCAGGCAGATTATGATTTCATTTTCCTTATGAGGCTGGGGGTGGTTTGCTTTGCAGTAGTACATAGGGGCTGTAATCATAGACCAGGGCCTCATTGTGATAGGTGCTGTGCCATCATATAACGCAAAGATAGTCCCTACACCAAGGCACTTACAGTTTAAGAATAAGACAAAAAACAGGAGGATATAACAGAGATGGGGAGCACAAGGTAATAGTGAGACAATGTTGGTCAGCACCATGGGCAATGATCACAGCACAGCTACCTAACCACTGACAAGTGTTTGCAAGCTTCCCAGCAGAGGAAAGCTTTAAGCATGACAATGAGGTGGCTTTGCAGTTACCAGTAAGTCCTCCCATGCTTTCAGGGGTGATCTGGAGAAAGCACAAAGGTGCTTGTTTGAAAATTTGACTAATGGATGAAGAAGGCAGGCTGGCATCATTGACAGAATGGAGGGGTGTGTGTGTGTGTGGAGTGGGGTGTCTGTCAATGTCTCAATAATGTATGAGATATAATAGGGAGAACAAGGATAGGCTATGAAGAGCCTTGAAAGCAGATCTGTGGAGAGACAAGTTTTCAGAGAATTTTGATTTTTCAGAATTTGATTCATTCTAGTTAGGAACAAAATCCAACAATTCAAAATTCTCCATCAAAAGGAATGGAGTTCTGACTCTGTATGGCGAGGCTGCTCCAGAACCACACACCCTGGAATCCCAAGTCCCAGGAAAGGCCACATAGCCAGGCTGCCCCAGAGCTAGCTAGGTACTCAGGTAGGTTTCTGACAGAATCCTGCCTTGCAGGCAGCATTCTAAATCCTACCTGAGTTACATCAGAACTTTGATGGCATCAGCCCATCTCCTCATAATGTTCCAATTTCATAGAACTTGCAAATTGTGACAAACCAGTGTTTCGAAAGACTTTTTTCCAAACCAGCTCTACTTAAAAACACAGATGAGTAGTTTGTGTTTGAGGCGGAGAAGGGGGAACCAATGGAAGGATGCAAAGATATGGTAATGTAGAAGAAACCATGGAACAGGAAAAATATCTTTGTAGCAGTGTTTTGAATGGATATAAGTGGAGGAAGGTTTCACTTGTCAAGGCGAGAAAAGAGGATGTTGCAGTAGTTAAGATGCAAGAGGAAGAGGGTCTGGGTGAGAGATTTAGCTTTGAGAATGGGAAGCAACGTTGGATCTTAGAGATGTTAGGAAGAAGCAACAAGATGTAAACATTGCCTGGATGTGAGGATCTAGAAAGGGGGCTGAATGAAAGATAATGCCCAGGTTGTGTATCTCTGTGACAGGGAGGACGGTGGTGTTGCCTTTGGTGACTCAGAAGAGGGCTTGAATGGGAAGATTAAGAGTTATGATTTGCCACAATTGAGCTGTTCATCATTATTACCTGTTTCATTGCTGTTATTTGTTTTTTGTTAAGGGTGAATATTTAACACTCTACAAAACAGATTCAGGTGCTGCAAATAAAAGGTACTCACCTTGCTATAAGCCTGAAAGTTCAATACCTCAGAGTTTTCCTTTTATCGCTATTCTTGTCTGAAGAATGTATTGGTCTGTTATGCATGCAATGCTCTGGTGTACTAGCTACTATCTTGTCCTTATTTATCTCCCTCTTAAACACTTAGTTATTCCATGATGCCTACAATAAGTTAGTCAATAATATTTGCTATCTTATGTCTTTATCATCATTGTTCTATACATGTTATGCATGCAGCAGAAGTGATGCCATAGCTAAGGTTGCAGACATGTGTCGTAAGACAATTTAATTTTGTGCATGGGAGTGAGTGTTAGAGGAATTGGTTGTATCTGAGAAGTGAAAGGAAAAAATGGTTGTAGAGGTGAAGAATCTATGATTATATACAGGTGGTACACTGTTTGGATGGTGTGACAGATATAACAATATCCTGCACAAGCCTTACTGAATTGAGTTAAACCTTATTGAATTGAGTTTAATACCTTTGGGGTCTATTGTATTAAGAATCCAATTGTATATGTGTTATTGTGAAATTGTATGTAACTTCTTTAGGAGGAGGCCGTGTCTAATGTAATTTTTCTAGTTATTAGCCCTTTGAAGCCACTTTCCGGGGCGATGGGGGAGGGATGCATATACCAGTTCAAACTGGATTCTCCAGGGATCAACAGACAAAGAAAGGATTTTTTGATAAATAGCTTAGTTTTAAACTGGTTCAGGGCCTTCTTCTGAATCCAGCAAATGGACAGGACCTCTGTCCATGAAAGGCCCAGTCCTTAAGGAAGGGTTGGAAGGAATGGGGCCTCAGAAGGCCAAGAAGACTATGTGCTAGTTCTAAGTTGAGGCTGTTAAAAACTTGTGACCAAAACAAAGAAACTCTTTTGGGGGTTTTGAAGGACTCAACTGCCAGAACCCATATTGAAGACAGTTGTGGGGGATCTCTGGTAAGTTTAATAGCATACTTGTTGGTTCTTTATCATGGTTCTTTATCATGTTTTCTCTGTAGTGCTTTTACCTCAGGAATGAAATAGGCTTTCATAGGAAATGGCTGTCGGGTAACTTATAACTATTGGCAATTACTCTGTTATTAGTGAAGAGAAAGGAAGCAGGTCTGTTTATGCAGACTGTATTTTTCTGGGAATAAAACAGTGAAGGCAGGGGTGTATGCAACCTGGAAATACCCTCATCAAGAGAGAGTGAGATATGTGTCTCCACCCAAGGGAGACAACAGTTTGGGCACTGGAAGCCAAGAAGGGATGCCCTTGCTGGACCATAGAGGGGAATGCAGGTACAGTTGCCCTGAACTGTGACAGCTACTATGTCAGGTACATGTTTATGTCTTGAAATATCATGACCCCATGTTATAACAGAAAAAAAAAGTTCTGCAGACTCCCTTCTGTTTAGGCAAAAAAGTGACTCCCAGAACCCTCATTGTGACACCCCACCCCCACCCCAGAGGTTGAGCACCCATACATGGATGGAATCCAAATAGTGTTTTTTAAAACAAACGTGTACATACCATAGCATCTGTCACAGTTCAGGGCAACTGCACTAGTGGCAAATAAACTGCAGAAAGATTCAGCTTTTCAATTCAGTTCAGCTAAGCACCCAAAACTTTATGTGTTTACCCCAAAACATATCTGAACATCTTGAGTCTACAAAATTGAGTAGGTTTCAGAGTAGGAGACTCATGAGCATAGGCAATTTTGGAGTTAACTATTTACATGGCTTGGCCAAAATTATGTTCAGAACAAGGTCCCTTGTCATTTTTCCAGCATTTTTGCTTCTGGTCCTGACTGGAATCTGGAAGTGTGGTGCTGCATAAAACTGGAAAATAATGGAAAGGGGTGGGGGCACTGGCTGAAGTTTTTCAAACCTTGAAGGTTTGATAGAGACTCAGTTTGAAATTTTGATGATGATTCAGGTCAGTTCTTTCATCCAGTCAGGTTCACCCAGCTCTATTATATTTTTTTTTTTGACTTCTAGTATGTCCTAATATATTTAAGAGTTAGAGAAATAGCCACTGTTCAATGATTCTCATACAGTGATTTCTCTTTAGAGCAGTGTGGCCTTGAGAATCGTGTGCTTGGCTAGGCCACAGGAGACTTGGGTTCCATTCCCAGGTCTACTGCTGGGTGACCTTGGCCAAGTCACTTCACCTCTCTGTGCCTCAATATCTCCATCTCTAAAATAGGGATAATGATATAGACCTTTTTTGTAATGCACTTTGAGATCTACTTAGGCAATAGGGCTAGGTAATATAGACATATATAAGAGCTAGGTACTATTAATATTATTCCTAAGCCCACAATTCAAGTTAACATGCATGCAAACATATAGTAATAAAATTTGCAAATGACTTCAGATTTGTTGCAAATAGGAGTGAGAATGTTATGGGAAAGAGCAATAGGAAACTGTACCTACGCTCTGAACAACCACAGAGAAGTATGAACTCCCAGCGATTTCCCCAGAATTCTTCAGGTTTTAATGTGAGAACTTTCATTAATGAAACATGCTGAAACTGTCACACTCTGCTATACTGTCTGCTCTTCCGATACTGCGGAGGCCCGGATGTGTCAAATGGGCAGATTACTTTTCCAGAGGCAGACAGTTTCAGTCAAAAGTATTAGAAAATTAAACCCAGGCCTTGTCAAAAACAAAACAAAACTTCAGTTCACATGACATGCCTGATGTACAGGCCATACAACGCAGATGCTTTCCCCCTGGCATTTCTACTTTGGCAAAAAATTGATGCAAGGCATAAAAATATCTAAGGCAACCTTCACTTCAGGCCACAGTTGGCTGGCTTTGAGTACCTAGTATTTGTCAATGCCAAACACTAAATCTGCTAACCATAGAATGTGAGATGATCAGAATTAGCTCTAGAAGAAAAGTTTGAGTGGGTCTAAACTTATTTATTCCTATGTCCAATTCTAGGGAACAATAATTATACTTTACTCTGTATTATCATGTTTTAATGTTTGTTCAATGTTATTATCTACCAGCAGTAAACCAAATGCATTACAAACATGCACGAAGACAAGTGTTCCTGCCCAAAGAGCATACAATCTGAACATACAATGTAAAATGGGAGAATTAGTTATGGTGGGAAATAATGAAAAGCAGCATTATTAAACAATGAGTTAGAGTACTCATTCTTCTAGTGTAGGGCTGGTTGAAAATTTTCCATTTAAACAGTATTCTGACAAAATGAAATTTTTCATGGAGTGTCTGCTTACAAGGGACAATTTAAACTTTTCATCCAAAAAAAAAAAAAAAGTCCTGAACATCTGAAAACTACAAAGTTCAAACTTTTCAGCTAAAAATTAAAAAATGTTCATTTGGAAATCTTACAGCAGTGCCTCATAGGAGTTGTAGGTCAGAAAATGTATCTTTTTTTGCTATGGGAATGCAACTTTTTGACCAAAAAAAATCAAAACATGACAACTGCCAGCCCAAAACTGAATATTTCAATTTGAAAATGGCACAGGTGTGCCTCATAGGAGTATTAGTTAAGGTGCCTCATGATCCCATTTTCCTCTATGGGCTAGGCTTCTCAGCCAGACTATGTGTCCCATTATGTACCTCAGCAACTCAGCAAGAAGGGAGATCCTACTGCTCCATGGGAGATGTTGACCAGCTGGGAAGCCTAGCCCATGGAGGACACTACATTACTTACATAGACTTTAGTGGCCTCCAAGAGGTGTCCCACAGTAACCTACCTTGACTACTCTGGTCACCCTTTTTAACTACGCTGCCCAGTGGCCAGGTAGACAGGTACACTCACCTTCCTTTTAAAGCCCCGCAAATTTTTGAAATTCCATTTCCTGTTTGCCCGACTTGGAGAGCAACTCTGCAGCATACCTAGCAAGTGCCCAGCTGACCATGCCAGCTACATGCTGCAGCTGTTCTCCTGCCTGAACTACTCAGGAGGTGTTGGATCTCCTGCGTCTGTGGGGAGAAGAGACTGTGCAGGCACAGTTCCGATCCAGCTGTAGAAATGTCGACATCCATGAGCAAATTGCTCTGGGCATGGAGAAGGGCTACAAAAGGGACCAGCAGCAGTGTGCATGAAAGCCAAGGAGCTGCAGAAGGCAAGAGAGGTTAACAACCACTCTGGTGCAGAGCCACAGACCTGCCACTTTTACAAAAAGCTGCATGCCATCCTCAAGGGAGACCCTCACCATCCACCCCAAGAGCCCTGTGGATACTTCGATGGAGCACAAGTCACAGGCTCCCACCATGAACAGCGAGGAGGCAGAAGAGGAGGAGGAGTATCAGGGACAGGCGGCCAGGGGATCCAGCGGTGCAGCAAGCCAGGACTTGTTTTTGACTGCTGGGCAGTCCAGGAAGTCCCTACAGTCCAGCACAGGTGAGCCTCTGGTGCATATTCATTTGGCTTTGAAATTGCAGAGACGGGAACCCCAAGGTAGCAAGACACATCTGTTGATTTACTCTTTTTAAACTTATGCTAGAAAAGATAGTGCAACAACCAATAGAGGTAGAATTACTATCTGCTTTTCATTCGCCTGTAGAGTTAGGCAGAAGGGACCCTGTGGAACAGTTTGTTTATGTGCACCGGAATATCCCATGAATCCTCTGTAGACAGCTTGAGGAAACTTTTCTGGAGGTAGTCCACAATCCTGTGCTGAAGGTTTCTCGGAAGGGCAGCCTTATTTCTTCTGCCATGCCACTTTCTTTCCTATGCCACTCAGCTATTATATCAGCCAGATAAGGAGGACGCAGGATGACATGTTCCAAGAGATCCTGCAAGCCTCTGCTGCTTTGGAAAATGAGAAGAGGGCTTGGAAGATCACCTTTGCAGACAGCATGGACAGGGCTAGAGCAGAGAGGAGAAAGGTGCAGGAAAAGGAGAGCAGCAGGAGATGCTAGTGCATCTCACGCAGCAAAAAGACATGCTGCAGACTCTTGCTGACCTAGTTGGTTTTGCTGCTTTAGTTGCTGTTGGTCCTGCTTTGAACCGGGGGTTGGACTAGTTGACCTCCTGAGGTCTCTTCCAACCCTGAGCTTCTATGATTCTATGACCTTAAGGTTCAACAGTCCCATGCTTGCCTCCCTCTGCAGCCTATAGAGAACTGTATTCTGGGACCTCCCTACACACACCACCACATTCCACATAGCATCCTGGCCACTGTCCTACCCCTATCATTCCACCCTGGGAGAGAGCACAAGTAATCATAGCTGCACATACACTGACCTGTGAAAGACACAATTGGTGTACGTGTTTGTGAAATGGCAATGACTGTTCTTTCCCCTTCAAAAGTTCTTTTCCCTTTATTTATTAAGTTTTATCCAGTTATAAATGAGTCTGTTTGCATGGGTATGGAATAAAAGACTGTTTTTGGAAACTTAATTCATCTTTATTAGTTCACAATATATGCTGGCTGGGGCTGACATCATTCACAGATAACAGCAATAGATGACTTTGCAATGTTATATTACTACACACACAGCTCTCATTACAAAGCTCATACCGGGGTGCAAAAGAACAATGCCAGGTAAAACCCACTACAGCAACACACACTACTCTGGCTCACTATTAAAATAGTCTTTCAAACCTTCCGTGAGCCAGATAGTTCTGTGCTGAGCTCTTCTTATAGCCCTGGTATCCAGCTGCTCAAAATCAGCAGACAGCTGTTCCACCTCCGCCTTCCACCCCAGCAGAAACTTTTACCCCATTGCTTCACAGACATTATGCAGGAAACAGCAGGCAGCTATAACCATTGGGATATTTTTTTCCACTGAAGTCCCATTTCATGAGTAGACAGTGCCAGCCACCTTTCAAATGGCCAAAGGCACATTCAACTGTCATTCTGCACCTGCTCAGCCTGTAGTTGAAGTGTTCCTTGGTGCTGTCAAGGTGGCCGATGTACAACTTCATGATTAGGGTGACCAGACAGCAAATTTGAAAAATCGGGACAGGGGATGGGGCGTAGTAGGAGCCTATATAAGAAAAAGACCCAAAAATCGGGACAGTCCCTATAAAATCGGGACATCTGGTCACCCTATTCAAGACCCACAGGAGTAAGAGGATCTCCCAGGATCACTATTGGCATTTCAACATCCCAAATGGTAATCTGCCAGTCTGGAAAGAAAGTCCCTGCTTGCAACTTTCTGAGCAGCCCTGTTTACTTAAATTTATGTGCATCATTCACTTTCCCTGACTAGCCCACGTTGATGTCAGTGAAGCATCCCCAGTAATCCACCAGCGCTTGCATAACCATAGAAAAATAGCCCTTTCTGTTGATGTACTCTGTGGCAAGGTGGTCTGGTCCCAAGCTAGATGGCACACATATCCCTATCATCCCACCACAGTTTGGGAACCCCATTGCTGAAAAAACACCCACTATGATGTGCACATTGCCCAGAATCACAGTCCTTCATAGCCCTGCACATTTGCATCACAATAACCCACACGGTCAATTTCCCAACTCCTAATTGATTCCCGACTGATTGGTAGCAATCGTGCATTGCAAGTTTCCAGAGCGAGTGTCACTCGCGTCTCCGCTGTCAGTGCAAATCTTATTTTGGTGTGTCTGTGCTGGAGGGTTGGGGCAAGCTCTGCACACAGATCTAGGAATGTGGCCTTGTGCATCCAAAATTTCTGCACTCACTGCTCATCATCCCAAACCTGCATTACGATGCAATCCCACCAGTCAGTGCTTGTTTCATGGGTCCAGAACCTTCACTCCACCATCTGCAGCGGCTCTATGAATCCTGCCATCAACTTTAAATTATTTCTTTCTATTTCTCACAGCAATCTAGCCTCCAAGCAGGGCCGGCGCTTCCACTAGGCAACCCTAGGCAGTTGCCTAGGGCGGTAGGATTTGGGGGGCGGCATTTTGCCATCCTCAGCAGCACTTCGGCGGCGGGGGTCCTTCTGCTCCGTGTCTTCAGGGTGCTTCAGCGGCAGGTCCTTCACTCGCTCTGGGACCCGCGGCCGAAGCACCCCGAAGACACAGAGTGGAAGGACCCCTGCCGCTGAATGCTCTGAGGAGGAGCGCTGCCGCCTAGGGCGGCAAAATCTCTGGCGCCACTCCTGCCTCCAAGGAATCACCACGTTCCCGTGGCTCCTCTGGAGGCTCTGCAAACACTGCAGGATCAGGAGCCCCTGTGCTCACAATGCTCATCACAATAATGCAGAGCTGTGCAGGATCCATGCTTCTGACACAGATGGCAGACAGACCAGGAGGGACATGTGGGTTTGCAGGGATTTTGAAAAGAAGCATGAAACATTATGGAATGCAGATGAAATTATTTGATGGAGAACACTGCATTATGGGACATTGAAATCATGTTCCCAGACACCCCTGCACGACTTGTTTGGGCCCAGGAGGCATTGCCAAACCTTCACAAAAGATGGTGGTGAGTTCTTTGGTGGGATAGCTACCCACAATGCATTGCTCTCTGCATCGTTGCATGCGCCACTAATGAGGATGTGCCCTATGGACACAAGGAGCATAGTGTGGATACGCAAAAGCAATTTAATTACTGCAGCGGCTGTATGTCAACATACTTAGGTCGACATAATTTTGTAGTCGAGAAAAGGCCTTTGCTTTTCCCACTTCAGCTGATCAACAAGGCTTTTATTTTGTTTCTTGCTTTACTCTCAGCCCAGTCATATGACCCTTGGATTTCATTCCCCAAAACTCCTGTAGGTAAAAAGGCTAAGGCCCCATGACAGCTGTGCTTAGCACTTGATAGTACTTGCACATGAAGCACTAGCACCCTATTACATAAGATATTTGAATATTCATCAAAACCTCGAGTCACCATAACTGAGCAGGAAATAATATAAGAAGTTTTTTTTTTCATTAGATTTTTGTTCTCCCTGCCATATGGGTCAGACTAAAATGACCACAAGAGTGGACATTCCAGTGTTATTTTAATACAGCCACATCCAATAGGAACCACACTGTGCAGAAGAATAACAATGAAAATGGCTTAACTTTAAAAACAAAACAAAAATGAATACTCAGTGTTTTGTGTTTTTTGTCGGGGGGGGGGTTTATTTTGTTTTTGTTTTCAAATCTCAATAAACTTTTTGATCCAAGTTTGGCTATAATGTTGCAGAAGTTTTGGGTCAATTCCTGATTTAGCCAGTCCGGGTTTCTTAGCTTTAATTTTGATATCACTAGTATTGACACAATTAGTGCCCTTGCTGTCAGCTTCAGCAAAGTAGGCTAAAGGTTTAATAGAGATGATGGAATGTAATCTACTTTCTTGCCATTGTTATTGGAAACTCATATACCCTTTAATATCTATCTAGTTCTTTATACCACACTCATCACTGTGGTGTCTGAGCATGCTACCTACTCATTAGAGTGGACACATAAAGCTCTGTGTATCTCTCACTCCAGTCCCCAGACAGCATTTTTTTTTTTTTTTGGTGGTGGTGCTATTATGAGACAGAAAAGCCTGGTTTTGCATTTCAATCCGAGATCGCTGAGGTTTTTGGTAATTACTATGATCACTTTGATCGCTATGGAAGTGAGTTCACAGCTGTGGTCCAGCTGCCAGAAAAGCTCTGTGTCCTGAACTCATAAGTATCACTCTAGGTTGGCCACTCCATTTTATACTATAGCAGGGATGGCCAAACTGCAACTCCTTTACAATTAAAGTGCAGCTTGCAGAGCCTCCCACCCCCATTCTCCACCTACCAAACTGGAGGGGGGGAGATTGGGGCTTCTGCCCTGCAGCAAGTTGGTGGGGCTAGTGGGGGCTTCTGCCAGAGATGACTGGTGCCTGCTAGGAGATGGGGGGGCACAGTTTAAAGGTTTGCCCCCCCAAGAGCTTGAGTCATGCCCCCAGGTATGCCCCCCTCCTCATCCTCAGCAGCCCCTGAGGTGCACCTGTCAGGACTCAAGGCTTCAGCAGGAGTGGGGCTGAAGCCCCGATCTTGGGCAGGTGCCTCCTGCGGGCTGAAGCTTCCAGGTGTTAGCTCTGCCTGGAGAGGCAGAGGCAAACAGCTGGGAGCTGCAGGGAGGGGCCATTGCTTTAGCTCAGGGAGAGGTGGCAACAAAAGCAGCAGCTCTCCCTGCAGTGTCCCCCTGTTTGCTGCTGCCTCTCCCCATGGCCGCAGCTCTCAACTTGCTGACTCCAGCAGCTGCCATGCAGGGAGGGGGCCTGGCAGCACCATGTGACCAAGTGGGAACAGCAAACCCTGGCAAAAACCTGGGGCATGTGACCCCAAGTGTCCCCCATACACATCACTTCTGGCTTCTGTCCAGTGGGGATGGGGGTCTCAGGGCTTCAGGGTGCACCTGCCAGGGCTCAGGGCTTCATCATGGGGCTGAAGCCCCAATCCTGGCCAGATGCCTCCTGCGGGACTGAAGCCCCAAGACCCCCCTCCCCACTGGGCAGAAGCCCCAGCAGGTGTCTCCTGGAGGGCTGAAGCCCTGATCCCCACCAGGCATGCCCCAGCTCTTGAACTTCTGAAGATTGTCAGAGAGACAATACGTTTGGCCACCCCGTTCTGTAGGGATCTACCTATTGTGAGTGGTCATGATCATGATGGGTGAAGTGATGTCCCAGGAGACTTTGCCTCTGAAGATAAGGACTAAGGCCCTGACTCAGCAAAGCACTTAAGTGCACGTTTAACTTTAAACACTTGACTATTCACCAAAGTACTTAGGCATATGCTTAAGAGCTTTGCTGAATCAGAGCCTAAAGTTTGACTCAAAACAGTATACCAAGCTACAGGTGACTCATCCAGGCTACATTGAGCCACTGGCAGAGGGTATTCAAAACTTGTTCTGTTGTCTCTCCAAAACTAGCAGTCTGTCACCTAATGCAAGTACTAAATTCACTGAAAAAAAAAAAAAGGAGAGCAGAAATCTAGAACTAGCCAGTGTCTTCTTTCCCTTCAGTAAAGCTATACAGTAATCTTACTTTGTTTCTCAGACTCAGAATTAAAGGCTATTCATTTCTATCATAAGGAAAACACATCACCACCTCAGGCATCTTATAAAGCCTTTGTTTGTTCTGCATGGTGAAATATGTTTGTCATAATTCAGACTGATAGGTACAATTAACATCTGTGTTGCTCTATCTAAAACTTCCACAAGGCAAAGCCTGGACTCTGTATTCTGATCTGATTTACATCCTATTCTCTTCTCAGCGTAAATCATCCTCTCACTTCAGTGGAGTTACATCAGTGTGCAACTTGTATGAGTTGAGAATCAAGCCCTCTATCTTAGTTTTGTACTTAGTTAAAATGAAAAGGTATGTCAGTACAATATATCTCTTCCACCTCCAGCCTTTCTATCCCCACAGCTAGCATTTTATGTACATTTCAGGAACCAGGGACACGGGAAGATGTGATTTGTAGGGAGTAGGAAAGGGGAGATAAAGAGAAGGAAATTGTGCCAAACAAGCAAGATACACATATGGTACTCACAGTGTTCCAATTATACTGTATATATAGTTGCTAACCTCTAAAAGCAGAGTACAGATGAAGGCATCTCACAAATAAGTGCTGATTGCAGAAATTAAACCTAGCAGATTTTAGGTCTTATTAACCTTGCAAACGTATTGTCAGAGTTTTTAATTTCTCTTGAACATTTCCTACAATGCCTTAAGAACATAGGTTTTCATTAAGCATTACACAAATATTTATAGCTTTTTTGCTTACCCTCTGTCCCCCAATATAGCAATATGGACAATCCCCATTATGTAGAATGGGGAAAATCCCCATTCTACATAATGTGTAGATTCCCTTGAGCCATACGCTTTATAGAAATCTTCCCGAATTATTGCCCATATTTTTTTCCGTTCCTGTGCATTCTGTGCATTTGAGGCTGCCTCTTGGCGACAAAATAAATATTGGGGAAAAAAGAATTTGTGGACTGATTTTGAGAGCTGAATAACCACAACTCCAGCTGAAGTAATGGGATCTGCTGTACCAGCACCTCTGAAAGTCAAGTCTTTGGCATTTAGCATAAACATTTAGTACAGAATTTGGAGAAGATAGGTTAGATTTATTGAAACAAAGGTATAGATTACCAACATTAAATGTGAAATTTCTCTATTGTGTTTTAATCATCTGAGTAAACAACTCAAGGTCTGCTTAGACTTTTGATTTTTCTTTCATGAAAAATTAAATAGTAAAAAATCTATTGCTCTGTTTTAGCCAAGGAAGAAGTTATCAACGTTAGGAAGTCAGCTTATTTCACGCATAGGTTTAAGACCTCTTGGCAAGTTTCAGGGACCGTGGCTGTTCACAGTAATACAACAGAGAGAATGCTATACTGTGACTTTAAAAATCACTGCTACATTGTAAAGACTCCACTGGGACCCAACACCAAGGGCAATGGCTGGAGGCATTTTGCGTGCCGAAGGTTGAGAGAGTCAATATGCCACCTGGCTGCAGCAGGAGGGTATGCAAGACAGCTTAAATACTCCCTGTTTATAAATGCAGCATGTGCTCTCCCCCTTGCTGAACCCAGGGTACCTGCAAACATGAAATAGGAGGTTGGGTCCTGCCAAGCCACCCGCCACACTCTTGTGGGATGTTCAGCACCCGTGAGACAAGGTGGGGTCTTCTATTGGTCCAATAAAAGATATTATCTCACCCACCTTGTGTCTCTAATATCCTGGCACCAACACAGCTACAACAACATTGCATACAGCACCAGTGAGTCACGTTGGGCATATGAGAGAGATGTGATAAATCTGTCAAGTTGCCATTGCCTTTCTTCCCCTAGAACTTTAGTTACTTGGGAAGCACATATGAGCTGATGTTATTTAGTCTGTTGTATCTGACTAAACTCTGTGCTTCCGGGAGAGGGGAATGGAAATGGAAGCTTTATGTGAGATCTGGAGGCCAGACCTGAATTCTCTCCCAGCTAGGATGGGGGGGAAAATTACTAAGTTTGATGTGGAAAAACTGTGTTTGGAGATTTTCTGTAACTCACTTTTAAATGCCACTGGCATGGACATGTGAAATGGTTATGGGAAGGTGTGTGTTTATTTTATTTGTTCATCTTGATGGAGGTTAAGTTGTGTGGTACAGTCAAAATACAAAATATTAGGTTCGATGTGGTCCATTCCGTTCCCACTGAGGAAAATGGCCAAACTTCCATTGACTTCAAAGGAAACAGGATTATGATAATAGGAGAGACAAGGTGGGTGAGGGAATATATTTTATTGGACCAACTTCTATTGGTGAAAGAGACAAGTTTTCAAGCTCCACAGAGTGAGGGCTAGTCTACACTGGCAACGCTAAACCACTTACACGAGGGGCGTCAACAAGCACGTGGACAAGGGGGATCCAGTGGATATAGTGTATTTAGATTTTCAGAAAGCCTTTGACAAAGTCCCTCACCAAGGCTCTCAAGCAAAGTAAGCTGTCATGGGATAAGAGGGAAAGTTCTCTCATGGATGGGAACTTGTTAAAAGATAGGAAACAAAGGCTAGGAATAAATGGTCAGTTTTCAGAATGGAGAGAGGTAAATAGTAGTGTCCAGGGATCTGTACTGGGACCAATGCTATTTTACATATTCATAAATGGTCTGGAAAAAGGGGTAAACGGTGAGGTGGCGAAATTTGCAAATGATACAAAATTGCTCAAGATATTTAAGTCCCAGGCAGACTGCGAAGAGCTACAAAAGGATCTCTCAAAACTGGGTGACTGGGCTACAAAATGGCAGATGAAATTCAGCGTGGATAAATGCAAAGTAATGCACATTGGAAAACATAATCCCAACTTTACATATAAAATGATGGGGTCTAAATTAGCTGTTACTACTCAAGAAAGAGATCTTGGAGTCATTGTGGATAGTTCTCTGAACATCCACTCAATGTGCAGCGGCAGTCAAAAAAGCAAACAAAATGTTGGGCATTATTAAGAAAGGGATAGATAATAAGACAGAAAATATCATATTGCCTCTATATAAATCCATGGTGCTCCCACATCTTGACTACTGCATGCAGATGTGATCGCCCCATCTCAAAAAATATATATTGGACTTGGAAAAGGTTCTGAAAAGGGCAACAAAAATGATTAGGGGCGTGGAATGGCCACCATATGAGGAGAGATTAATAAGACTGGGACTTTTCAGTTTGGAAAAGAGACATCTAAGGGGGGATAAGATAGAGGTCTATAAAATCATGACTGGTGTGGAGGAAGTAAATTAGGAAGTGTTATTTACTCCTTCTCATAACACAAGAACTAAGGGCCACCAAATGAAAGTAATAGGCAGCAGGTTTAAAACAAACAAAAAGAAGTATTTTTTTCACACAGTGCACCGTCAACCTGTGGAACTCCTTGCTAGAGGATGTTGTGAAGGCCAAGACTATAGCGGGGTTCAAAAAAGAACTAGATAAGTTCATGCAGGATAGGTCCAACAATGGTTATTAGCCAGGATGGGCAGGGATGGTGTTCTAACCTCTGTTTGCCAGAAGATGGGAATGGGCACCAGCGAATGGATCACTTTGAGATTACCTGTTCTGTTCATTCCCTCTGGGGCACCTGGCATTGGCCACTGTGGGAAGACAGGATACTGGGCTGGATGGACCTTTGGTCTGACCCAGTATGGCCATTCTTATGTTCTTATTTTGCAGATGGGTAAACTGAGGCACTGAAAGTTTAAATGGCCTGCCTAATATCTGTCCAAGTCAGCTGCAGAGCCAGGAATAGAATAGTCTTGTTTTCATTTCAATGACACTCTCTTCCTATGGTAATTTAAATGTTAGTATCTTCAAATTTGTATGATGTCTACTGTTTTCATTTTTTCTTCTCAAAAACAAGTATAAATAAGCCAATTATCTTGAACCAGGCATTGGAAAAGTAGAACTTCAGAAGGATTGTTTATAGTTTCAGAAAAAAGAAGAGCTTCCACTCTCTCCCCCACCATCCTGAACACACACACACATACACACACAAACAATACAATTGGTTTCACCAGCTCCTTAGTTTCCATATATCAGTATTCACTTGCAAGCATTTTCCCTTCATCTGTGATCACATTAAGGTTCACCCATACCTTTGCTTTGCCTGTTACTGATCTGTGGCCTGCTCAGCAGCAAATTCATAAATCTTGTGGTATAGCCATCACTTCTGCCTCTCTTAATGTAGTAGAATATATGTAAAATGTAATGACTATCTTTCCAGATTCTGAATTCATATACCTAGAACAAATAAAAGCTGACAAAGTACCAAGGCCAGAAGAATTATAACACTGAATTCTCAAGGGAGTAAGAAGGAAAATAGGAAAGGCGTTTGGAAAAATTTATGTAATAGGTGGATAGATTTGGTTTTTAACCAGATAAGTCCTTTGTGCACTTCAGCCTAGTGTAATGTGAGATAAATGGATAGCAATCATAATAGGCATCCGATTTATAAACCAAACTCACTGCAAACAGAGAGAAAGAAATGAATGGAGAGAGATTTGATTATAAATATTATGCCTAAAAGTCTGAATACTATTTGCAAACAAGAAAGTTAAAATTAAGCGTTGTTTGAGTCTGGCTATAACATGCCATACTGAGATGACTTCTCGAGGTCCCCTCCAGTCCTACAATTCTATAGCAAATCGCAATTCACATAATAGGAAAGTTTGCCAGGATTCTGTGTTGTCAGATGCCCTGGGTGATGCAGAGACAATTTTTCAGAGATAAAGCAACCTCTGGCTGTTTGCAAGTAAGGCTGGTGGGATCTAAATGTTGTTGCATCCCAGTCTCTTTGCTGGTGCTGGTTTAATTTTGGGCAGCACTCTCATTGTGGGAGACATGAGAAAATTCCTAAGGACCAATGACTGCACTGCACCTTTAAGTGGGGATGAATTTGTCTGGCTGGCCAAATGAAGGGAAAGTGCTATGGCGGGGCGGGGGAGAGAGGTCAAACTGCTGCAAAAGGGGACAAGGGGCAATACTGACTCATGCCCTGGAATCTGGATGGGTGAAAGAGTTTAAAAGGGGCAGCCCGTGTGGTGAACCCCCTTTCACACAGATCAGGCTGTCGGTGCTTTCAGGATCAGCGAGCTAGTACTTGTGTCCAGTAGGGACTTTACAGGAAGGGTTTTGGAACTGTATGATGTACATGAGCACTCAGTTGTATTACACTTGCAAAGGGCAAAGATGGCTCAAGTCAGCCAGGGTGAATCTGTTATCTTACGGGAGGGTGGTGAGCCTGGGGTCAGCCCCGTGCAGGCTTTGAGAGTCTACATGGCGACAGGGCTGGGGAGAGGAAGAACCCCTTTTTATGCACACTGACAGGAGTCCCCTCACTACATATCATTTTGTTATAGTGTGGAGACTGGGACTGATGATGAATTTGGTTCAGCCCATGAATCTGGTTTTCACTCATTCAGAAGAGAGGAGCAACAAGAAGCAGCACAGCTAGGTATGGGGAGTCGGGCATTGGCATTCGGAAGCATACCGAATGTATGTGAGACCAATACTGAGTTGGCATGGAAAGAGGGACGTGTTCTGATACCACTGCTGTATGCTGTGCGTGCCCATCAGCAGCCCCCAGATATCATTGTGGTACACTTTGGGGGAAATGAGGTGGGAATGTGTAAAGGGGTAAAATTAATGCTCAGAGCAAGGAGGGACTTGAGGCTGATCCTTGCACTTTTTCCTGGAGTTAAAATTGTATGGTCAGACATGCTTTAGCACAGGGTCTGTCAGGGAACCATGAGGCCTCCCCAGGGTGAGCAAAGCAAGGAGGTATGTGAACACAGAGGTGGCCAAACTCCTTGGGACCATAGGAGGGGCAGTAATTTCACATCCTGACATAGTATATGGGGCACCAGCGTTATTTTGGGAGGATGGGGTTCACCTGTCAGACTTAGGTGCTGACATGTTTTTGGCATTGGGCATTGGGAGATGTCTGGAAACCTAACTAGGTTTGGGGGAGGAGGCAGCAAAGCAAATTGCTGACACCCCCTTGTGGCAGATGTCCAGTGCAGGTACTCCAGAGGGAAGTTATACAGTGACCGGATAAATGGCTTGGTAAAGGACTTAAAAAAGAGGGGTTGGTTAAAGGAATGGAATGGGGGGTTGGAGCTTCTATGAGTGGTACAGCAGGGAGCCAGCCCTCCCTTCTTATAGCCCACCTTAACCCTCCTATGAGGGGAGATGAATGGAAAGGTCCCAGCAATGGATTGGCTGGGGGACTTGGATGGAAAAAAGAGGGGGAACTAGCGGAAGCCCCCTGGGAAGTTATTGAATGAACATGGGGTTACATATACTGTACACTTTTATCTGCCAGGTGGTCCCAGACATCTAACAATAAAGTTAAGGCCTGATTAAAACCATATCAAATGTCTCCTCTCCTTCTTTCAGTATAGCCAGGTGTGTCCTATTGGGCAAGAGCAATGCCCTGTAGGTTGAATTAGGGGAAAATATGGTATTCATAAACAAGCTAGGAAAAAACAAATAGAAAAACAACAACTCGCCAAGAGCATGGATTTATGGAAATGAATGATGGTCTGGGGATGAGGCACCACCCATGAGCATATAGCACATAAGTGTGAATGAGTATGGGATCTAAGGAAAAACAGAAACAATGACAGGGGAGAAGGAAGGTACAAATAAAACAAATTAGCTCTTGCCAGGGCATGTATAGGTACTTATTGCTCTTTTCATTTGATAGTAAACCAACTCACACTTTTTTGGAATTTCATTGGAAGTATTAGTTGCAAACCATTATTAAAGATGTCCCTTGAAATGGAATCCTATATTATCAACATGGATGGGTGGGATTTTAGCCATCTGCAGCTCCTTGAGTTCAGTGGGGAATAACAGAGCTGATGTTGGTCTCATTTACAATGGTGTAAATCAGATGTAACTCTACTGAAGTCCCAGGAGTTAAACTGGTGTAAGTGAGATCAGAATCCATCCCACTGCACACTACTTCAAAAGTGTGTCTCAAGTTAATTCTCTTTCAAACAAGTTTAATTTTCCTCCTTTCTTATTGCCTTGTTTGGTTTTCATTTTCAGCTCCAATATCCCTCTATCTGCCTACATCACTTCATATATTTTAAGGACAGAAGAGACCTTTAAATCATCTAATCTTAGCTCCTACCATTAAATTTCACACAGATACACCTGTATTAAGCCCTCCTGTGTTTGGCTAAAGCATAACTTCTAGAAAGGCATCCAATCTTGATCTGAAGACATCAAGAAATGGATAATCCAAAACTTTCTTTGATAGTTTGTTTCACAAGTTAGTCGTCCTCACTGTTAAAACATGTTTCAGAGTAGCAGCCGTGTTAGTCTGTATCCGCAAAAAGAAGAACAGGAGTACTTGTGGCACCTTAGAGACTAACAAATTTATTAGAGCATAAGCTTTCGTGGTAGTCCACGAAAGCTTATGCTCTAATAAATTTGTTAGTCTCTAAAGTGCCACAAGTACTCCTGTTCTTCTTTTTGTTAAAACATGAGTGTTTTATTTCTATTTGAATTTGTCTAGCTACAGATTCCAGCCATTGGTTCTTGTTATACCTTTAGATTAAAGAGATCTTTGGTAGCTGGTATTTTCTCCCTGTGAAGGTACTTATACATAGTAATCAAGTCTCCTCTCAATCTTCTTTTTGATCAACTAAACAGATGGAGCTCTTTTTGTCTCTCACTGCCTTTAACTGCAAACTACTCAGATACCATTCACACAGTGTAGTGCATGCATTTGAATTTATAGTGCTTTATACTATTCTAACGACTAAACACAATGGGGCATATTCACCCTGAAATTAATGCCATTCACTTCAGTAGACTTACCTCAGGGAGAATTTGGCCCATTTTATTCACAGCTGAATCATAGCTACATTATGCATTAATGGCTGACATTGCCAATTAATCCATGCAGAGGGCAAAGGGAAATAACATGCCACAGAAGTTGCATAGCCTTAGATGAACCCTGTACATTCCGAGACACTAAAAGCATTAAAAGAATAAAGCAATTGAAAGAATACATTATCAGTGTTTGTAGATCATACTTCTGACAAGATTCCCAGAAATATTAGAATGTTCTATTAGTCATTTTCTTTATGTTTTTAACTCAAACAAGCAAGCATGTCATATTTTTTGTAAATAAAACATTGAAAAGGCTCTCAATATTTTAAGGAAGATTTATTCCACTCTTTGCTAAAATACTTGTTTCTTTTCCCACAACAAGAGCACAATTTCTCTTTTGGGCATTTCCACATGCTGTTGTGCTGTGGCCTTCATTCTTGGCCAGCTACGGCAGCTCTCACTAATCCTTTTGACTGCTTTTACTGACAAGGCTTAGATAGTCAGTACCATTAACCCACGGTCAAGGGCACTGTGCCACTTATTAGATTTTTTTTTATCAGACACCTTTGATCCCAAGCAATACTTCTCAGCTGACAGCTCGCTGGGAATGTAGCATAGCCACAGTGAATAGTTTGCCCCTCCAGCAGATACTGCCCAGCAAATTAGCCTGCACTGGGAAGGGAGGAAATTGTGCAACGGAGGGGGACAAAAGGGCCAGGAATGGAGTAAGTCGATGAAAAACTATGCAACAAAGTACCAATTTAAATACTTTAAGATTTGCAGATTGCAAAAGGATAGGATGCATCGGCAGAGCACCTAAACAGTAGCCTTTTTTGAGAACATATAGGCTGAGATTTTCAAAGCCATCTAAGGGATTTGAGTGCCCAATTCTTATTTTAATAGGAAATAGGAGTCCAAATCCCTCAAGTAGCTTTGACAATTGCAGCCATACTATAAAGGCACATGCTGTCTCATTCAGGACATTTTCCAAAAGCAGAAAATTACAATTTCCAGTTCAGCTCAACATTCTACATTTATGTTTCTGATTTATCTAGCTTATAGAGGGAGCTGATAGCAGCCCCTATATTTAGGTTTGCCTAATACTTTCCATTATAAAAGGTTCTTGTGATCTTCTTTCAAGACACTGTAACATCATTTGGAACTGGTCTTTGAAATTCGGCAAGAAGAATGCCCTCGGGTTCTAGAAGTGCCTTTTCTTTATCCCATGAAATTCTATTCAAGTTTGGCTGAGATAAACTTAAAAATTGTCATTTCTCTTCTCTTGCTTGTATTCCTCAGGAAGATTTGGCAGCCTGCCACATTAATAACGAAACATGAACATTCTAAAGCAGGGGTCGGCAACCTTTCAGAATTCGTGTGCCAAGCCTTCATTTATTCACTCTAATTTAAGGTTTTGTGTGCCAGTAATACATGTTAACGTTTTTAGAAGGTCTCTTTCTAGAAGTCTATAATATATAACTAAACTATTGTTGTGTGTAAAGTAAATAAGGTTTCAAAATGTTTAGAAGCTTAATTTAAAAATAATTTAAAATGCAGAGCCTCCGGACTGGTGGCCAGGACCCGGGCAGTGTGAGTGCCACTGAAAATCAGTTCACGTGCCACCTTCGGCACACGTGCCATAGGTTGCCTACCCCTGTTCTAAAGAGTTCCTCCTCACTAACCACATGTCTCTGACCCCAGCACCCATGTCTGGGGCTACCATATGGAACAGGAGATGCCCACCTCAGGCACAGGGAGGAATAAAAGAGAGCTGAGTTGGGCCAAGCTCTCCCTGACCATCCTCTGACTCCAGTCATGCATTCCATCCTCTGCAATAACATCACTGTAGCTCAAATCATAACAGTCTATGTTGAAAACTCAGGGTTCAAACCCCCCTGATGATGCATGATGGGGGACTGTTATATTCATATGTAATAGGATTTTTTTACCTTTTAAAAAAATAGGAAATTACATTTAAAAACCGGTGTTAAAAGACAGTTATTTAGGTTGCAAAGAGAATTACTCAAAAGTTAGCAAATACCAGATTTACACTTGCCTCTGCTCCCTTAATTTGGCCCTCTTGGGCATATGCATTATGATACATTTAATAATATGATCTCAAAGTATTTTCCACCATTTCCCTGCCTCATTCAGTTCACAGATTGGGGCGCGCAAGGGAGTAAAATTAAGATTGCACAGGCAACCATAAATGCGGCATTTCCTAACTTTCAAGTGCTTGACTTTGTAACTTTAACTTTCTTATCACTTAGGGCTTGTGTTGTGTGGGTTGTTTTTTTTATTTTGGGGGAGTTGTTTGTTTTTATGTAATATCTATTAAAAGATCGATACATGACTGTATATAAAGGCATACAAATATGAAGACAATCCACTGTAACACTAAATGCTGTTTCATAATAATAATAATACCTAGCTCTTATATAGTGCTAACAAGATCCTATCAACACCAAACAAGAATCTGTATGAATTATTATATATTGCATTTTCAAGACTTGCCAAAGCCCAGGATTTGTGTTTACTGTTTTTCTTAGAAAAAGTGCTGGGTATATTTTTGAAAAGCTTCAAATGACTTTGTTGCTATGAATAGCTTAAAAATGTGATCCAGTAAAGCATCCAGGTTTCAAATTACTACTGTTTAATAACAATTCCTGTGTACTTAGTGAAATATGTAATGATCACACCGTACTGCCAAGAGATTATGCAAAGAACACAGATTCTGCTGCTTGATTCTTGGTTATAGAATTCTTTTTCACCACCAGGTGAAGCTATAATAAGGACTAAATGCCAGGACACTAAGTATGGCATGCAAAACCCAATTTCAAATCAAATGGCTGTTATTGCGCCTTCTATCCTAGCATCCTTCCCCTGACTGAGCAGGTAGGAGCTGTTAATAGCCTTTCCTGCAATCATTAAAAATGGGGCATGGAGCGTGCACTGAAGAATATATATTTGTTGAAATAGGAACTTTAAATTATTACACCATATATGCTTACTGAACTTCAGAGCTCTGAATGATCCAAGTGTTAAAATGTAAGTCTTAAAGGCTGGCAATATTGAAATAGAAATGTACTATGTCAGCCAGAGATTTCCCCCATGCCAAGAAAATTCTGGGCTGTCTAATAGGGCATATGTGCTGATGGGACAAGTCAAGGTCTGTAACCTATCATTTAAATCAGCTTCTGTACCAAATGTCTGGAGGATAGCTAATGTGATGCCAATTTTTAAAAAGGACTCCAGAGGTGATCCCAGCAATTGCTGGCCGGTTAGCCTGACTTCAGTACCGGGCAAACTGGTTGAAATTATAAGAAAGCACAAAATTGTCAGACACATAGATTAACATAATTTGTTGGGGAAGAGTCAACATGGTTTTTGTAAAGGGAAATCATCCCTCACCAATCTACTAGAATTCTTTGAGGGGTCAACAAGCATATGGACCAAGGGGATCCAAATGGATATAGTGTACTTAGATTTTCAGAAAACCTTTGAAGAGGTCCCTCATCAAAGGCTCTTAAGCCAAGTCAGTTGTCATGGGAGAAGAGAGAAGGTCCTCTCATGGATTGGAACTGGTTAAAAGATGGGAAACAAAGGCTTGGAATAAATGGTCAGTTTTCAGAATGGAGAATAGTGGTGTCCCCCGGAAGTTTGTTCTGGGACCAGTCCTATTCAACATATTCCTAAATGATCTGGAGAAAGGGGTAAACAGTGAGGTGGCAAAATTTGCAGATGATACAAAATTGCTCAAGATAGTTAAGTCCCAGGCAGATTGCGAAGAGTTAAAAAAGGATCTCTCAAAACTGGGTGACTGGGCTACAAAATGGCAGATGACATTCAATGTTGATAAATGCAAAGTAATGCACATTGGAAAACATAATCCCAACTATACATATAAAATGATGGGGTCTAAATTGGCTGTTACCACTCAAGAAAAAGATCTTGGAGTCATTGTGGATAGTTCTCTGAAAACATCCACTCAATGTGCAGCGGCAGTCAAAAAAGCAAACAGAATGTTGGTAATCTTTAAGAAAGGGATAGATAATAAGACAGTAAATATCATATTGCCTCTATATAAATCCATGGTGCTCCCACATCTTGACTACTGCATGCAGATGTGATCGCCCCATCTCAAAAAATATATATTGGACTTGGAAAAGGTTCTGAAAAGGGCAACAAAAATGATTAGGGGCGTGGAATGGCCACCATATGAGGAGAGATTAATAAGATTGGGACTTTTCAGCTTGTAAAAGAGACGACTAAGGGGGGATACGATAGAAATCTATAAAATCATGACTGGTGTGGAGAAAGTAAGTAAAGAAGTGTTATTTACTCCTTCTCATAACACAAGAACTAGGGGTCACCAAATGAAATTAACAGGCAGAAGATTTAAAACAAACAAAACGAAGTATTTTTTCACACAACGCACAGTCAACCTGTGGAACTCCTTGCCAGAGGATGTTGTGAAGGCCAAGATTGTAACAGGGTTCAAAAAAGAACTAGATAAGTTCATGGAAGATAGGTCCATCAATGGTTATTAGCCAAGATGTACGGAGACGGTGTCCCTAGCCTCTGTTTGCCAGAAGCTAGGAATGGGCACCCTGGAATGGATCACTTGATGATTATTAGTTCTGTTTATTCCCTTTGGGGCACCTGGCATTGGCCATTGTCGGAAGACAGGACACTGGGCTAGATGGACCTTTGGTCTGACCCAGTATGGCCGTTCTTATGTTCTTATGATTTTCAGCATGCATTTACCCGTAGCAGAGGGTATGTCAGATGCCAGAGGTGGAAAGTGGGTAAGGCAGCTGATTCTCTCTCTTCCCCTTTCAGTGGAAGTGGTAGGTCCATGGATGGAGGATTTCTCCTTGGGAGACAATCCCACCCAGAGTCACAGAACCATGTTTTTCTGTCTACAGTGACAATTTTAAAGAGTGCTATAACATGGTGTGCACAACAATGGGGAACAGCATGGCTTTTTTAGTGGACCTTGTACATTTCACTACTATGACATAATATTCAGCATAAACTTTCCTTTGCTGAATTTCATCCCACCGGATGAACCCAGGGTATTCACCCTCTTACCCAATGGAATATTCTAAACCATTTATCTTTGTCAGTGGCACTTTTCCAATACTTGTTGTTGATTACCACATACCTTCGGTTGCTTACCACACATCCTGAACCAATAATTCCATCTCTTTTATAATGTATTTTTCACCAGCCTTCCCTATATAAATCTATGTATGTTTGCACTGTTCATCCAGCCATGCAGAAAACTTCTACACAATAGCAGCAGCAAAAGTGTGAACTATGTCCCCTCATGTCACCTCACTGAGGTGTTAATGGAAACACTTAGTTGGGACTATTTAAATGTTAATACTACTAAAGAAGGCATTCTAGAAAAACTCAACTGGATTAAAAGAACTTTGCTCAGCCCCAATATATCTGTTAAAGCATACATGCGTCTTGGCAGCAATTTTTACCAGAAAAGCCATTAACATACCAGGTACCTCAGGATGCATATAAAGAGAGGTTTCCAGTCAAACTTGATGTGCTGTTTTAGTCTAGGGGTTGTTTTCAAGTACAGTGCTACAGTGGTGTAGCTGTGCTGCTGTAGTGCTTTAGTGAAGATGTGACTACGCCGACAGGAGATGTTCACCTGTTGGTGTAGTTAATCCATCACCCTGAGAGTGGTAGTTATGTCAATGGGAGAAGCTCTGTGGTAGACATAGCGCTGTCTACATGAGGTGTTAGGTTGATATAAATATGTCACTCAGGGGTGTGGATTTTTCACATCCCTGAGCGACGTAGTTATAACAATATAGATCTGTAGTGGAGACCTGGACCAAGAAGAGACTGACTCACAAAGGTAATTCTGAGAGGTCAAATAAGAATGTAGCAGAAATGGAGAGAGAAGATGGAATAGTTATTAAATCATTCAAAAATAATATTATGCATATTACCTGAAACAGATAAAAAAAAACCAATAGGGTGATAGAAGGGGACAATGGATGACAGAATATTCAGAAAGGGCTCAATAGTGAAACAAGCTATGCCCTCACACAAGGAAGTGAGGAGCACCAGAGACCCCATTACTGTGCTCTGCAGGCTATCTGCACTGTGGATTTCATCATAGTATGGAGAGCAGCTGCCAAAAGACTCCAACCGTTCATCTCACACTAATGTGCAGGGGGTGGGAAGACTCTGGGCTCTGTTCCCAGTGTACCAGGTAGTGCAGGTCTGGCAGAGTGAAGGGGGAAGTAAGCTGTACCAGGAAAAGGGCTGGCACAGATTACATCTCTCTTGGAGCATGTGGAAAATAAGAACTGAATTAGGACTTGGAGTACCTGCTTTGCTCCTGGCGCAGTGCAGCTACATGTAGCCTCTTACTCAAAGAAGACTGCAGGGGATCATTCTAGCTGCAAACAAACTTCACTACCAGTCATAATTACGTATTAACACCCATTTGTCTTAGATTTGTATTTATAGGGTATTCATTATTGTGGTATCTGGTCCCAATTGAAATATTTTAATTTGGGTTCCAATTAACATTCCCAAATGTAAGGCACGCATATACTATAACACCATGGATCTCAGGGGGTATTACCTCAGGGATCAGAACTCTCTCAAGGGGTTTGCTCCCATTCACTGAGGGAGCAATGTTGACAGGCTGCAGAGGAAGTCTCTTCAAGCCCTTCTCATTCAGAGATGGATAGAAAGCCACCAAGACACAGGGCCTTTTAGGTGAGGGTAAAGAGGAGGAAAAATAGAGACTACCATCAGGTAGTCCAGTTGAAGAAGAGGAAGAGCAACAAACCCAGAAATAGAAGGAAAATCATTCATACTTTACAAAAAGCCACACGCTGCTCATCCTGGAAGGTCCCGAGCACCTTCAAGTCCCACTAAGGGCAGAGGGAGTTGAGGGCCCTCAACACCTCACAGGCATGTTCAGCACCTTGGAGGATGGAGTCCAAACCTGCAAGGTGTTGGGCATGTCTAAGAAGCTGAGCCCCTTCAAATCTCTCTTGAAGTTAGTGGGAAACATGGTGCTCAACCCCATAATTGATTATGGCCACAGAGCCAGAAATGGATTTCCATCAGAAATTATGCCATTAACTTCACCTCTCAGATGCCTCCTATTCTCTTTACTCATGTACTGTGAATTTCCTTCCATGTATGTTTGAGTGAACGTACTGGCAAGGAAATCATGAATATTGAGCTGTCAGGCTCTAAATGCTGTGCTAGAAATGTGAATGCAAAGCTGTTATGTTGGTGTTTTTGGTGCTTAGCCTGATTATTAATGTCAAAGTGTAAAAAGGATTTGAACAGTATAATTGTGGGCTATCAAAATAGTCATGGCTTCCAAAAGTGTGCTTCAGATTGGAATATAAAAGCCAAGAGAATAGATAAAGGTGACTGCTTTTATCCCAATTCAATGCTTTAATCCAAACAGAGGCTTCATCTTTATAAGAGAATCAGTCTTGAAGATGATAGTCAGGGAGTTATCTTTCCTTTATAAGAAGGGATCAGTGAGACTGAAACCAATGATTTCATGTGAGTATAATAACAGTGCTTGTGGCAAAAATGGGCCAAAAGAAAAGGAAAGGACAAGGCTGATGAATGACAGCATTATTAAAAGATTAGTGGAAAAGTGTCTTGTTCTATAACAAGCTTAATGCCTTTGAAGCATTTAGAACTGGCATTCTTCCCAGCTGCATGGGCAGGCATGTCTTAATCTTAAAGATCGTGGTTAGGAGGACACCATAGTGAATGTACCTTTTAGATTAGTAAAAATAAGGAGATTTTATTTTCTGTGAACCCTTCTGTTAAAAAAAAAATACCACCAAAAAAAACAATCTTAGGCTTGATATGTCTATGAATTAAGTAAAAAAGAGAACAGTTTTTGATTTGCCTAGCCAACAATACGGTTATATTAATTTTGTATATTAAATTTTGAAGATGACATTTTCACATCTTTATTTGCTCCTATAGGGCTGGCACTGCATCATGATCTACTGTTGCTTTATGTGGAAACCCCAGGCTGAAATGCACTGCAGCGGGCTGTTTTTATGTATTTTAAAACTTCATGGCTACAAGGCTAAGACCTAGGAGCAGATATAAAACACCCTCAAATGGGTTTACATCTTTGGGCCCTCGCATGATACACCAGCATCCCACCACAGGTTGCCACTGAGTGGGCTTGGGGTATGAAGCAGAGCAAAAATGACGAATTGCACTGGAATGCGTAATGTAAAACTGTGCTTTCTAAGTCTTCTTTGAGAGAGCAGAAGGGATGATTGGGATAATATCTAAACATCATTGCTATTGTCCACAATTGGCATTTGACAGATCTAGTGGTGGGCCACATGCAAAGTGCTACATAAATCTGGGAACTTTTTTCTCTTCTTTCTGTGAACTAGAACTGGAGGCAAAGATGTTCCCCTACCCCACACTCCAAATCACCATTTTCTTTATGGCTCACCTTTATGCACATTGGGCAGATGGGGCAGTGAATCATGTTGAATAGCTTGATCTTGGAGCTTAATGCAAAGAGATTGGTTTCAGAAGTGTGTGAAGAAAAATACTGCTCAGTTGATAGACCAGTGTTATTCTTGATTTACCTTTCCCTTGCATTGGCCTCTCAGGTCTCAGCTGAATGGGGAGGACAGAAGTTAAAGTGCTGGCAGAAGAAAGTGTGCTCTGAGGTTCACTGATCCATTTTGAAATATTATGATTGAGAATGGGAGTCTTTTCCTTTGCCATAGTATCTGCAAAGCTCCAATAAGCAGAATTGACATAAGTTGTGGACAGCATGTTGAATCAGGTTTGTCTTTATCTGATTAAAGAGTGTAATGTTTTTCACTGTAGTTACTTTTCCTACTATTTCACAGATTAGATTGCTCAGATTTGGACTAGATCAGCAAGACCTTTGGTGGTAATTTGTGTGAGAGAGGCAAGAATGATTTAATTGTTTTTCTTACTTGAGTTGGTCTTTTTCACTCATTGAGTTTTTGGAGGTGCTCATGAGGTTTTTAGGTACAATTGATGATTTTAATCTTGACAGGTAAAATCTAGCAAAAGGATATCAGATCTATAATTGCTGGAGATTTTCAATGGCTACCAGCATTTAAAATCTTCCCTGTCCAATGAAAACTATCAAGAAGGTTGTGGCGGTGAGGCAATTCTGGTATTATCTACAGTCCAGATTTATGGTTTAGTTTATGTTGTGTCTAGTTAAAAGCAAAACAAACAAAACCTTGAGTTTGAGGCAATTATTGTACTTTTTAGGGTTTTATCAACAAAACTGCAGTACATTTTTCCAGAAACTTTACTTTTCCAACAAATGTACTCCAGCCTTCCATTTTTTCCTTTCTTAGTGGTTAATGTTCTTATGTTTAGTAGAGATTTGTGTGCGTGGATTTGTTTATTGGATTTTAAAAATCTAGGCAGTGATATAAATGTTAAAAATGGAAAAGCCAAACAGGTTTTCTTGCCTCAGAACAAGCTATCTTGATTACCAAAACAATTCTATAAAAATTTAGAAGAGATTTTTTACCAGCAGTAAATCTCTTGTGAAAAGAACTATTTAAGCAGACAATCCGCTTGTCCAACTACTTCTACATTAAAAACAAATGTTTCATGCTATTGAAAGCATTTAGTTACCTGGCTCATATGCCTTATCAGGAGTTAATTTCTACCAGGTTCCAGTTTACTTTGCAGACAAGTTTCCAGGCACTCTTTTGAATGTCCCATGAGGCTATTTCATAAGTAAGCTAAAATCAGTTCAAACACGATTCATTTTTCCATCACTTTACACCTTAGAATACTAATACAGACTTACACTGATGAAGTTTAATACAGAACATAGGTTTATGATGTATGGCACCTCATTTCAAATGTACACAGAATATATTGATATAGATTCTGAATTTCTTTTCAAAGAATAAAAATTCAGTGCAGTATCCAAATTTTATAACATGGTTCTTTGCATAGCAATAAAAGAAGAAAGAAAAAATCCACAAAAGAAGAAATCCAAATTCCAGCAAACCATGGAATTTAGCGTCCCACTTTGGTATTTCCAAAAAATGTGCTAATTCAGCAGCTAAGTACACATTACTTCCAAAATACATTCAAATGTGTAATTGAGTGCTAATAGTTGTAAAACTTCAAGGGATAAATTATGGCTGCTCCAGCACAGATGGGCAACGAAGAGAGAGGCCAAAGAAGCCCGTTCTCCACCTTGTGTAGATAGAGAGTCAAAATATGCTGCATTCCTTTAGCACAATGGAGGTTGCTAGCAGACACACACACATGCACACTTGTGGCTGAAAGGCTGCACTGGGGGAAGGCGGGTATCATAAAATACAGGTTTTCCAAAGGTGTTGCCGAGGCTACCATTGCACACTGTCCCCAACAAATCTGAGTCACGTCTACACCAGGAAATGCAACAGGTGCAGCTGAACTAGTGCTGAACACAGTTTAACTGTAAGTTAGACCAGAAACATACCATATTTAGTAGCATTTCAAAAGTGGTGATTAATCCCTAAGGAGGATCTTTTGTGCCATTTCAGCCTGAAATCTTAAAAACATTGTAATTAATAACAATTTGCTAATATTTTAAGCTTGTTGTACCATGTAATGCCAAAGTAGGTATTAACACTCAAATTATATTTCCATGCTATCTTGAGTGGCTCACAACTGTGAGTGCCTATCTCAGAGCAGATTGTCAGAAAACAACGGCAGACACCCCAAACTGCTAGTATGTTCCAGATTTCACCAAGCCAGTAACAAATGTGAACTCCTGGGTCACTATACCAGTCTTACCATGGAGTCACAGACAGTCCCCTCAGACTCTCCAATTTGTCTTGCCATCCAGACAAACTGAACTTTGTGATAAAAGGTTACTTAAATCTTAAAAAAAAAATCACACCACATCAGACTTCTCCCAGTACCAACAGACCAGTCACTTACCCAAGATCAATTGGTACTCCAGACTTTACACCAAAGACAATGCTGACAGCTAATCCTATAATAACCTAACTAAAGATTTATTAGCTAAGAAAAGGAAATTAGAGTTATTGAGAGATTAAAGTAGGTAAAATGTATTTACAGGTGAATCATAGTTCATAATTCCAAATGGTAGCAGTGATGTGGTTAAACTGCCAGTTTCCCAAAAGGCTTTCAGGGTACCCAGACTGCATCTAGAGATCTCCACTTTGCATCTGGTACACTTTCCTGTAAGAATCCAAACAGTTCAGAGATGAAGGATCTTTCTTTGAATCCATCCATGTCTTGTTTTGACAGAAGACAAGCTGACAGTCACAAGGATTTTTCCTTTGATGATGGTGAATGAGGAATATAGTTAGAGTCTTTGATCCCAATCATCACACACAATGACCACTTGCTTTGAAATTAACATTTTCTATTAAAGTTCTTCATTTATATTCCAAAAGGTTTCTTTCTCTTTTAATGAGCCATTATATTATAACGGGATATAGATCAATGAAAACAATGCAAATAACGCTCCATTCGTTTTCATTAAGTTTAAACACCCAATACACTCTTATCCATCTAACCATTACTTTGATCTATACTAATACACAAGTGAATTGGCCTGTGGCTCTGACCTGACTTGATTTGCCAACATCACAATTATATTTTATAATTTCACATTCAAAAAAATATAGGCCCAAGCAGGGGTGCTGGAACAATTTGTATAGTGGGGGATGCTGAGAGCTATTGAACCAAACTGTAAACCCTGTGTATAATGGAAACTACTTCAACTCAGGGGGCGTTGCTGCACCCCTAGTTCCAGCACCTATGGGCCCAAGATTTTAAAAAATGGGTACCTAAAGTTAGATGCCTAAATCATAGTTCAATCAGTTTTCATCATAGTTCATTTCAGAGGTACTCCCATTGAAGCCAATGAGGGCTTTCAAAAATCAGACCAATGATTTAGGTGAATAAATATTTATACACCCTTAATGAAAATATCATGACTTGCACATTCCCCAGCATTATATAATAAACCTAATTACTGCTGATATTTACACTTGGAAGGTTATCTTTGCAATGAGAAAAATTCAGACACAATAGTTTTCAAACGCAAGCTTTGAATGTAGAAAACTTTGCAGCTCAGAGAGCAGCCTCAAACCCCATATTACTGTCATTACATCAAGTCAGGGAACCATTCATTCAGAATATAATTCATATCTGGTAGATATCAGATATGGGCCTAAATTGCAAAGTTTGGATCTACATGCATATGTAGTGTTCTAGTTCATGCGCATCCCTATGGAGTAGCTAATGTGATTTATTACAGTGATTCCAGCCAAGTTATGAAATAAGTACCATACTACCTGTACAGAACTATCATTACAAAATTAGGGTCACATACACATAACCCGTCTCAAGGCCCCTCATGCTCTCAGATGTGGATTCATAAGTCTGTCTCATACTTTCTTTAGTCACTTAAATCTAACCTAGTAACTGCTAATAAAAATAATTTAGCTATTATTATGATATAGGGAGCCTATAAATCAGCAAAGTTAGACTGATTATATTTTACTATCAACCATGAGGTCAATGGAAAGAATCATGTTTTCCCATCAGCTCATGATATTAAATGTCCCCATCTTACTTTAGTTTTCATATGGCAACTATGAGCATTTAACATTTCAAATCTATTTTGGGAATTCCTTTGATATAGAAACTAAGGCCTTGTCTACACTTCAAATGTTTGCCAGTTATACTGGCAACCCCTTCTAGTGTTACTGCAGCTTATATTGGAAAAGAGTCCTATTGTTGGTATAGCTCTACCAGTTCCCAGAACAAAATAAGCTACAGTGCATCTATAGTAGGGCTCTTGCTGGCATAAAAATGTTGCAAAAACACATCACACCCCTAACCAACTATACCAGCAAACTTTTACATGTAGACCAGACAGAGTTGGTTAAAAAAAAATCTCTTTTAGGGGGAAAATGTAATTTTAAAGTTGTTGTAATTTCAAAGTGTTTGAAAGAGACATATTTTTGTTTATTTTATTTTTTCATCATTTGGGGGAATTTTCAACCTTTATTGAAAACTATCAAAAATGTTAATGAAATGGGATTAGAATATTTGTTTAGTGATGTTAATAGCCATTTCAACAATGTTTGAAGTTTCAATAAGAATTTGAAAAAATAAGAAGCAGGCATTTTTCACTAAAAACAAAAATCCATCCATGTCAACAATTTTTCATTAAAAAAATAATTTTAATAAAAGATTTTTTGACCAAAAATTTTGAACATCTAATTTTATTGGTTATTTTTGGCTTCAACCCAGTCTCAGCAGAATGAACACACTTTTCTTAA
This sequence comes from Chrysemys picta bellii, assembly GCF_011386835.1. Classification (NCBI taxonomy): domain Eukaryota; kingdom Metazoa; phylum Chordata; order Testudines; family Emydidae; genus Chrysemys; species Chrysemys picta. The sequence continues at coordinate 85,728,223 of NC_088795.1, forward strand.
TTTAGGTTTGATTCAGAAAAGCACTTAAATTTGTCAGTAGAGTATAAACAGTGCTTAACATTAAGGATATGCTTAAGAATTTTGCTCAACGGGGTATTAAAGGCTTTATTTTTTTTCTCTTTTATAGATTGAGAGATTGTTTTGATAATTTAAAGGTAATATTTTGTTTAAAGGAAGTCTCTGATGTGATATATGGATCTCTCTCTCACACACTCACAGTAACTATGGTAATCAATAATTTTGTCCTAAAATTCCTTTGCTTTGTTATGTATGGAGTGTTGTTTTTTAGAACTAAAAATCTTATGAAACAATATCATGATTGACCTAACAGGTCTGATATTCAAAAAACTGAGGCAAACAAATGTGCATGCAAAATGTATGTACATATGACAGCTGCATGCACAAATGACCAGTCATGTATTGTGAAGCTCATGGGCACTCACAAATAACCATTTTATGAAAGCTATAAAGAAAATTAGTGCACAAATTACCCTGTTTCCCCGAAAATAAGACAGTGTCTTATATTAATTTTTGCTCCCAAAGATGCGCTAGGTCTTATTTTCAGGGGATGTCTTATTTTTCAGAAATGAAAAATGCCTTATTATCGGTGGATGCCTTATTATCGGGGAGGTCTTATTATCGGGGGGATGCCTTATATTACAATGAGAGGCAAAACTGTAAGTAGGCCTTATTTTCGGAGGATGTCTTATTTTCGGGGAAACAGGGTAGATAAATGCATTTATAAATCTTAAAAATCTGGCCTGTAGAGAGCTAATTAGTTGGTCCTACACTTACTGCCTTCCTTTCTCTTCCTTTTTCCCCCCTTAAATGACTGGACCCCCTTGATTTTTGTGTTTGTATTGTAAGCAGGTAGTATTTTACAGTCTTTTTACTATATTGTGCTTATCTTTACTTTATTGTACAGTACCCTGAATGTTTTGGTAGGGGTTGGGGAACAACATAATTTATAAAGTATATATGTCTATTCTAAATAACGATAATGATAATCGTAAGACAGAGTTATGGTGTATCATGGTCTCTCATCTAACTGTTATTTAGGCAAATCGGTAAATGCTTAATATTTACCCAAAAGAACATATTGGTTTCTTTGAAGGCATATTTATGTTTACCATATAAATATGAAATTAGTCTTTAGTGCATGAATAGGAACAATCTTACGAAAACTAATGACTGTTGATGTGCATTAACTTCATTTTAGAATTAAAATCAGTATTACAGCTACTCTCCATTTTTTTTCCAAAAGTAATTAGACAATTTTGCGTACTAATCAGTTGTCAAATTTCATGTGTTACATTAAAACTAGTTTGAGCCGAAAGATTCCCCAGAGAGTGTCTTTACTCTTTGTTTGGAATTATTTGGTTTGTTCTTACAGGCTTGGACTACACTCACCCCCCAAATCGAACTAAGGTACGCAACTTCAGCTACGTGAATAACGTAGCTGAAGTTCGAAGTACCTTAGTTCGATCTTACCTCGGTCCACACGCGGCAGGCAGGCTCCCCCGTCGACTCCACGGTACTCCTCTCGTCTAGCTGGAGTACCGCAGTCGACGGCGAGCACTCCCAGGTTCGACTTATCGCATCCAGACAAGACGCGATAAGTCGAACCCAGAACTTCGATTGCCAGCCACCGAACTAGCGGCTGGGTGTAGACATACTCACAGTCAGAATCTGAGTTTTTAAATGGAGAAAAACAGGGAGCTGCAGTGCAAGTTCTCTCACAGCTGGGTGCCATTAAAAGTGTAGCTTAGACAGCAAAGACCCAAAAGGCACTGTTGCCTCAGGGTCAGCTTACCTTCGCAGCATAACTGCCCTGAGTTGGAAACTGAAAGTTCAATTGACAGTCAAGTATTTAATTACGCATTTTAAAATTCTCTCTACATTCCAATACTCTAATCTGTAAACAGCCAAGCTCATGAAAACCAGGAATTGTTCAGGATCAGGCCCTGTACAGTTTCATCTACATCCTGGGGATGTGTCTACACTTGGAGCTGGGGATGTGATTCCCAGCTCAATATGACAAACTCGCACTTGTTCTCATAAAGCTAGCATGCTAAAAATAGAAGCAGCATGAGCAGCCGGAGACCACAGGTACGTAGTTGGGGTGGCCAGTTCTTGCTCCCACTCATGCTGCTGTGGTTGCATTCTATTTTTAAAAAGAACAGGAGTACTTGTGGCACGTTAGAGACTAACAAATTTATTTGAGCATAAGCTTTCGTGGGCTACAGCCCATTTCATCAGATGCATAGAATGGAACATATAGTAAGAAAGATATATATATATATATATACACAGAGAGAGAACATTGAAAGGTGGAAGTTGCCATACCAACTCTCAGAGGCTAATTAATTAAGATGAGCTATTATCAGCAGGAGAGAAAAAAAAAACTTTTGTAGTGATAATCAAGATGACCCTTCCAGACAGTTGACAAGAAGGTGTGAGGATACTTAACATGTGGAAATAGATACAATTTGTGTAATGACCCAGCCACTCCCAGTCTCTATTCAAGCCCAAGTTAATGGTATCTAGTTTGCAAATTAATTCTACTTCAGCAGTTTCTCATTGGAGTCTGTTTTTGAAGCTTTTCTGTTGCAAAATTGCCACCTGTGCTAGCTCTGTGAGAGCTAGTGTCAGTGTCTCCTTCAGCTAGGAATCACACCCCTAGAATGAAAGGCAGACTTACCCTTTTGAGGGGCCCCACTCATTTTATAAAATGCTGCACATATATTGACAAAATTGCTGACAATTCTGTAGTACCTTTACATACAATGGGCAAATTGTAGAAGCAAGTGGGGCCTGATCCAAATCCCACTGAAGTTAGAGTCTTTCCATTGACTTCAGTGGATATCGGATCAGATTAATAGATTATAAGGCCAAAAGGAATCACTATGATCATCTAGTCTGGCCTCTTGTATAATACAGGCCATAGGATTTCCCAGAATACATTCCTGTTTATACTATAGCCTATCTTTTAGAAAAAACATCCAGTCTTAATTTAAAGTTTGCCAGTGAATCCACCAAAACCCTTGGTAAGTAGTTCCAATGGATAATTACTCTCACTATTAAAGATTTATGCCTTATTTCAAGTCTGAATTTGTCTAGCTCCAGTTTCCAGCCATTGGATCCTGTTATACCTTTGTCTGCTAAACTGAAGAGACCATTATCAAATGTCCATTCCCCATATAGATACTTATAGACTGAGATCAAGTCACCCCTTAACCTTCTCTTTGTTAAGCTAAATAGATTAAGCTCCCTGAGTCTATCACTATAAGGCAGGTTTTCTAATCATATAATCATTTTCATGGCTCTTCTTTGACCTCCCTCTGATTTAACAACAACTTTTTTAAACTGTAGACACCAGAACTAGATGCAATATCCCAGCAGTGGTCACACCAGTGCCAAAGACAGAGGTAATAGAACCTCCCTACTCCTACTCAAGATTCCCCTGTTTATGTATCCAAATATACACACATCAGGTAGTTGCCAAAATTCTATTCAAGTCAATGACCCCTCAGCATTTCACCATATATATGTAGAGTTTGGTTTGTATATCAAAGCATCTAAAGGATAATTTCAAAGAGTAAAGATGTGACAAAGCACACCAACCACATATCAGCTTGAATGCAATATTGATCTAGATAGTTATCACGTCAAATATAAACAATGACGAATTAGGCATAAACAGCACAATTAAAGTTTGATAAGTTAAAAGATCAGGAGTGGTAATAGGTCATTAGTTATGACTGAATCACTTTGGCTATATCCTAAGTGCTGAACATCCATCAAAGGAAATTCATGCTACTGATTACCTCTGATACTTAGCACCTCACAGGCAAGGGCCTTCATTTAGCCATGCACTGATATTTACCCTGCTGCGCAGTTCCCTAATTTTCCATGCTGAAGAGTTTACCCTATGATTACTGTTTATGCACTTACATGTTCCATGTGAAGCACTGTGTTTGGCACAACATCCAAACATAACTGCCCAGCTCTTAGGTAATGACATGGAAGAGTCAGCTAAAACAGTAGCTTCCACATCCTAGAAATTCATCTAATAATCTATAAATGATAGTTAATTATGAAAAATGATTAAGCTTTTAAATAATTATAATACGTTGGAACTTCCTTAAGTAAAGCCTGACTTTGTAGTGATTCTCTCAAATTAAAATACATTTAATTTTCTAATTTAATGTGTCATTGTATAACTTTGCCAATGCAGGGTTGGGGGGGTGGGCACAAAGAGAAGCTTTATTAAAACCGGAGTAATAAAAATATCAGACAAGTGAGGGAACAGTGTAAGAAAATAACTTACAATGTGCTTTATTTCTTCATTTATTTAGCACAAATCCATTCCAGGAAATGTTTGTATACCTGTGTCTCCAAATTTCTATTAGCCAATGAAAAAGGAAAGAAAAGTCTGCAAAATCAAAACACAGAGATAGAAATTAAGGTACAAATTTTCAAGTGTGACTAGTAATTTGGGGTGCTTTAATTTTGGGGTCCCTACTTTGAGACATCTAGCCTCTTAAAGGGGCCTGATTTTCAGGTATTTCAAATTAGGCATCCAAGAATGGAGGCACCAAAAATCACTAGTTACTAGTGTAAATTTTGGCCAAAATATACCTAGGTTTTAATACCAAATGATCCTTATATACCTAATGAACTAGGAAAATAAAATTAATATGGGCTATAGAAATCTATGAAGGATTTTAGTTAATCAGTTAGGATTTTCCCTCAAAAAAATATGCCTTTTTCCCTGTGGCCGTATTCCTTTTGTTTATTTTGTCTTACATTTGTATTTTAAAACTGAATCTCTCTATAAACACAAGAATGGGAAGTTTTTAAAAATAATATATTGTTACACTGCTCTCTGCTGCTATATCAGGTTTTACAGAAAGTCCCCCCCATCCTGCAAGCTACACAGCAGGAGTACATCAGATTTTGGCTATCATTTTTGTACACAACAACATTTCAGGGGAATCCTCTCAATTTGAATATTGGACTAATTACATATTTGGAATGTAGTGTTATTCCCAATCAACATCACAGCAGGATGTGACCCATACTGGATTTCTTTGGTACTGCTATAAATATTGAAATAGTATTTTAAGTGATGATAATTAATTAGGCTTCAAAATTAGTGCCCCATTAAAACGAATGAGGAAAAATTCTGTCTCACTGACTGCAGTCTCCATAAAATGGGATCTGGTTTGTATTCTGAAGACTATTTTAGCAAGAAGAAGGACTAGAATGTTAATTATTTTAAAATGAAAGTTTAGGATCTGAAGAATAAAATCTGAAGATTTGGGATCTGAAGAACATAATCTCTAGTAAGACCCTAAACCCTCGGAATTAATGTTATTTTTGATTGCAAAGATAGTTTTGAGAATGCTGATGGGACAGGTTCGCTTGCACTTAGCCCCTTCATGGGCGTGAAAGGGCCATTATCCAAGTCTTTGTATGGTGATGTTCCACAATAGCCAATTTAGTTCTGATACTCCTTCTTGATGGGTAGTGGATTATTCCTCCTGACTGGGTTCACAGGTGCAGAGCAAGAATTTTTACAGTTATAAAGCAAAACTTACATGTCACCTAATATCATGAGATACAGACATTACAAGCGAAATTAACCATTGCTGCATGCAGTGTAGTTGTAGCCATGTCAGTCCCAGGATCCTAGAGAGAAAGTTTCAGAGGGGTAGCCGTGTTAGTCTGTATCAGTAAAAACAATGAGGAGTCTTTGTGGCACCTTAGAGACTAACAAATGTATTTGGGCATAAGCTTTTGTGGGCTATAACCCACTTCATCAGATGCATGGAGTGGAAAATACAGTAAGCAGGTATAAATATACAGCACATGAAAGGTGGGAGCGAGAGAAAAGGTGGGTGTGGTAATATCTTTTATTGGGCGAGAGACAAGCTTTCAAGTTCTGTGTGGCTCTGAAGTTGGTCCAATAAAATATATTTACCTCACCCACTTTGTCTCTCTAAGTGAAATTAATGCATGCAGCAACTTACAAGCATTCCATAGAGTGTAACCATTAACTATTCTTATAAGTCTAATACCATCTTGAACAATACTAACATACAGGTGATCTGGTTTGGTTTCCGGCTATGAATTTGTCTGTGCTCAGCTGACACCTACAGCCTTGGCAAGAGCTGGCACCTGGTTGGCCAGCTTCATGATGCGCATACCTTTAAAGCCATGAGCAGTCCCATCACATAGTAAAGTTACACACACACCTAGAAGTTCACAGGATCAGGGCCTAAAGATTCAGGTGGCTAGTATTTGTGCAGTGTTCTATCATATGGCAGCACTCAGTTTAGTGTCAAAAATCTCTTATGCATCCGAAGAAGTGGGCTGTAGTCCACGAAAGCTTATGCTCTAATAAATTTGTTAGTCTCTAAGGTGCCACAAGTACTCCTGTTCTTCTTTTTTCAAAAATCTCTTGGTAGCTCAGTATTTATGCCATTTAAAATGCACGTATGTATAAATACTTATGTTCTATATTTATTTAGCAAATTCTTCTATCCATGTTTTGTATTCAAGTTTGTTCATTGTTGCTTGCTATATATTTTCCTTTTGTCTTGCATTCCCAGAATTTTATGCATCTCATATTTTTACATAATTACTGATCTTTTATTTAAAAACTCTTACCAAGGTGTTGTCCATCCATATTTTTATCTGCTTTACACCATTTTTAGTGTTGCCTTCGCTATGCTAATAAAATAAAAGGAAAGATTAAGTCAGAATGTCTTTCTTCGCCACTCATAGTGTCTCAGAAAATGAATAGTGGCATTGCACATTATTAGATGTGCAGGTAATGATGTATTCATTCTGCCAAACTCTTCACAGATAATAAAAATTACATGCTTACTGCAGACATGCTAATTATCTGCAGTTATCAACAAGAAGCAAAAAATACTGAATTCCTTCTATAAGACAAAGTAATTTGTACTGAAGACTGCCTTTGACAAAAAGTTTGTGAATTTTATTTTAATTTTCTTAGCAGTAAATTAGAACTATGTTGGAAAACTATCAAAAATTTGAAATAAAACTATTAAGTCTGATTAATGAGCTAGATAAGAGGTTCTCTACCTATCTGTGTCTGACAGTTGCAAATATGAGAGAAAAGAACATTTATTCACCTTGAATAGTGGGAATTATTTAATATTTATGTATCAATAGCATCTAGATCAGTGCATCTCAAAGTCGGGCCTCCACTTGTTCAGGGAAAGCCCCTGGTGGTCTGGGACAGTTTGTTTACCTGCCGCGTCTGCAGGTTCGGCCGATCGCAGTTCCCACTGGCCGCGGTTCGCCGCTCTAGGCCATGGGGGCTGCGGGAAGCGGCACGGGCCGAGGGATGTGCTGGCCACCCTTCCCGCAGTCCCCATTGGCCTCGCGCGGCCAGTGGGAGCCATGATTGGTGGAACCTGTCAAGATAAGAACACAAGAATGGCCATACTGGGTCAGATCAAAGGTCCATTTAGCCAAGTATCTTGTCTTCCGACAATGGAGAATGCCAGGTGCTTCAGAGGGAATGTTCAGAACAGGTAATCATCAAGTGATCCATCCCCCATCGCATATTCCCAGCTTCTGGCAAACAGAAGCTAGGGACACCATCCCTGCCCATCCTGGCTAAGATCTGGGCTGTGTTGTGCTAGGTCCTGTACAAGCATATATGAAGACCCAGCTTCTGCCCAACATATTTTACAACCTATTTCATATATACTTTATGCCATCACTGCTGCCTTGCCACTGGTGTAAAGGGCCTGGCAAGGGAAGAGACATGTCTGGAGCACTGCTGTGCTTTGGCTGCCCCTAGCTGCTGGAATAGTCTCTAAGGGCCATAGGCAGCTGGGCATAACTTCTAAAACTAACCCCATGTAGTCACAGCTTTTGGGAACATAGGGGAATTTAATTCTTGTGAAAGTGCCAGATTTTTAGCACTGGGGACTGAAGTGCTCTATTGATCAACAAAACAGGTGCAGAAAAGGCAGTAGCAGAGTGAGGTTTTCCCCCATATTGCCTCAGGTTGGAAGTTCCCCTTTCATATCCTTTCTAACATGGTTTCTGTTGAGATGGTTAAGGTGCCAACTATTGCCACTTGAGGTCATGGTTTTATAGTGTGGACACTTGTAGACTACTGAAAATAGACTAAAACTACCAACTTATTTCATATAGGCCATTGAACATTGCAGGATAACAGCTTTTGGTCACTACCAACTTTGTCAGGATGAACTTTTTTCCTGATCACTTCACCCCAAACCTTTCCCATAGATCTAATGTATTTTCATACTAACAACAAAATACATTTGCTAACTAATATATTTCATTTAGTCTTCAACACCATGCACTCCTGGTTAGCCGCTTTTTCCTGTTGTGAGTTGAATACATTCGAAATGGAAAGTGAGCCTGCATAAATGTAGGAACGGTAAAGAAATTAATCCAACACTATTGTGAGCCTCGTGTTTTATTATTTTTGTATATGGCTCTCATTTTGGTTCTTTGTCCTATCTGTTTAGGCTTATCAGGTTAAAAAGGCCATATGCTATCTTTATGAAAAAATATAATCACCCTGAAAGATCCACTCTCCTGCACATTCAAATGATGAAGCAAAAAAGAAATAACTGAAATAAATCTACAATGTACATCAGATTTATGAAAAAAAGTCAGTTCAGCATAATTTCTTACAAGAGAATTGGGAAGACCTGCTAATAACAGTCATAGAAGTACCACTTTTCCCACACCCTGTAACTATCAATTGAAGGCATTCTGGGAATGAAGATGTAGGTGTGGAAAGAGGTGGGATTACTGATAGAGGATCACATTAAATAGCATCTATGCAAATAGTCCTATGCACATCAGTGGGACTGCTTCTGTGAGTAAGCATGAGTAAAGATTGCAGAACTGAGTGCATAAAAAACTAATAAGACAGAATATTATCTGAACAATAGAACTTCAACTCCATTCTTTAATCCACTGGTATTACTGCTTTTGATGGAAATTCTGGCCCTCTTAACTTTGTCTGAGACTGGAAGCTTTTAAAAACATCTTGGGAGTATCTTTTACTTTTAGTTATATACATCTCTTTATCTTTTTTCATTTATTAAATATTTTAAAAATCCTGGATTCTGTGTAGCTTTAACTGACTTTCATGTTAAAATATATTCCATATATTTCTCACAGTGATAAAAATGGCCAGGTGGCAAACCTCTTAATTCTGCATGAAAGAGTTCAAACAGTTTAAATCATATCCAATGCCTCTGATGCCTTATATTCCTCCCCAGTACTCTTTCTCCAGACACTCACAAATTTGCAGATGTCTTCTGGAGAATTAAAAATTTAAGCCCAAACTCTCTATACTGCCTGAAATTACACAGGTTACATGATGCTATACGCGTGTAAAATGGGGAACTGAAGCCTGGATCCACCCATAGGAACTCTAACCCTAAAGCAGAGAGCCCTACCCATAGGAATCCTAATTGTAGTTCCAAGTGCCCTGACCATAGAAATACTAACCCTAGTGCAAGGAGCATTATCCATAGGAACATTAACCCTAACATGGGGAACCCTACCCATAGGAACCCTAACCCTAGCTGCAAGTGCCCTACCCATAAGAACCTTAACCCTAGGGCAAGGTGTCCTAACCTTAAGAACCCTAACCTTAGGGCAGGGAGCCCTACCAATAGAAATCCTAACCCTAGCTCCAAGAACCCTACCCATAAGAACCTGAATAATGGGACAGAGAGCCCTACCCATAGGAACCCTAAGCCTAGGGGGGAGGCCCTACCAATAGGAACCTTGACCCTAGGGCATAGAACCCTACCCATAGGAACCCTAACCCTAGCTCCAAGTGCCCTACCCATGGGAACCCCAACCATAGTTCCAAGTGTCCTAACCGTAGTTCCAAGTGCCCTACCCATACGAACACGAACACGAGCTACATGCGCCCTACCCATAGGAACCATAACAGGGCAGGGAGGCCTATCCATAGGAACCCTAAGCATAGTGCACAGACCCCTACCCATAGGAACCCTAACTCAAAGGCAGAGAGCCCTATCTAATCCTAGCTCCAAGTGCCCTACCCAGAAGAATCCTAAAAATATGGCAGGGAGCCCTACCCAGAGGAACCCTACCCCTAGGTCCAAGTGTCCTGCCATAGGAATCCTAAACCTAAGGTGGGGAGCTAAGTTCCTTCTAAGCTGCACAGCCGCACACAGCCTATTAGGTGTTGCAGAGGTGCTCAGGGCTGCAGTGCGGAGAGATGCCTCCTCCAACCCAGCCCTGGCCCGGACCCGCTGCGGCAAGGGGGGAGGGGTGGCTGTTGGTAAACCTGGGCTTTTCTCTTCTACCTACAGCCTGTCAGATGCCATCTGCCAGGGGCTAATAATCGGCTGTGTCACTCCCGGCAGGCGCACAAGCCTCCAAGAGGATCTCGCTGCTGAGGGCAGCTGGAGCAACACCAGGAGCCACTGGAGCCCGAGTCCAAGAGGCACCAAGATTGGCCATAGGAAAGGCTACACTCAAGGATTAGCAGGGAGGGGTGCCTTACGCCGGCAGCAACCTGTCTGGCTAGGATTGCCAAATTTCTGACTGACCAAAACCAAACACCCTTGTCCCCTCCCTTCTCCGAGGCCCTGCCCTACTCCCTCCATCGCTTGCTCTCCCCCACCTTCACTCACTTGCTCATTTTCACTGGGCTGGACACCTGGCAACCCTACATCTGGCCTGGAATGTGGCTTTAAGCAGGGATGGAAACATTGTGGTGGAATTCTTGTGGGAGGGACGAGAGCTGAGAGAAATCAGACTGTCTCCCCAGAAATCCAATATTGGACCTTTGTTCCTGTCCCAAATGGAAGAAGCCCCAAGCACTGGCTGGGGCAGGAGAGAGCGCAGGCTGCTGCTCACTCTGCAGTGGGGGTGCACTCACTGTGCTCCCCAGAGGTTCCAGTCAGCATTGGTGGGATGTAGTGCTGCTCCACACTGATCCTGAGAGGGGCTGAACCTGACAGGCCCAGTCCAGTCCCAGGTTGCAAATGTCAGTGGAGTAGTGCAGGCATTGCAGTCCCTTTGGGTTGCACTTTCCAGCGCTGTTCTGTGAGCTGTCACTAATAAGCTGGGGCGGCTCCAGACACCAGCACAGCAAGTGACAGTCAGGGAGCCTTCGGCGGCGTGCCTGCGGGAGGTCCGCCAGTCCCGCGGCTTCGGCAGCAATTCGGCAGTGGGTACGGCATTACCAGCCGGACCTCCCGCAGGCGCACCGAAAGCCGTGACTATAAAGGCAACACAGGCAGAATAAGAAAGACAGAATTAAAGACCAGCACTGAGTGAGGATTAATACAAATGGTAAGTTATACTGGAGACAAGCACAAGTACAAATAATATTATGCATTAACTACTTATTTCTATAAGTGCACATATAAAAGGTAAATAATATTGAAAATAGTCACAAGCACATGCAACGCTACTATTACTGATTGCCTAGCAACCTTACATGTACTGTAACCACCCTCAACAAATATACAATACTAATACTAACCTTAACCTACCTATAACCTTATATAACAACTTATAAACTTTTATTGACTTTTATGATAAACTTAATGGTAACTTTTACTTAAGACAGGCACAACGACTTGTAAAGCTATTATGATTTATAAACTACTAGCTTCACCAGCGCTGTACCTGCTTCCAGCAAGGCACAAAACATATACAGTTACTATATATTGATTAACTATTGACTACTACTATTTTTAAACAACTTAAACAATTTACTAATATACTTAAACTATAGTATTAATACAGATTTAAGATTAACTAGCTTGAGCACAACCAAACCTCTTCACTCCGAAACCTCACCCTGCGTTCTTCCAAAGATACATTACCTTCAGTTGACCATTTCCTGCACTGGCCAGGCACAGATAGTCAGTGAAGCGCAAGTGCCTTTGATTCAGGGGGTTTATGTGAGCCTGACAAAGAGTGATCTCTTTTAGGTCAACACACACATACACACACACACACACTTGCGTCTTTGCACCTTTTTTATACGGTATTTGCTGGCTGTGTTTCAAAACAGGTCAACCAATGAAGGTGGCCAAACGTTTCAGTGTGGTATTTGCGGTTGTTTTAATCTTATGAACTGTACACCTGTGCTCAGCTCATCTCTTCTCTATGCGGCTAATTGTGGTCAATTTGCTAGACTCAAAAATGCTCAAGTTAGCTTAAAGAGGTATTTGGTTGCAGAGCATAGTAACCACAAGTCTGTATCTATCTTTACAGAGTTTCCCTTTTAGTCTATAAAGCTTCCTAGCTAGATTATGCTTATGCTTGCCGGATTCAACTGTACTCGCTTCTTACAGCTTCCAGAAGGTTGCCGGAAGGTTGAGGCCTAACAGCCTGACACTACTTGACAAGACTTATGCACTTTAATCACAGCGAGATCTAAACAAGCTTGGCTATGTCTACACATTCTGCAGTCACATCTCTGATAACAGTGTGGACATACCCTAAGAGAAAGGCTGCAAAGGGCTTTTCTAGAGAAGACAAGTAGTTTGTGGTGGAGTATGGGGGGCCAGTGAAGGGCCTCAAATACAGCACTGATGTGGCTGAAGCAACAAGTCAGGAAAATGATCTTCACATCACCTTTTCGAAAGGCTACATGGGGCAAGATTGTGTTTGTCCATAAAGAGAGAAGTTACAATAGCTGAGACATGAAGTGGTGGGAGTGTGGCTGTGAGATTTATCTCTGTAGAAATTGAGGAAAGGCTAGATTTCAGGGATGTTACACAGGAAAGGGCAGCAAGGTTTCGATGCAGCTTAGCTATAAGGATGTAGAGCAAGGGCCGAATTGAAGATGATGATCAGATTATGGATCTGTCTGACTGAGGATGTTGATGTTGTGTTGGATCATGCCCTGATAGTAGTAAAGTAATAGTTAAAGTATAATAGTATAAAATAATAAGAGTAGATATAAGGAAAAGTAATATAGTTGTTTAAGGAAACTTCTGCCTTATGATAAATAAGCATTTGTGTTAAATGAATTTCTTTCTGATCTGCTGAACCTTGTTGAATGAATCTCTGCAACAATCCCAAAGCCAAAATACCAATTATCTAAGGCCTGTACAGGGACTGAATATGCAAGTAACCAATAAGAATACTGTTACGGGACAGAAAGTCTGTACCAAGGGATGATAAGAATGATGGGAAAACAATGATGTTTTCTTAGGCCATACCCACTGATCCTCTCATCCCTTGGGAACCTGATTATGCCTATGTAAATCTTTTAGCAATGGAAAGAGGGAGAAAAGAATTAAATCAAACCTATTAAGTCTGGATGAAAGAATATTGAGTGCATGGGAGTGAGTGTTTGTGACAGGTAGATAATTGATCAGAAACCAGTACCAGCCGAAACCTAAGACTCACAATTATCGATGGGTTGAAGATAATACAGGGCAGAGGCATTCGGATGACCCCCAGAGGGCATGCCGGAACCCACCCATGCACATCAAGGAGAGATAGAAGACTCAGAGATAACGTACAATCATCATGGATGTGCCATCTGCTGACCAAGCTGATTAATGGTTACCCCAATCACAAATTCAGCATGATGAAGCAACCTCCATAGACATACACTGAAGCAAAGACCTATAAGAACAGAACCAGGGGACTGAGTTCTTTGAGTCTGGTTCTGCAACCACCCTCCAGGAGCATCGGATGCGCATTTGACATGACTCGGCTCCACCCTCGCGTCCAAGCCACCTGAGCAGTGACTTGGCACGAGCAACTACTAGGCTGGTAACTATAATCAGCTTTGCAGAACCTGTGTGAATGCTTGTGTGAGTGAATGATTATAACAGCTGTCAAAACTATTTTGTTGTATTTGCAATAAACATGGCGTTTTGCCTTGTCCCTCTTATAAGATCCTGTTGGTATAATTTTCTTGGTATAACAGTTGTCCACAGTGCCTGAGAAAGAAGGGAGGGGAAAGGTCATTGGGGAGAAATGAATAGTTTATTTTTGAGCATATTTAGCTTAGGCTGATGGCTGGACATTCACAAGGAGAGATCAAATAGACAAGCTGAGATTTTAGTTTGACAGAAGGAGACAGATGCAGAGTAGAGAGGTCTCTGTGAGTCATCAGCACAGAGATGCAACTTGAACTTGTGCTTGTGAATGAGATTGCCCAGTGACAAGGTGTAGAGTAAGAAGAGGAAGGGACCAAGGACCAAGTTTGGAAATGCTGGCCTTGGTAGCTTGTGTTTTTCTTTGTGTCATTTTCATTTTGTTTCAAATATTCTTTGCCACAGCTCGAGCTACTGCTAGCCAGGTTTAATAATCAAATAGTTAAACCCAACAGACAAGAAATCACAAGGATAGAGATGGATTTTGCAAAGTCAACATCTTAAATTTCAAGGACTCAAGTCTGTGCCATTCTATTGTTTGCATTTGACTTATGCATATTTTAAGCATTTCTATCTCACACGGATTTTTGTATATCAGAAATATGCCACTGTTATGCAAACAATTTTTCTAATTCAAATTCAAAGTGGTTTTCAACTGAGATGGTTTATTCCTAGACTTAAAGATCCTTGCCCTTCACCGACCTAGTGATCTAACGATAGTGATTAATACCTCCCTAATGGAGATCTGCATTTGATATTTTGGTGGCAGCTTCTGAACGTTGCTCTTTCCACTAGAAGAAGATGGAATTGCTCCAGAGGCAGCATTCTCATCCCATTCCAGTGGCAACTCCCCTGCCCCTCCCCCCCCCCCACCACTTATCACTCAATGGGCTAGATTTTCAAAAGAGCTCAAGGTCAGATTTTCAGAAATACTCATCACCCAAAGTTGGAGCTAGGTTTTTTCAAAATGGATCAGCTTCCATTAGGTACCTAAATAAAGGCCAGATGTGCAAAAGATCTCAGCACCCACCAGCTCCTACCATGAAACTTATTGCCAGATTTTCAATGTTTCAAATATCATACTGAGCTTCTTTGAAAATCTGGCCTCAACTATGGATTCTGAATGTGTTCAAAAATTCTGGCCCATATTTGTTAGTTATATATAGTAGATATTATAAGGGATCCTTAACCCAAGAAGAAAGAGTCAAGATCCCGTAATTCAGGTAGGCCAGAGACTTCTATTTAACATATGACAAAATGTTTGCTTTACCATAGCCTTGTTCTTCCCTTTTCTCCCAATTTTTGTTTGTCTCATACACCCCTGGCATCTTGTCATACCATAATCAGCCAGGTCTTCAGGGCAGGAACCATTTTTTCTGCATGATTACATGGTGCCTATATAATGGGGTCCTCATCTTCGATAGGTGCCCCTAGGCACTATTGCAGTACAAAAAGCAATAATAACAGCTATATAAAATAACAAAGTGCTTTATTCAGCTAGAGACAACCAAGGTTCCTCTTTGTTTCTCCCAGCTGTCAATCCTGGGCCTTCCAGTCCAGTCCTATGGTTTGTAAACAGGGAGAGACTGTTGAAGATACTGCTTAAACTGAGACCATGCAACCTACTTTTTATTTAAAGGACTGAAGGAGGGAATATGACCCTAACTGGCAACTCTGTAAATATTATAGTTCTGATTCACCAGAGGATGAGCCCAAATTCACTGGTGACACCCAATCCATGCTGTAGATTTGTAGATTCCAAGACCAGAATGGACCATTGTGATAATCTAGTCTGACCTCCTGTATAACTCAGACCAGAGAACTTCCTCAAAATAATTCCTCAAGCATATCTTTTAGAAAATAACATCCAATCTTGATTTAAATATTGTCAGTGATGGAGAATCCACCACAGCCCTTGGCAAATTGTTCCAAGGGTTAATTACTCTCACCATTAAGAATTTACACCTTATTTTCAGGCTGAATTTGTCTCGCTGCAGCTTCCAGCCATTGGATCATATTATGCCTTTCTATGCTAGATTGAAGAGACCATTATTAAATATTTGTTCTCCATGTAGGTACTCAGAGATTGTAATCAAGTCATCCCTTAACCTTCTCTTTGTTAAGCTAAATAGATCAAACTCTGGGAGTCTAGCATTCTAGGGCATATTTTCTAACCCTTTAATCTATCTCTTTCTTTCTTTGAGGCACTCACCAATTCGTCACAAGCAGTACCATTTGTTTGCCTTGGCTCACTCCCTTTATTTCTGCCTAATTCCCATCCCTCAAAGAACTGATCTTAGCTTCTAGAGATGAGGCCCACCCTAATTTTGCCACTGGGGAAGTGAAGAGTGAAAGCCTTTGATGGCTTTGGAAGTTGTGATTCACACCTGTGACTGCAAAAAACAACTGACTTGGACAGAAGGACAATGAAAAACCATTGAGACACGGCAGGTAATTTAATTAGAAATAGAGTTTTATGAGCAGTGTTAATGTGTGCTACCTCAGCTAACCTGACAATAAAGGTTTCACAAGCTACAATGACATCTGGCACAGAATCACATGTAGGAATTATGCAGAGGCAATAAAAGACACTTAATTAGCATTGCAAATAGTGTTCTAACATTTATGAAATGTCTGCAAATTTGCATACAGATACATAATTACATAATTTGCAGCTGTTGTATTTGTTCCATAAGACCTTGCCACTTTAATAATGGAATATGTAAATCAGGAATTAATGTGCTTTACCATCTATTTTCTCAGTTGTCCATAAATGTGTGGCAAATCATGGGAACTTGGTATAGCTCTTTTATCTGGACTTCATCATCTTGTCTCAGAATGGTTTTGAAACAAAATCATATTCCATAACTTATTTAGCTGCAAAGGTCTTTTGAGAGATTTTTAAATACCATTTGTTAATGAATGCATCTCATTTATTAGCAAAGGTTTTTTATGTTCTCCAGTCATCTTTGAAATTCTTAGCTTGCAGTGACACACCAAAAATCTGTCCTCATTTATCCTTCTCCAATTTTAAGGAGGGTAAGTTAAATATTTGCTCTCACTGGTACAGTTAAAATAAGGGCAGCTATCTTGTATGATAAATGAGTATGTAAGGAGAGGATGGGGTACACCTGACCATGTAAGAGTGCTGACTGTTGAGCATATTAGATGCAAAGTGATGCGGAGCAATTATGACACTTAAAATGAAAAATTGGACTGCATTTTATTAAATAAATTATAGTCAAATTTAATTAATTTATCATAAATCCCTGTGTATTGAATTATGTATTTAATTGGCTTAATGAAGAAGATTTGTACAACTATATATGCTGGGACCACTTTGTATTGATAGGAAAGGACATGCAGAAGAACCATAATCTGAAATTCAGGTTCCCTCAAAATATATTTGACTTTCAGTTTTCATTGTGCTACTTTCATCCTCCTGAATATAAAAGTATTAATATTTGTATGGCTAAGCTTTCTAGTATTTACTAGTTCACACAATTTTTGTGTGAATGCAAAAACACACTACTGGCTGCAAATTTTATACATATGATGAATGTAAAATATTTTCTTTGATTTTATGACTTTATGCATTTGACAGTGCTTTGAATATAGTAAGTTTCACTGTTTCTTCACCATAGAGAGTTAGTTTCCCCTTTTGTTTGTGTGGATTGTTTACACTGGGGAGGGAAACATGTTAGGAAAATATTATTGTAAACCTACAAAAACTGGCAGAAGGACTTAAGAGACATTTCATTTGTATTTTGCAATTGACTAGATTTCAGTTTGACTGTGTCTCCTTAACACTATTTTAATAGATAAAATTGGTTTACAGTAATAGAGCCTAAAGAATATTTTTGTTGTTTATAGCCAGTAATGTTTTCCCATTACTTTTGTCTTGTAATCTAAATGGTATGTGTCAAATGACAATCTGTTTATACAACAAAAACTATAATCAAAAAGGAATATGTCATTATGGTGTCTGTTGTTGTTTGAATATGGTAATGAGAAATGCAAATTCATTCTTTTTCTGCAAAGAATGATCTTTCCTACAGAAGTTTTCAAAAATGACGTTTGTCAGGGAGGGAAGTAGAAGAAATTGCAAGTACTAAAGGATGGGGACTCAGTTATACCATGCCAGACACCAAGGTACAGGGGGATGGAAAAAGTGCTTTGAAACTCCCCATCCCTTTATACACCAAGGCTTGAACTGGGCACAGTTGCAATCCTAAATTTTTCTCTCGGTGCAAAGACTGCTCCAACAGTGTGCTGTTGAAGGGGCTAGTCTTCCCAGAAGAGAAGGGCTTAATAACGCTTTTCAACCCTTGATATATGCTGAGTTGCTCATGATCAGTAATATCCACGGAGTTTATCACTAATACATTAGCTATCTTTCTGTAATCTGTTTGGACAGTCCCTAATACAATGAAGCCCTGATCTGTGACTGGGGCCCCTAGACCCTACCACAATACAAATAAATAATGATAGCAAGCAAAAAGAAACATTCCTTGATGAATTCATATATTTGTGTGATTCTTTCCCTTTTCTTTTTTGATGTGAATCCCGCAGCATTGAGAGAAGGAGGACAAAGCTTTTATTTCATGTTCCAGTCCTGCTTTGTGGCTCTTGCATCCATAGCCAGTTTAACAGCTATGTAATATGTGCAGTCACAAAGGACATTCCCTTACACCAAAGATCCATGTAATTTTTGTCATAATTAAACCTTGTACTGATTAGCCATAACCCCACCCTGGTGAGTTCTATGAAGAAGTAGAAACAGAGTGAAAGGGGGGAAATAGCATGGACCTAACTGAAAAATAGTATGGGTCAGATCTGAATTCAGCTGTTTGCAATGCAGAATAACAACTCTATTGAACCTACAGATTAAGGAACCATATGAAATACCCAATATTTACTGTGAGGGATAAATGTCTGACTTTAGGGACAGATATCAGTAGCTCCTAGATAATTTACCAAATGACATTTAACCTCAGAGGAGGATATTGTGAGCCCCATTGCTATTTTGAAAGAAAAAACAGCATGCTGATTTTTATGGGTTTTATTACAAATTAATAAAAATCAAACTTAAAATCAATTAATTCTCACAAAAACTAACTACTATAACTTTTACTAAACTAATCAAGGATTGCACAGCCCAATTATCAAATCAAAATCACAATTAGCATTGCGTTATTTCAACAAGTCAACAACAATATGGAATGGAAGCAAATCATTGGGTGAACACAATTAAGGCTTAAATCATGAAGTTAACATAACACTCAATCAATTCTTATTGATACTACACTTAGAAATCTAAGGGGATGTAAGCCTCTTCTCAACCCTATGAAGCAGCACCCACACCCCTTCAATGTTGCCATTTGCTGTATGACTTCTACCGTTAACTCTTTTCCTGACTAATCTAGCCACTGTCATACAGAGCTTGTCTACATGGTTCAGCAATATGCACTAAAGGCATGTGAATTCTAATGTGCACCAATGTGTTATGCACTAACTGGCCTTTGTAGACCCTGTTGGCACACACTACAGGTTCCCTAGTGCACATAAGAGTAGGGGAACTAGGAATTTTGCTTAGCTCGATCAGGTGAAAAATTATCTCAAGGTAAAAGTGCTGCCTTAAGTTCTTTTAACATGAACTTTGCTTTTCTAAAGAAAAGCTAAACATTTGTAGAACAAGAAAATCTGGAGTTTATGCTGTGACGGGTTCGGTCACAGAGCCCCCCTTGGGACTGTCACCTGATGTGCTGAATTTACCTCTGAGCCGATTTGACACAGACACAGTAGCCTGCTGCAACACAGACCCAGGTCTGGTCCACACCCCGAAAGCTGCAGACTTTAACCAAAAACAGCTCAGCAGGTTACCTCTCCAGCACCCAGACACCCAGTTCCCAATGGGATCCAAACCCCAAATAAATCCATTTTACTCTGTATAAAGCTTATACAGGGTAAACTCATAAATTGTCCGCCCTCTATAACACTGATAAAGAGATATGCACAACTGTTTGCTCCCCCAGGAATTAATCACTGACTCTGGATTCATTAATAAACAAAAGTGATTTTATTAAGTATAAAAAGTAAGATTGAAGTGGTTTCAAGTAATAACAGACAAAACAAAGTAAGTCACCAAACAAAATAAAGCAAAAACATGCAAGTCTATGCCTAATACATTAAGAAACTGATTACAGGTAATATCTCACCCTCAGAGATGTTCCAATAAGCTTCTTTCACAGACTAGACTCCTTCCTAGTATGGGCGCAATCCTGTCCCCTGGTATAGTCCTTGTTAGTTCTATCAGGCATCTTAGGTGAAAAGCAGGGGCTTTCTCATGACTGGGACCCCCTTTGTTCTGTTCTACCCCTTTTTATAGCTTTGGTCCAAGGCAGGACTCTTTTGTCTCTCTGGGTCCCCATCCCTCCTTCTAAATGGAAAAGTACCAGATTTAAGATGGATTTCAGCATCATGGGACATGGTCACATGTCCTGTGAGACCCCCTGTCTCCATTCTTCCTGGGCTGGCTAACGCAAACACAGGAAGGCTTGCAAGTAAACAGAGTCATTTACAACCAATGGTCCTAGTCAATGGGCGCCATCAAGATTCTAAACCACCATCAATGGCCCACATTTTGCATAATTACAATAGGACCCCACAGTTATACTTTATATTTCTAGCTTCAGATACAAGAATGATACATACATACAAATAGGAAGAAGATATTCAGTAGGTCATAACCTTTGTTATGATACCTTACAAGAGACCTTTTGCATAAAGCATATTCCAGTTACATCATATTTACACTCATAAGCATATTTCCATAAAACATATGGAGTGCAACATCACAATGTGCTAGGCCAGAATTTCCCAAACAGTGTTTCCTATGATTTTGGCCCCTCACATATACAAATTCAGACCCAGAGTAGGCAACAGAAAAAGAAAATGCAGTTGATGAATTGCTCTATTAAAAAAATAGGAAATCACTACGCTAGGCCTCACTCAAATAGGCCCATGTACCGCACATTACATGCCAGCAGATGATGCTCTTTTTTCTACTCTATCTATATATGTACTGCTTTCATTATATAGAACTCTTGTAGCAGAGGGATTTCAAATTTCACTAATCTAACATTTGGAGGGGTCTCAGCACTCTGGGTGATCCTATAGGTCCTACATATTATGCCATAATCAGCACAAACAGCTGAAGGATGTACCTTGATGCTGAAGTTCACTGCTTTAGTATACTAAAGGCTCACACCTATGCATTAAAGTGTCTCTTGGAAAATTATCTACTGCGCACACACAAACATAGTAATATTTCTAAGGCATACGACAGTGGGTATACCAGAAGGCATGGGAGGTCTTAGTGGTTCAATACAGTTTTTGTTCTTATTTTATTATTGCTTGAAAATGGATTTTTGTAAAGAAAATTATAGCTGCTCAGATGTCCTCCATGTCCAAATCCAGGGCACACAAATCAGAAATGTACCCTTCCTTTTCCACCCAAACAAACCCAACAACAACAGAGCTTGGGGTGGGAGACTTGGTCCTGATGAAAAATGTGCAACACAGGATGGGGACAGGAGGGCAAAAGATAGTGTAATCCCATCTGTACACTCTCTGGTCCTGAGGTCACCCAAAGCTTGGCAGAGCTGTTTACCAGAGGGGGTTCAGGTCAGATCTTGCAGCTTACTCCAAGGCTTTTTTAATATGAACAGCACAATTTTTTGTCTCATATTTGTTATAGAAGATTTCAATACAAAACACTCGCCTCAATGTTTGCATTTTTTATCCTTCTAACATTTGCCAAAGAGACCTGACCGGCTCTTTTTAGAGCTCTCGGTCAGGTAACAATCTGTCTGTTGGATACGCTTATGTTCCAAACTTCTTTAAATTGAAAAAAAGGAAATTAAAAAGACAAAGGCTCAGGTTGTACAGACAGCTAGATTATATCTTTGAGACACCTATGTGTTGGAGAGAAGGCCGCACTGCAGCCACTTGCCTTCTACGGAGTAAGTGCTGCAGAGGCAGCATCCTTTAAAAGGGTGCAGCAGGATGTGATCCCCTTGCATTCAATCCAGCCCAATTTTTTTTTAAGAACCAGATTCCGATTCCCTTACCATGCATAGCACCCTATTTCATGGGACAACTGGTATAGTAAAGTTCCACTCAATGAGGCCCCAAAAATAACAAGGGCAAATTAGTCACATTGAATCTTTTTTATTGGCACCACGGTGTACTGTCTTACACATTATTAACTATTTCTCTACAACCTACTCTAAATGTAGACTCAACCATACACACAAACAGCTGAATTCAGGCCCACCGACAGGGTAGGGCAAAAGGGGCAATTGCCCTGGGCAATTTCAAAGGGCCTGGACAGGCCACAGGGCCCACTCTGCAGAAGCGGTGGGCTGGGAAGTTGGTGGCTGCCCTGTGCCGCCCCTGCAAGGAAACGCCTCCTCTCCGCCACAGGCATCAGCACCAGGCAGGTAGGGCTGGGTAGGGCTCCCAGGGATGGGACTGCTCTGTGCTCC
This sequence comes from Chrysemys picta bellii, assembly GCF_011386835.1. Classification (NCBI taxonomy): domain Eukaryota; kingdom Metazoa; phylum Chordata; order Testudines; family Emydidae; genus Chrysemys; species Chrysemys picta. The sequence continues at coordinate 85,750,694 of NC_088795.1, forward strand.
CAAGCTTCAGGGGTTCTGCCTCCTAGGACTGTGCTGGGAGGGGGGGATGTTTCTGTGTTTTGGAGTTCTAGACAGTGTGGGGGGTTATTGGGGGTGCTGGGCAGTGGGGGTGGCCTGTGTGTGTTGGGGTGCTGTGCAGAGGGGTGTCTGTGTGGAGTAATGTGTAGCTGTAGTGGTGAGGCTGTGGAGAAGGGCATTGGCTAGTGCAGTGTGTGTGTGTGTGCTGGGGCACTGGGCAGTGGGGGGTCTATGTGGGGTGCTGGGCAGTTGTGGTGGGGGCGGGGAGGGAGCGCTCAACATAGTGGGTCTAGTGGAGGCTGGGCATAGGGAGTTGGGGGTGTTGGGTGGAGGGGCAGTGTGGCAAGGCATGGGCCCACCCCTCCATGCTATTCCCCATTGCCCCTGGCCAACCCCTCACTCTGAGTACTGACCTCCCTGCACCATGCTCCATTGCCCCTATGGGGGCCCACAAATATGTTTGGCACCAGGCCCACAAAAGGTTAATCTGGCCCTGACTCCTAGGCATTCGCAGGGTGGTACCGGCAGCGGCAAAGGGATTTGGGCGGGTACATCCCTTTCTAGGGGCCCATTGACTGTTTTGCCCTGGGGCCCGGAATTGCTGTCCACAGGCCTGTATCTGATCCATAGTCCAGTGAAGTCAAGGGGACTCTTTCTATTGATTTCAGTGGGCTTTGAATCAGGTCCAAAGAGAGTAGGAAAGGTCTCACCTTCTGGAGGATGAGTAAATTCCATCACAGATATTGTTACCCAAGTGTTGCAAACTTACAGAAGCCCTGGTTGTGCCTTAATATAATTACAGTGATCTTGATACTCAGACTTCCTATAACGGTTCTTTATCAATGCAAATAACCTGGCCTAAAACTTACCTCACTGGTAGGAAGAAAAGACAGATGTTGAATAAATGGTCAAGGCTAGTATATTTTTATTTTATTTTATAACTGGTACATAGCTTTCAGACATCCTAGTGACCATAGATGATTTCCACATCTTTTCTGTTATAATGAAAAACAAAATAGGATTTGCCTTCAACTTCCAGGAATTTAATTTCAGCAGAATTGTGGAGAAATGTTAGAGCCAGATCTTATTCTAAACCAGTGTTAAGACATTTGTCTTGTGCAAATTTTTTTGCAATAATTATAATAATACTTTCTGGTTGGCGAATGATTTACCAGGTAATTAATATTTGGTTTTGTGAAACACATTAACCAGATGGTACTTGCACTGAAATTATCCTGAAAAACTGCATATATTTGGACTGGGCAACACTATAATGAAGTACAGTCTCGTAAAGAGTTTATTATTTATTATTATTATTTAAATGACCCATGTATAATTATAGTATGCAACATTGAAGCTAACTACGAAGGTGCCACTGCTATGGTAATTTGGAAGTGATTGATTTAAATCACCTTATAATGATGAAAAAAATAGCACATTAATGTAAATACCCTATTTAGTGTTAGAATATTGGTCTATCATTAATTTAGTCTAACATCGGTGATATCCTGAAAATAATGATGATATTGAGTTGTCTCTTATATTTACAGTAGAGTGGTGTCCAACTTGAATAATTCTGTAGGGAAGTTCAAGGACTTGAGGGTAAAATCCCTGCCCTACTGAAGCCAGTGATACAACTTCCTTTGATTTCAGTGGCCCAATAGCTCAGTGCTTCAGGGCTACTTGACCAGGTTTCATTCCTAAAAAGAGCAGATATAGCAGTTATAGTTTGGGGCTGTGAGGACAATGGCAACTCTCAGATGCCAAGAGAACTATTTAGAACCAGGAATTTCAAGAGGTCTCTATTTTAATTTTGTAAAGTTACTCAGAAGATGGAAATAACTTTTGCAGCGGAACTGCACACTGGATTTAACAAAATAGTACCACAGGAGGAAGTGGTCTAACAAACCATTGATGAACTTGGCATGACCATATACGCACTTGGAAATAAGAGGATCTCTTTACATGCAGAACCTTTAATTGAAGATGACACCCAAGATTTTCCAAACCGGGCACCTAAAGTTAAGCTCCTAACTCTGTGTGACTAAAGTTAGAATCATAAGAACATAAGAGAGGCCATACTGGGTCAGACCAAAGGTCCATCTGGCCCAGTATCCTGTCTTCCAACAGTGGCCATCATCAGGCAATCATCAAGTGATCCATCCTGTCACCCATTCCCGGCTTCCAGCAAACAGAGGCTATGGACACCATCCCTGCCCATCCTGGCTAACAGCCACTGATGGACTTGTCCTCCATGAACTTATCTAGTTCTTTTTTGAACTCTGTTATAGTCTTGGCCTTTACAACATCCTCTGGCAAAGAGTTCCACAGACTGACTGTGCGTTGTGTGAAAAAATACTTCCTTTTGTTTGTTTTAAACCTGCTGTCTATTAATTTCATTTGGTGACCCCTAGTTCTTGTGTAATGAGAAGTAAATAACTTATTTACCTTCTCCACACCAGTCATGATTTTATAGACCTCTATCATATGCCCCCTTAGTCGTCTCTTTTCCAAGCTGAAAAGTCCCAGTCTTCTTAATCTCGCCTCATACAGAAGCCATTCCATACCCCTAATAATTTTTGTTGCCCTTTTCTGAACCTTTTTCAATTCCAATATATCTTTTTTGAGATGGAGTGACCACATCTGCGTGCAGTATTCAAGATGTGGGCTCACCATAGATTTATATAGAGACAATATGATATTTTCCATCTTACTATCTATCCCTTTCTTAATGAGTCCCAAAATTCTGTTTGCTTTTCTGACTGCTGCTGCACATTGAGTGGATGTTTTCAGAGAACTATCCACAATGACTCCAAGATCTCTTTCTTGAGTGGTAACAGCCAATTTAGACCCCCTAATTTTATCTATATAGTTGGGATTGTGTTTTCCAATGTGCATTACTGTCAACGCTAAATTTCATCTGCCATTTTGTTGTGCAGTCACCCAGTTTTGAGAGATCCTTTTGTAGCTCTTTGCAGTCTGCCTGAGACTTTACTATCTTGAGTAGTTTCGTATCATCTGCAGATTTTGCCACCTCACTGTTTACCCCTTTTTCCAGATCATTTATGAATATGTTGAATAGGATTGATCCCAGTACAGACCCCTGCGGGACTCCACCATTTACCTCTCTCCATTCTGAAAACTGTCCATTTATTCCTACCCTTTGTTTCCTATCTTTTAACCAGTTACCAATCCATGAGAGGACCTTCCTCCTTATCCCATGACAGCTTACTTTGCTTAATGACAGGTTTCAGAGTAGCAGCCGTGTTAGTCTGTATCCGCAAAAAGAAGAACAGGAGTACTTGTGGCACCTTAGAGACTAACAAATTTATTAGAGCATAAGCTTTCGTGGACTACAGCCCACTTCTTCAGATGCATATAGAATGGAACATATATTGAGGAGATATATATACACACATACAGAGAGCATAAACAGGTGGGAGTTGTCTTACCAACTCTGAGAGGCCAATTAATTAAGAGAAAAAAAACTTTTGAAGTGATAATCAAGCTAGCCCAGTGCAGACAGTTTGATAAGAAGTGTGAGAATACTTACAAGGGGAGATAGATTCAATGTTTGTAATGGCTCAGCCATTCCCAGTCCTTATTCAAACCGGAGTTGATTGTGTCTAGTTTGCATATCAATTCTAGCTCAGCAGTCTCTCATTGGAGTCTGTTTTTGAAGTTTTTCTGTTGTAATATAGCCACCCGCAGGTCTGTCACTGAATGACCAGACAGGTTAAAGTGTTCTCCCACTGGTTTTTGAGTATTTTGATTCCTGATGTCAGATTTGTGTCCATTAATTCTTTTGCGTAGAGACTGTCCGGTTTGGCCAATGTACATGGCAGAGGGGCATTGCTGGCACATGATGGCATATATCACATTGGTAGATGTGCAGGTGAACGAGCCCCTGATGGTATGGCTGATGTGATTAGGTCCTATGATGATGTCACTTGAATAGATATGTGGACAGAGTTGGCATCGGGGTTTGTTACAAGGATAGGTTCCTGGGTTAGTGGTTTTGTTCAGTGATGTGTGGTTGCTGGTGAGTATTTGCTTTAGGTTGGGGGGTTGTCTGTAAGCGAGGACAGGTCTGTCTCCCAAGATCTGTGAGAGTAAAGGATCATCTTTCAGGATAGGTTGTAGATCTCTGATGATGCGCTGGAGAGGTTTTAGTTGGGGGCTGAAGGTGACAGCTAGTGGTGTTCTGTTATTTTCTTTGTTGGGCCTGTCTTGTAGGAGGTGACTTCTGGGTACTCGTCTGGCTCTGTCAATCTGTTTTTTCACTTCAGCAGGTGGGTATTGTAGTTTTAAGAATGCTTGATAGAGATCTTGTAGGTGCTTGTCTCTATCCGAGGGATTGGAGCAAATGCGGTTATATCTTAGAGCTTGGCTGTAGACAATGGATCGTGTGGTGTGTCCTGGATGGAAGCTGGAGGCATGTAGGTAAGTGTAGCGGTCAGTAGGTTTCCGGTATAGGGTGGTATTTATGTGACCATCACTTATTAGCACAGTAGTGTCCAGGAAATGGACCGCTTGTGTGGATTGATCTAGGCTGAGGTTGATGGTGGGATGGAAACCTCAAAAACAGACTCCAACGAGAGACTGCTGAGCTAGAATTGATATGCAAACTAGACACAATCAACTCCGGTTTGAATAAGGACTGGGAATGGCTGAGCCATTACAAACATTGAATCTATCTCCCCTTGTAAGTATTCTCACACTTCTTATCAAACTGTCTGCACTGGGCTAGCTTGATTATCACTTCAAAAGTTTTTTTTCTCTTAATTAATTGGCCTCTCAGAGTTGGTAAGACAACTCCCACCTGTTTATGCTCCCTGTATGTGTGTATATATATCTCCTCAAGATATGTTTCATTCTATATGCATCCGAAGAAGTGGGCTGTAGTCCACGAAAGCTTATGCTCTAATAAATTTGTTAGTCTCTAAGGTGCCACAAGTACTCCTGTTTTACTTTGCTTAAGAGCCTTTGGTGAGGGACCTTGTCAAAGGCTTTCTGAAAATCTAAGTACACTATATCCATTGGTTCCCCCTTGTCCACATGCTTGTTGACCCCTTCAAAGAATTCTAGAAGATTGGTGAGGCATGATTTCCCTTTACAAAAACATGTTGACTCTTCCCCAACAAATTATATTAATCTATGTGTCTGACAATTTTGTTCTTTAGTATAGTTTCAACAAGTTTGCCTGGTACTAAAGTCAGGCTTACCAGCCTGTAATTTCTGGGATCACCTCTGAAGCCCTTTTTAAAAATTGGTGTCACATTAGCTATCCTCCAGTCATTTGGTACAGAAGCTGATTTAAATGCTAGCCACTCCTGTTCACTAGATGTAACCTAACAGGGGAGTTTTGCGAGGGAGTTTAGACGGGGAGCTAGAAACACTTACCATTCTGTAAATGTAAAGCCAAAAACACCCCCTGATAAAAACAAAACAACAACAAAGGAACAAGCTTCAGTAGTATAGAGATAATGCAGGCAGAAGTCCAGCAACAGAGTGGGGGCTATCCAGTTTATTGCACCCAATGCAGCATATATGATTACCTGCCCTATGGGCAGGTGGCGTAATACATGCATTTGGTGCAAGGAGCTCCTGGCCCTCAGAGATCGCTCTGGGCTTTTGAGACCAGAGTGGCTGAACTGAAGGAGCTAAGGGAGACAGAGAGGCATATAGATGAGACTTTCTTGCACACAGTAGTACAGTCCCAGAAAGTCTCAGTGCTGTTGAGGAGGATGAAAGTCTCAGGGAAGGAGAACATCCAACTGGAGCAGAGAGAGATGATCCCATAGTTGGGACCCTTCTTCAAGGGATATTGTGGTATCCTCTCGCACTGAGGATATCTCTCCGGGGGAGGGAACTCCAGTTATTAGGAAGAAACAAGTATTAGTAATGGGCGATTTGATCACTAGAAACATAGATAGCTGGGTTGCAATGACCGGGAGAACCGCATGATGACTTGCCTGCCTGGTGCGAAGGTTGCGGATCTCTCGAGACATCTAGATAGACTTATGTGTAGTCCTGGGGAGGAGCTGGTGGTCATGGTACATATATATACCAATGACATAGGGAAGGATATGAGAGATGTCCTGGAGGCCAAATTTAGGCTGCTAAGTAAGAGATTGAAGTCCAGGACCTCCATGCTAGCATTCCAGTTCCATGCACAGAGCCAGTTAGACAGGCAGAACTGCAGGGTCTTGATGCATGGATGAGACGATGGTGTAGGGAGGAGGGGTTTAGATTCATTAGGAACTGGGGAAACTTTTGGAAAAGGGGGAACCTATATAGGAAGGATGGGCTCCACCTAAACGAAAATGGAACCGGATTGCTGGCACTTAAATTTAAAAAGGTCGTAGAGCAGTTTATAAACTAAGGGCTGGGGGAAAGCCGACAGATGCAGGGGAGCACATGGTTCAAAAAGAGACATCCCTTAGGGGAGGATCTATTAATGGAGATTTTCTATGTCCTACTGAGAAGGAGAGACTGGAAGATGATAAAATACAGTTAGGATCTGATGAGAAACAGTCAAATGAAAAAGAGTCCCATTCAATTGCATCATGTAATAGCAGAGAGCTAAAAAGTGATAAGTTTTTAAAGTGCTTATATACAAATGCTAGAAGTCTAAAAAATAATAATAAATAAATAATAATAAGATGAACTAGAGTGCCTCATATTAAATGAGGATATTGATATAATAGGCATCACAGAAACTTGTTAGAATGAGGATAATCAATGGGACACAGTAATACCAGAGTACAAAATATATCGGAAGGAAAGAACAGGTCGTGCTGGTGTGGGAGTGGCACTATATATGAAAGAAAGCATAGAATCAAATGAAGTAAAAATCTTAAATGAACCAAACTGTACCATAGAATCTATATGGATAGTAATTCCATGCTCTAATAATAAGAATATAGCAGAATATATTACTGACCACCTGACCAGGATGGTAATAGTGACTGTGAAATACTCAGGGAGATTAGACAAGCTATTAAAATAAAAAACTCAATAATAATGGAGGATTTCAACTATCCCCATATTGACTGGGAACATGTCACCTCAGGACAGGATGCAGAGATAAAGTTTCTTGACACCTTAAATGACTGCTTCTTTGAGCAGCAAGTCCTGGAACCCACAAGAGGAGAGGCAATTCTTCATTTAGTCCTAAGTGAAGCATAGGATCTGGTCCAAGTGGTGAATATAGCTGGACCACTTGGTAATAGTGACCATAATATAATTAAATTTAACATCCCTGAGGCCGGGAAAGCGCCACAGCAGCCTAACACTGTAGCATTTAATTTCAGAAAGGGGGACTACACAAAAATGAGGAAGTTAGTTAAACAGAAATTAAAAGGTTCAGCGCCAAAATTGAAATCACTGCAAGTTGCATGGAAACTTTTTTAAGACACCATAATAGAGGCTCAAATTAAATGTATACCCCAAATTAAAAAACATATTAAGAGAACCAAAAAAGTGCTACCGTGGCTAAACAACAAAGTAAAAGAATCAGTGAGAAGCAAAAAGGCATCCTTTAAAAAGTGGAAGTTAAATCCTAGTAAGGAAAATAGAAAGGAGCATAAACTCTGGCAAATGAAGTGAAAAAAAATATATAAGAAAGGCCAAAAAAGAATTTGAAGAACAGCTAGCCAAAGACTCAAAAAGTAATAGCAATTTTTTTTAAGTACATCAGAAGCAGGAAGTCTGCTAAACAACCAGCGGGACCACTGGATGATCAGAATGCTAAAGGATCACTCGAAGATGATAAGGCCATTGTGGAGAAATTAAATGAATTCTTTGCATTGGTCTTCACGGCTGAGTATGTGAGGGAGATTCCCAAACCTGAGCCATTATTTTTAGGTGAGAAATCTGAGGAACTGTCCCAGATTGAGGTGTCATTAGAGGAGGTTTTGGAACAAATTGATAAACTAAACAGTAATAAGTCACCAGGACCAGATGGTACTCACCCGAGAGTACCGAAGGAACTCAAATGTGAAATTGCAGAACTACTAACTGTAGTCGGTAACCTATCTGCATATTTATACATCTAAATCAGGGATCAGATTTTCAAAACTGCTGAGCCTCCAGCCATCCACAGGGACTTCAGTGCAGAAATGCCAAAGCAATTAAATATAAATATTTGTCCCTATTAGCCAAAAAAAAAAAAAAAAAAAAAGGAGAGAGAATTCCCAGAATAGTTGAAAATCAGGCCACAGATTTAGGTATCTAAACCTAGAGTCAGAAGCTTAATTTTAGTTGCACAGTTTGAAAAATCTTGGCCAACTTCTTTACACTGGAAAAATGAAATGTTGTAGAATTTAAATTCATTAACTTATTCATGTTACATTTTCACAAATGTAGAAGAGAAGATCCCCCAATAACTTTTTTTAAAAGAGTTAGTTGAAATTTTGGGAATTAAGATCATGATCTCTCCCCATCTTGCAAAATATATATATTTTTCTCCTGAGTAAAATGGGAAGTTCTGTTTAAACTGGTCTTTAGTAAGTGTGCCAAAATTATAAACTATAATCAGAAACTAAGGTTTCATTGTCAGAAGAAGTTCTAGCTCTAATGGTTGTGAAGGTAACTTTGAAAATGTGAATCAAGTGCATACCAATGCAAGCGTCATCATCCAGAAGCAATTGCTCATAAATGTGTAAACTGCCTATTCATCTCAATGGACTGTAAACTCTGAAACTAGAGCTATGCAGAGAAAGATAATTCCATTATGCAGAGGATTCTGATGTTTTGCCATTTGGTTTCATTCTGATTCAGAAGAGAGTTTTTCTATTGACTTGAGTAGGTCTAGAATTTCACCTCTGGTCACTGAAGCACTAGCTGATCTGTTTCCTTCTTCAATTTCATATGTAAGAGTTCACTTGCACAATCATTGAATGAAATCCTGGTTCCATTAAAGTCAATGGTGTTTCCCCATTGACTTCAATGGGGCCTGGATTTCCCCCTTCTTTAAAAAAAAGAAAAATTCAGAGATTTAGTCTTTATTGGCCTCTGGCCAGCTAAGCAAACAAGAAAGAAGGAATTACAAAATACTGGTGTATTCCCCCTTCGCCCTTGAAGAAAAGCCCTTCAACAAGGGTAATTTAGCACTGAAATTGCATTGTCCTCTTTTGGAAATCTCAGTGATCTTCACCATCTGTTTCATGCGACAAAATAAAGTTGTTGATTTGACGCTGTACCTTCCATGTTTGAATAAAGGCCAGCTCTAATTTGCATCAAGCAGCAAAAACTGAGGTAATTATAAATTGTAATGAATACAAGCACATGCTTTCTCACATTTTAATGAAGCCAAGGTAGCTGCACCAGATTACAGTTCCAATCAAATTCAGGTCACATATAGTGAATTTTTCAGACGTTCAAAAAGGTAGGAACATAGCAGGCACAGTATAGTCAGAGCTCTAATGAGTTTCCCCCCACACACAAAAATTATCCTGTGAGCAGTACAAAGATCACACAAATGAAAACAAATCCTCAATAAAGCAGATAATTGACTCCAATCCTTTTTAATGAGATGGCCCAAAACTGCTCTGCAGAAATGCCAGAGCAACTAAAAGAAATATTTGTCTCTGTTAGCAAATAAAGAAAAATAACTTCTATTATATGGTTCCAGAAAACTGCTATACAGTTTTATGAGAATCTGATGCACTTTTAAAAACAAATCTGGTTTACGTTAAAGGGTTTGGGTTTTTTCAAATTTTATTCCAGCTTTGAGTCCCACGTTTTAACAGTCTGAAATCCATGTTGTTCCTGAGAATCCGTCTGCAGCAGTCTTATTTATACACTGAAATGGGAATGTTAAAATGGCATGCTCTGAGCTGTAAAATTCTGAGAACTTTTACCACCATTGCAATAAAAATTATCCGAATGGGACAGCTCAGAACCTGTGTCATAAGCCTTTTAACAAAGAAAACTTTTTCAAATATATAAATAAATAATGAAAGGTGTTCAATTATTGGCGTTTCTGAAGGTTACTGATAATGAAAGGGTATAGAATGGCATTCCTAGGCAACTGAAGCTCTCCATTTGGGCTTGATCTTGCAAGGTGTTGAGCACTCTGACCCCAATCCAGTAAAGTCAATGTGACTACTCAAATAATGTCAAGCATGTTCTTATGTGCTTTGCTGGACCAGGGCCAGAGTGCTCAGCATCTTGAAGGATTAATGTCCACAAGACAGGAACAGCAGAGGGAGTAGCAGGGCAAGTTTGCAAAACTGCATCACATCCCTAAGCTATAGGGATCAGTTCTACGGGTAATAGGATAGGTCAGTCTCTCTGCCTATTTCATCCTCAGCCTTTATGCTAAGAGTACTTATATAGGTATAAATTAGTGCCAAATGGGATGATAGTAGTTCCTATAAGATATGGAGACTTGTCCAATAAAAACAGTTTTGAGATTATGCCAATGCCATTCACCCATGGAACATATTGAAAGTGTATGTTTCTTGAAAGGCATAAGGTAAAATATCAGTCACATATGAATACAACAAATCACAGAATGGGGAAACCCGTATACATTAGATAGTTATTAACTTACTAACATATATGTGTTCTGCCTTCTACAATTACTGACTCTACAGTGCCCTCTGACTATACTAGCCTACTTTGGTTAATCTATCAATTCAGCAGTAGTACTTAAAAAATTTCCAATTAATATGGGATTAGTGAGAGTAAGGAATTGACAATGTCACTTCATCAGCTGGGATTCTCAAGGAGATTGAACAGGGTTGAATTTCAATGGGAGTTTGGCTCCTAACTCCCTTAGGCTCCTTTGAAAATCCCAGTCATCCCAACACCCTCCTCCTCCTTCCCCATCTTTCCCCCATTAGTGGATCTTCTCCCCATTATGGAAATAAGTAGTGCTGATAGGGTTAAGCAGAGTCATATTATGAACAAAACTTCCATGTAAGGAAATGAGTTTAGGAAGAAATGTAGGAGAATACGTGCTGATAGGTGAACTCTGAATGAACTCTCAAAAGGTTCAGAGGTTTCAATAAACATCTTAAAGTTTGATGCTTATCTGAACTTTTTGCCCTATTTCTTCCCCACTCCATCAGTAGGACCTGGCTTCTTCTTTTCAAATACAATCTACTCTTCACTGACTACACTCTATCTACTTGGATCCATAATGTTGTTCTCCAAATCATCATCGATGTGTCCTCTTTAAGGGAGAGTGTTAACTAAGCAGCCCACTCCCTTCTAGTCTGATAGCAGCTGCTGCTGGGGTGGGGGAGGGCAACCAACTTCCCCTCTCCAGGAAGGAGTGTGGTCCTTAGGAGGCAGTTAGGCAGCCTTTTCTTTCACTCCACAGAATTCCAACAGGACGAATAACCCTTCTGCTGTACCCCAGTGACCTCAGACCTTCAAGATTTAGAAGCAATATGGGGCTTCTACCAACCAGAGCACCAAATGCTCTGCTCACATGTAAATCCCAAAGTATGCAAACTCCCACCATCCCTTCATGTCAGATCAGTGGTAGAGTGGGAAGGAAAAGAACGACCTTGCCCCACTTCTTTCTCTGACCTTCCCCACTCTATCATCTCACTGCCACTAGATTGGTGCATTCAATTAACGGCAGATCTTATAAATAGAGAGCAGCCCAAGCTGCACAATTCTGATCCAGATGTCAAACCCTTCTCTTCACATAGTTGGGATCCATGGCTTTGATTTGTACTGATCTCCATTATTGTGATGATGTATACTATGACAGTGGGCAAAATGTGCTAGGCACTGTAAAACACATAGAAAGACCCAGTCCCTGTTGGAAAATAGCTTGCAACTTAAAGAATCTTCCGAGAAGTGGCCAAATGTCATACAGACGTAATTCAACTCTTTTCCCTTTCAGGCAGTAATCACAAATTGCCTCCATGCATCATAAAAATGCAAAACTTCATTTGCATCCATGGCAGAGAGCTTTCCAATGCCAGAAGTCCCAATAACAAAGTAGTTATGCATATTTTAAAATTATGGTTAAAGCCTGGGAGTCAGGAGACCTGGGTTCTATTCCTGTCTATACCACTGATCTGTTCGGTCACCTTGAACAAGTCACCTAAAAATTCTGTGCCTCTGTTTCCCCATCTGAAAAATTGGGACAATAATCCTTCCCTCCTTGGGTACTTAGTCATCTATGGATGAAAAATGCTATATAATTGCCAAGTATTATTATTATTCATTATTTTTAATTCCTTTACATTTTCCTTTTCTTTTTTTCAATATTTAATTTTGAGACACATTTTTAGTGACTGCGAGTGTGCACAGAAGAAATGTTTATTTATTTCAGTTTCTAAAAGCACATTTAGGCAACTCATTCCTTGCCTTGGGTACCCTTATACAGTTTAATTTCACAATAAAATATTGTATAGGGGACATTGACATTTCTATACAACGGACACAAACCCCCCTCCACTCCTTAGACTAGCCCTCCCCAAGTAGCTGGGAGAAATATGGGCCTTCAGTGTGTATTGTCAGTTAACAGATCTGGGCACTGTTCAGCTAATGAGGGGTGGGCAAAATCTATGTCAAGTATCCCTCATGGAATACTCAGCCAGTATTCCCTTTCCTTGGGAGCTAGTGGCTGGTAGACTGTAAAAGCAAATTTGCTCAATCTTCCACTGGTATTTCTGCTAATGGCTCCTCGTCTTGACTTGTATCACCCTTAATATTTCAGCCATGAGTCTCTTGTAAGCACACATTGGAATCTACTGGGCATTGTATATGCACACATCCAGAGAAAAGTAATTAAAATAGTAAGAGATCTGGAAGACATTTGGCATGCCTCTTGTATGCCCTGCAGTATTATAAGTAAGAAAAAACTAAAAACCATCTATTTGGAGAGGGGTTATACAGAGACATAAGAACAAATGAAACAACATGCAACTGCAACCCTGGATGTGATAATAGTAGCACAGTGACCCATGTCTACATGTACGTGAACTACAGGTTCCGATTCTGGTCATTATGAGAAAAGGTGCTGAACCAGGAAAAGGAAGGATCGGGGGTGGGGAGGGATCTATGGGGTTGGGTGGGGGGTCAGACGGGATCTATGTTAAAGCAAAACCAAGACAAATAAAATACCTATCAACCCACCTGTGATTTGTTTTTGTCAGTGCTGTCAGTCAGTGATCCAGAATAAGGGATTGGAAGCAATAGTATGCGATGTAAAAATGTGCCCAATAGTAGAAGCTCACGGAATTATTTTCACTCCCTAAAGAGATACTTTCTGGACATAATGACAGAAACATAGGAAATGCTCAGCCACTGGGCACAGACAATGTGTTATTTTAGCATTTGTTTTATTTTTGGATAATCATTATGAGGCCTGAGTTTGAGAGGGTTGAAGTTGAACATTCAAAAACTTGAATCACCAGTCTCTTGAAAATCATGACATACACACCCACCCTCTTCCCCCCATTTCTCTGCATGAGGCAGGGATGGGGTGAAGGGAGGGGGGGATGTCTTTAAGATACCTTTATGTTTACTATATTCTTAGTCTGTGCAGGGATCTGTCAGGTCCTCGGTGTAATTTAGAGCAGCCACAGTGATGGTCTAACACAGGGGTCGGCAACCTCTGGCACACGGCTCGCCAGAGTAAGCACTCTGGCCGGCCGGGCCAGTTTGTTTACCTGCCGCGTCAGCAGGTTTGGCCGATCACGGCTTCCACTGGCCGTGGTTCGCCACTCCAGGCCAATGGGGGTGGCGGGAAGCCGCGGCCAGCACATCCCTTGGCCCGCGCCACTTCCCGCAGCCCCCATTGACCTGGAATGGCGAACTGCGGCCAGTGGGAGCCGCGATCGGCCAAAACTGCCGACGCGGCAGGTAAACAAACTGGCCCAGCCCGCCAGGGTGCTTACCCTGGTGAGCCACGTGCCAGAGGTTGCTGACCCCAGTCTAACAACTTATGCTCTGCTTCACATGCCTGCCTCTTGGCCCTAGGAAGCAGAGGACTGCCATAGTGCAGTATCCTCTGGCCATGCCCCCGACATTCCCCGATATACCACTTATGGCAGGGGGTGGGAGCAGGACCAATATAAAGCCCTTACATCAGCTCTGCACAGGCTAAGATGTCACTTCATACAAGAAGGAGCAGTCACCACCCACAACAAGGCCCCTTTGTGATGCCAGAGTGGTGTAAGAGAACATTAGTGTAATTGAGAATCAGACCCACTAGGCCTAATTCACTACTGCATTACTCCACTGTTATGTCAGGGTAACTCCACTGTGAGAATGGACTGACTGGAGTAACACAGTGATAAGTATTGAGTTGCTACTAAATTTGGTAATTTATAGAAGCCCAATATAGCACAAACAAAGGGATGGAGGCTCATAAGAGTTAATATCTGAAGACACCAGGTAAAAATTTTTAAAGCATCTATGTGGCTTGGAAACCTAAGTGAAGGGTTAAAATCCATGTGCATGTTATATAACAACCTGGTATATGGATTGTGCCAGCTCTTTTCCAGACCCAAAGTCCAGAGTTTGGTTAAGAGACCAGAGACCTAGCTAATAGTGATTAGCTAAGAGAAAACAGAATAAACAAGATAACATTGCCTTTGCTAAGATATGCTTGGTCAGTAGAAATGCCAGATGTTGAAGCAATAACTGAATAATTATGTTTCATCCAATGTTTCAAATTGAACAAAGGATCCCTGTTCCTATTGTGTTTCTCCTGAAGGGAAAACAGTCTTCCCACAGATCCAGCCTTGAGTTTATGAAATATTGGCACATGTCACTATAATGATATGGCATCCTTCCACCTCCCTTACAAGGGACCAATGCCCTGCCTTAAGACATAAAGGAGACAATCTCTATTTCCATATGCTTTCACTGTTTCTTTGCTTTATCCCCTAGACATGTACCTGTCAGACAATCAAAGGAGTTGCTCTGTTCCTATGGACCCCAAATCAGAATTCAACATATATATTTTATACTAATAACATTTTATCAAAGTATTAATTAAATGTTAACTTGCTAACTTGACACCATGGGTGGAGACATTATGCAACCTTTTAACCATTGGCTATTGTGCTATCTTGTCTTGCTGCAAAACCTATCCCGGGGTGTGGAACTGCCTACCCCGTCACCTTCCCCCGCCCATGGAAAATCTATATATTTCATTGTAATCAATTGATTGACCCTGTCTCTGAGCCTAATATGCCAGGTGACACTCCGCCAGCGCTATGTGTAATAAACCCCTATGCTTTGACCTCTATATGGTCTGGATTTATGTCCTTCACTACTAAGTCTCATTTTCAAAAGTAATTTAGTCACTGAAACTCAGTAGGATTTAGACTACTAGCAGCCAGATTTTCAAAGATATTTAGATGCTGAAGATTCAGATAAGCATCTGCATCTTTAGGCATATAAATATCTTTTAATTTGGAATAGTGGGATTTTCAAATATGCCCAAGAAGTTTAGGCTCCTAAATCCCATTCATTTCTATGTGCTAATCTGCTTCGGCACTATTGAAAATCCCACTAGGCACCTCTGTGCATCTTTAGGGGCCTAAATACCTTTGAAAATCTGGCCCTAAATTCCTTTTGAGAATGTGATTTAGGGCTTGGCTACACTTGCAAGTTAGAGGACATTAAATCAGCCCCGGGCACCCTAACTCCTGAGGTGTCCACACTGGCAAGGCACTTAGAGCACCTGGACTCCGCGGCTGGAGCACTCCTGGTAATCCACTTCCACAAGAAGCATAGAGCTTGCTGCGCCCTGGCTGAAACACCCAGGTGTCAATATGGACGATGTGTTGCATTACTGCACTGTGATTGGCCTCCGGAAATGTCCCATAATCCCTTGAAGTCAAGTGGCCACTCTGGTCATTGTTTTGAAGTCGGCTGCAGGCATGCGGCTGCCAGCATGCCTTTCAAAGCTCCGTTTCTGACAGTCAGCATGCTTATCTGCTCCGGGACACAAAGTAAACCATTACTGTGGAATGCTGCTGCTGCAAAGGCAGGTGTTTGTGCATGTGTGTGTGAGAGAGAGAGGTGGGGGGGTGGGGGCTGATGTCAGAGTTTCCCCCTTTCCCCTGCCGCTGTCTGAACTTACAGGACAGCATGCTGACACACTCTCTGCCCCCAAACACACTGTCTCTCCCCCCACATACACACAACACACTCCCTGTCACATTCCACCCCCTCATTTGAAAAGTATGCTGCAGCCACTTGCACACTGGGATAGCTAGCACAATGCACTGCTCTCTGTGGCATTGCAAGAGCTACTAATGTGGCCACGCCACTGCGCTTGCAGCTGACAGTGTGAACACATGGCAGCGCTTTTCCTGCTGCTGTCTCCGAGGGCTGGTTTAACTCCCAGCGCTTCACATCTGCAAGTGTAGCCATAGTCTCAGGCTTTTTAGTCACTTAGGTACTTCTAAAAATTTTATCTGAAGTCAATGGGAAGGCAATGTGGCGTATTGGATAAAGCACTGGACTGGGAATCAGGAGACCTGGAGTCTATTCCTTGTTCTTCCATGGGCTTGCTGGGTGACCTTGGGCAAGTGATTTAGGGCCAGATCTTCTTTAAGGTATTTAGACATCTAAAGACACAGACAGGCACTTTTGAAAATCCTACCATACACCTACCTACATCCTTAGGTGCCTAATACCTTTAAAAATCTGGCCTTCAAACTCTGTGTCCCAGTTTCTCCTTTCACAAAATAGGAATAATGATCCTTACCTCCTTGATAAAATGCTTTTAGATTTACTGATTAAAAAGAGCTATATAAGAGTCAGGTATTATTATTAATTATAATATGCTAATATTAAACAATAATTATATCTTTAAAAGACAAAACATGAAAAGGGAGTTCCTACAAAATCTTACCAGTCTGTGGCCAACAGCACAATGGGTTCCTTTATTCTGCTAAATAACTAAACCAACACACACATTAGCAAAGCATAAAATTATACATTCATGTCTTTCAGAGTGAAACAACAAATGCTACTCTGTGGACTTTGACAGTAAAAGTACAAATAATTCCAATTTCTTTAACAAAATACTCCTTTATTATTTGTCTGTTTATAAGTTTAAGACCCGCGACCTGGAAGCTAAACCAATAGCATATGACCACAAACAGAAAATAGAGTAAACAAAGTCACCAATTTGCAATCTGAAATTTGTTTGCATAAACTATTCTGTGAATACTTACAAATAAACAAATGTATTCATATGAATCAGGATCATTCTGCAAATCGGCAAAAGAGCAAAATTAACTGGATAATTTAGTTGCAACAAATAGATTGAACAGCAGACTGCTGGGATCATAATGAAGGAGGTTTTGCTAACTATAGCAAGCTAATCCACCCAGTTGGCCTCTAACCACTTCAGCATATAAATAAAATATAGAATGCTGAATATAAATATTAAATAAAAATACATAGCCTCAGTCCTTTTGCATGATAAAAGGAGTGGGAAAAACATTTTATTCTGGAAGAAACATGAATGAACAGGGTACCTCAAAAGTTTCCTCTGCAAAGAGGATCCACGGGAGGAGGTTACAATGCCTTGAAAAGCCTGCTCCTTTATTTTGTGTTGTTCCCCAGTTTTCTCCCTCTCTGTTCAATATACCCAGACTCCATTTTTGCCTGATTTATTGCATGTCCTGTAGGTGTAATTTGGGACAGAAGTTTGCCTTTAAATTAACCTTCTCTTTCTAATTTACCTCTCTCCCTTTAACTTTATCCAAACTAATCAGAGTAAAGGTGGATTAATTTTCCAGAGTAAAATTATTCAACCAACACAATTCATTTCACACATTTTAACAGAGGAAGAATACACAACTTCACTGTCTTCATGAAAGGGCAGGTTCCTTCATCTACTAAATAGTGTAGCTTTGGAGCCAAAGTTCTAACACAATGCATGGAAAGACTTCCCACCCATGAACTTCAACGTGCTTTGGATCATGGCCTTTCATCCTGTGCAACTCCATTAACAGTAGTGAACTTTCACCAGTTGTAAATCAGCTCATAGTTTGGCCTCTGTTGTAACGAACTGATCTGGACTCCTGTTTCACCAGTCCCGACCTTCCTGAGGAAGGTTACACCTTTTAAAGGTAAACCAGTGAAAGGAATTTTATTTAGACACATCCATAGGCTTTTCATGAAACAGGAAGTGTGTCCTTGTCATTTTCTCACTCTTTCAGTCCAAATGCCAACAGTAATGTCTCACTTCTTTTCCTTTGTAAAGCCAAGTGACTTGTGCAGATCACTGCTTATTTTACAGGTGCATTTCCATGTGATTTGGATTTGCAAAGGATTTTTTGATTGTTAACTCTTTGTGGCCAGAACTGTCATTTTTTATATGTTTGCACAGAGCCTAAAACAATTGGGTCCTGACCTGGTGGCCACTAGGCACTACTGTACTAGAAATATAAAATCAATTATAATAATTAATACAAAATTAGGCTTGGGCCATTTTGTTTCCTTATGATTTAAAAACACAGAAGTGTGAGGGAGCAGGGTCTTCCCTTTTTTTCTTCATTAAAAAATGGGGTGAAATTCTAGCTCCATTGAAGTCAATGGCAGAATTTCCTTTCATTTCAGCGGGGCCAGATTTTCACTCCAGGAATTGCACATGTAGTTTTCTCTGATTCTGCTGGAGGGTCTCCGATCCCAGGTACTGTGAACTCCCAACTGAAGGCACAAGTGTTTCTAAAAAAGATTTCCTTTTGCGAAACTCTTAACTAAGCATTGAAGTTCCACAAGGGGTTAACACACTGGCTGAAATTCGTCCTATTCTGAGGCCTGGTCTACACTATGAGTTTAGTTCGAATTTAGCAGTGTTAAATCGAATTAACCCTGCACCCATCCACACAACGAAGCCATTTACTTCGACATAAAGGGCTCTTAAAATCGATTTCTGTACTCCTCCCCGACGAGGGGAGTAGGGCCGAAATTGACATTGCCATTTTGAATTAGGGTTAGTGTGGCCGCAATTCAACAGTATTAGCCTCTGGGAGCTATCCCACAGTGCACCATTGTGACCGCTCTGGACAGCAATCTGAACTCGAGTGCACTAGCCAGGTAGACACGAAAAGCCCGGCGAACTTTTGAATTTCATTTCCTGTTTGCCCAGCATGGAGAGCATAGGTGACCACGCATAGCTTATCAGCACAGGTAACCATGCAGTCCGAGAATCGAAAAAGAGCAGCAGCATGGACCGTACAGGAGGTACTGAAAGTGATCGCTATATGGGGAGAGGATTCCGTGCTAGCAGAACTATGTTCCAAAAGACGACATGCCAAAACATTTGAAAAAATCTCCAAGGGCATGATGGAGAGAGGACACAATAGGGACTCACTTCAGTGCTGCGTGAAAGTTAAGGAGCTCAGACGAGCCTACCAGAAAACCAAAGAAGCAAACGGAAGGTCTGGGTCAGAACTGCAGACATGCCGCTTCTACACTGAGCTGCATGCAATTCTAGGGGGGGCCGCCACCACTACCCCACCTCTGACCGTGGATTCCGAGACGGGGGTAATCTCAGCCATCCCTGAGGATTCTGCGGACAGGGACGATGAGGAGGAGGAGGAGGAGGACGAGTTTACAGAGAGCACACAGCACTCCTTTCTCCCCAACAGCCAGCATCTTTTTCTCAGCCTGACTGAAGTACTTTCCCAACCCTCCCAAGGCATTATCCCAGACAATGAGGCCATGGAAGGGACCTCTGGTGAGTGTACCTTTGTAAATATAAAACATGGTTTAAAAGCAAGCATTTTTTAATGAATAATTTGCCCTGAGGACTTGGGATGCATTCGCGGCCAGTACAGCTACTGGAAAAGTCTGTTAACGTGTCTGGGGATGGAGCGGAAATCCTCCAGGGACATGTCCATGAAGATCTCCTGGAGGTACTCCAAAAGCCTTTGCAGAAGGTTTCTGGGCAGTGCAGCCTTATTCCGTCCTCCATGGTAGGACACTTGACCATGCAATGCTAGTAGCAAGTAATCTGGTATCATTGCATGACAAAGCCTGGCAGCGTATGGTCCCGGTGTTTGCTGGCATTCAAGCAACATCCGTTCTTTATCTCACTGTGTTATCCTCTGGAGAGTGATATCATTCATGGTAACCTGGTTGAAATACGGGAATTTAATTAAGGGGACAGAGATGGCCGTTCCTACTGGGCCGTTTGCCTGTGGCTGAAAAGAAATCCTTCCCTGCAGTTAGCCAAGTGGTGGGGAGAAGGGGGGTAATTGGCACTGAGCTTTTCATGTTTGGCTAGCAGGGATCTTCCCTGATACCAGCCACGCGGTGGGGGGAGGGGTAAAGCGATTATCCCAGAGAATTGGATGGGTGGTGGTGGGGTTTAGTTTGGTTTTTGCTGCTGCACGTTAACAGGAAAACCACAGCACTCAACGGGCTTTGCTTGGTATGGGAAAGGAGGGTGCTGCTTTAATGAAGGTTGCAGAAGCCGAAAGACAATGGCTTACCATGGCTGCATGCAAGCCGAATTCTGTTGCCCGGCCCTGCGTCTGTGATCTCTAACACCAAAGCCGCAGGCACTCAATATAAGATGCAAAATGCGACCTTGTACCGAAATCACATGTGCTATGTAATGTGAATAGTGTTGTTCACTGTGAAAGAGTATAAGCATTGTTCTGTAAAATGTATCTTTTTAAATACTTCTCTCCCTTTTTTCCCTCCCTCCCACAGCTGCAAATTTTTCAAGCCTCCCTCCTCCATCCTGAAGGTTCTCACAGATAAGGCGGCGAAAAAAATGCACGTGAGACTAAATGTTCTCGGAAATCATGCAATCGATCAGCAATGAAAGAGCTCATCTGAATGAGTGGAAGAACACAGTATCAAAGTACAGGAAAATGCCAACGAATGTGAGGGCAGGAGGGACCAATGTGAGGACAGCAGGGATGAACGTGAAGAGAGGAGGGACGCTCGAGATGAGAGGTGACAGCAGGAAGATCAGAGGTGGTGGCAGGAAGATCAGAGGAGGCAGGATGCAACGCTGGGGCTACTGCGGGATCAAACAGTCTGGTGGAGCTTCAGGAACGGCAGCAGGATCACAGAGTGACGCTGCAGTCCCTATATAACCACCCTCCCCCCTCACCATGTTCCATAGCCTCCTCACCCAGACGTGTAAGAACCCGCCCACTCCACCCCAGTGGACAGCCCAAGCAAAAGGCTGTCATTATTTTGAACTTTTGAAGTGGCCTTTTCCTTCCCTCCTATCCTCCTCCCAAACCCCACCCAGGCTACCTTGTCAGTTCTCTCCCTATGTTTATAATCAATTAATAAAGAATACATGATTTTTAAACGATAGTGACTTTATTTCCTTTGAAAGCAAGCTGTGATTGAAGGGGAGAGAGTGGTTTGCTTATAGGGAACGAGTCAATCAAGGGGGCGGGTTTTCATCAAGGAAAAACAAACAGAACTTTCACACCGTAGCCTGGCCAGTCATGAAACTGATTTTCAAAGCTTCTCTGATGCGTAGTGCTTCCTGGTGTGCTCTTCTAATCACTCTGGTGTCTGGCTGTGTGTAATCAGCGGCCAGGCGATTTGCCTCAGCCTCCCACCCCGCCATATAGGTCTCCTCCTTACTCTCACAGAGATTGTGGAGCACACAGCAAGCAGCAATAACAATGGGAATATTGATTTGGCTGAGGTCTGAGCAAGTCAGTAACGTGTGCCAGTGACCCTTTAAACATCCAAATGCACATTCTACCACCATTCTGCACTTGCTCAGCCTGTAGTTGAACAGCTCCTGACTACTGTCCAGGCTGCCTGTGTATAGCTTCATGAGCCATGGCATTAAGGGGTAGGCTGGGTCCCCATGGATAACTATAGGCATTTCAACATCCCCAATGGTTATTTTCTGGTCTGGGAAGTAAATCCCTTGCTGCAGTCATTTAAACAGAGTAGTGTTCCTGAAGACGTGAGCGTCATGAACCCTTCCCAGCCATCTCACGTTGACGTTGGTGAAATGTCCCTGGTGATCCACCAGGGCTTGCAACACCATTGAAAAGTACCCCTTGCAGTTTATCTACTGACTGCCCCGGTGCTCCGGTGCCAAGATAGGGATATGGGTTCCATCTATCGCCCCACCACAGTTAGGGAATCCCATTGCAGCAAAGCTATCCACTATGACCTGCACATTTCCCAGAGTCACTACCTTTCGTAGCAGCACCTCAGTGATTGCTTTGGCTACTTGCATCACAGCAGCCCCCACAGTAGATTTGCCCGCTCCAAATTGATTCCCGACTGACCGGTAGGTGTATGGCGTTGCAAGCTTCCACAGGGCTATCACCACTCGCTTCTCAACTGTGAGGGCAGCTCTCATCTTGGTATTCTGGTGCTTCAGGGCAGGGGAAAGCAAGTCACAAAGTTCCATGAAAGTGTCCTTACGGATGCGAAAGTTTTGCAGCCACTGGGAATCGTCCCATACCTGCAATACTATGCGGTCCCACCAGTCTGTGCTTGTTTCCCGGGCCCAGAATCGGCGTTCCATGGCTATAACCTGCCCCATTAACAGCATGATCTCCAAAGTGCCGGGGCCCGTGGTTTGAGAGAATTCTGTGTCCATGTCCTCATCACTCTCGCCGCCGTGCTGCTGTAGCTGACTCCTCCTCATCTGGTTTTTCAGGTCCTGGTTCAGCATAAACTGCACGATAATGTGCGAGGTGTTTACACTGTTCATGACTGCTGTCTTGAGCTGAGAGGCTCCATGCTTGCCATGGTATGGTGTCTGCACTGTTCACCCAGGAAAAAAGGCGCGAAATGGTTGTCTGCCGTTGCTTTCCTTGAGGGAGGGGGAGGATGTACCCATAACCACCCGCGACAATGTTTTTGGCCCCATCAGGCGTTGGGATCTCAACCCAGAATTCCAATGGGCAGAGGAGACTGCGGGAACTATGGGATAGCTACCCACAGTGCAACGCTCCGAAAGTCGACACTAGCCTCGGTACATGGATGCACACCGCTGAATTAATGTGCTTAGTGTGGCTGCATACACTCGACTTTATACAATCAGTTGCCAAAAATCAAATTCTGTAAATTCAGAGTAATCCCGTAGTGTAGACATACCCCCAGAGTATAAGCATAATTTAAGTAGTGTATAGGCTTTTTATTGCACCCTTGAACAGGGATGAAATTCATCCTGGAGTAGTAACTTAATCTCCAAGTAGTACCAGTGAAGTCAGTGGGATTAATCATGGGCTAAATTATTACTTAGTGGGTCAGATTGTTAATCCCTTACTCATTTATGGAGTAGTACTTTATTTCACAAGTAGTTCCATTGATTTCAATAGGGCCAGAATATCATCTCTTTTATTTAAGATTACATGGTGTACAGTACATTTTCAGTGTGAGCAAGGGTTTCACAATCTGAGCCAATGGAAGTAAGAATGTCAGGAAAGATCCCTGAACAATTAGTTATCAAAAGGCTAATGATGATATATTTGTTTGTTGATTAATTATTGAGTCAAGTGTACTCATTTTTAATATTTGCTTATAAAAAAGAGATGATGTATCATACACTTAAAATTATTTAAGGGCATATAAACATTTTTCAAGACAGAAGAAAAGAAACTTCTAGAAACTTGTAGTGTTACAAGAACCAAGGGACCATGCTTACAAGCATAAGAGGAAACAAAATGCAAAAGGACTGCCCCAATATCCAGTTAAAAAAAAGTATGGTATTTGTTATACTCCTCTTTTATACAGCTCCTGTTTGAACTGAGGTGCAAATGAATAGAAAAAAAAATACAACCCACTTCCCTTTTTAAAAAAATTAAACATTCCCAACACCTGTTAACAAGTCTTTTTACCCTTTTACTGTCATTTCCACCCAACCAGCTGCTCTAGGAATTATTCTGCATTCTTCATCAATTTGAACATGGACCGTGGGACTACTGCCTATCTGCAGCAAATTGAAGCTTGGAGCCTCTAAAGTTGTTTAATTGGCAACTGCATAAAAGCAAGCCAAATGAATGGACAGTATTAGCAGTTAAAGTATGTGTAACAAAATAACCACAAAGACATGATTGTTCCACCGGGCTGGTTATGAGCTGTTGTTGGTACTGTTCTGATTTTAATCAACCTCTGTTTTGGTACAAGTCAAGGGAAGCTCTAAAAAGATGGTCAGTCAATGTTTTATTAATAACTATAGGTCCCTTTTCCCAGGTTATGCACAGGAGCATTTCATCACACACCCTTGCAATGAACTTATTTGCGTGAATTATTCATCAAGAGGGGATGTTACTGATAGCATGCTTTCAAGAGCCCCACTTGCTGGCAGACAAGAACAGAATCATAGCTAATGAAGCATGCAGACATTCACACGACAGACTGTACATTAATTGCCTAACCTGGAATGCACAATGGTATCTGCAGTGTGAATTTGTAAGTCCCATTTGAGGACATTGAGCAAAGGTGGGCTTTTTGCTGGCACCTCTAAACATAATGAATCCTCCCTTTAAAAGTAGAAGGCTAAAAGGACTAAAGGCCTCTGATAGGTTTAGTGAGAAAACCCAAAGGTAGTGCTCGTCTTGCTCACAAGAGACTCTATAGAGCCATTGAAGACCCATCCAAATATATTCTCTAAAAAGCCAAAACGTGCAACCCACATTCAAAGAAACCCTCCTTTTCCTACTGCTGCATCCCAGATTTTAAATGGCCAGTTTGTTCAATGGCATAAAAGGAAAGAAGAGGAGGTCTGGAAACTTGGTAGAGACACTGATAGAAAGCACAAAATAAGGAAGGTCAGGACAACTGCAGCAAACAACTGCAGTAGTGGGAATAGCAGCTGCAAACTGATGTGCAAAAAATAGGAAGGACAGTTTTTTCATGAAAGCACAGGACTGGGACTCAACAGATCTCGGTTCCGGTCTCAGCTCTGGCAGAGACTACCTGTGGGACTTAAGCAAATCTCTTACCCCTGTACCTCAGCAACGCATCTTTTTGGAGGGAACTGCCGGTTGGTATCTGTGCCTAGCACAATGGGGCTTCATCTGGCATGGGGCATTTTTGTAATACAATAATAAAAATACAAAAGCAGTGTGAGATTTGGAAACTGAATAGACTCTCACATAGGGTAACTAAAATAATACACCAGCTTCAAGCCAGTAACAAACTCTCCTTTATTAATCTGATTTTCTATAGAGAAATTTAAGATGCCTGCTGCTATTCCATAATCCTTAAAGTGAAACTGATTATTCTGTTTCAAGCTGTACAGATTGCAAGTACAAAGCAATATTCATGTTCTATGAATTCCTGTCACCGACAGGAAGACAATAATACAGGTTCTTCTGTAGCAGAAGTAATCAGAACAAATGAAGATGTGAGATATAATGTATTATTGAATCACTACTTTGGATGCCTTAATTTTCTAATATGCTGTAGATTTTCCGGCTGCATACATAGTTGATACTGTGGTAATAAGCACGGTATGAGATCCTATGTAGAATAGAATATTTTGGTGTGCGACCAGTGAAAGAGGGGAAAGAGGGACTCTACATAAAGTTCATGGTTAAGATTAAGGCCTATGTTTGTGAATACAGTACATAAAGAGGGAGAATATTCCTACTAGAGCTAGTTTTGTAGGAGCTATTGTCTATATTGAACTAATTAGGGAATCATTCCTTCCCTAAATAACATTTCAAGAAGTGTTTAAACATTTATTTGCTGATCATCAAGCCCAAGGTCTGCACCCCCTTTGCTCCAGCACAATGGACTTTCATTGTAGATATAAGGCTTCCCTGGGGAATACCACCAGTGCAGAGGGTGTGAAGGAGGAGGATGGCCATGGTATTCCTATGCCTTCGCTATTCCCCGGCTACTGCAATGCCATAGGGGTCATTGCAGTAAAAGTGCAAGTTAGGATAGCCCTTGTGTCAACTCAATGCCCAATTCAATGCTGTTGATCTGTAGAATATTCTCTTAAGGGAAGAAATGCTTTGTCTCATGGCTTAATTCTTTTAAAACTGAGCAGAGACCTTGAGCAGATATTGTCAGGAACAATCCTGCACCATCAACAGAATAGATTATGTAATCCTCAGGGAATTCTGTGCCACTAGCGTGCGCATAATTGATGTACTGTGCATACTTTTAATATTTTGCACCAAAAAAAGCTTCTGTTGGAATGTTGCTGCAGTTCTTGCTTTTGCCCACCAGTGGGCATTGTGGTGCTAGACGAGAGCAGCAGTTCCTCGCAGACAACTTCTGCAGTTCCGCCTTTTGCCCACGAGAGGGCATTGTGGCACTAGAACACAGCAGCTGCTCCCAGCCAGCTAGGAAAGAGAAAGAGCCTACCTTCTTCACAGTGCCTCCCAGGTCAGGTCAGGAGACAGGGGCTATGGGGAGACAGACAGCATGGGGTTCCTGGGGGGGTCAGACAGGGACTCATAAGGGCTAGTGGGGGAGGACAGACTGGGATAGGGGCTGAATGGGAGTGGAGGTGCAGGGCCACATGGGCAGAGGGGGAGGGAGGTGCAGAGCTACAGGAGTAAGGGGGTTGGACTGAGTGGGGGCACAGAGACACATGGGGACAGGGGGAGGGGGTGCAGGGACACATTGGGATAGAGGAGTGGCTGAGTGGGAGCACAGAAACACATGGGAGGGAGGGATGCAAGCCCACATAGGAACAGAGGGTGGCTGAGTGGGGGCACAGAGACACATGAGGACAGGGGGAGGGGGTGAAGAGCCACATGGGGATGGGGGGAGCGGGTGTCTGAGTGGGAGTGGAGAGACACATGTGGACAGGGGATGCTAAGACACATGGGGGCACATGAATACATGGGGGTGCAGGGGCAGATGTGCCTGACTGAATGGGAGAGGCTAGGGGTCAGCCAGGGTCTGCATGGGGGAAGCTCCCTAACAGTCCCTTCCTGCCCCCCCAAAAAACCTGTTCCATACTTCACACACACCCCATACCCAACAACCCTGCAAGTTCACACCCAGGCTCTTTCCCAGCAATTACTTCCCCCTATCTCAGCTCTGTCCATTATCCCTGACTCCCCCAGGCCTTTGCATCTGACGGGGTGTGGGAAATATGGTTCTATATTGTAGTTTAAATGAAGTATTACTCACTATTAATGTGTCTATTAAGGAATCTATTTGTCAAAAACATTTTCTGAATCTTTTTTGTTGTCTGTATTGTTACAGACATACTTGCTGACAGATATTTTGAAATAAATGACCAAAAATAATTGAAACTGGTGTGATTTATTTTGACAAATAAAATATGAAGAATTTTGCAGAATCTGAAAATATAATATATAAATTTTTAATTTTTTGGTGCAGAATTCCCTGAGGAGCAATTATAAAATCTTCTTTCTCATCTCTAATTGCTATGATCACATGAAAGTCTAATGTGAAGTAATCAGAGATAATATTACATCTCATTTATATATATTAAACGTTTTTAAAAAATTCTAAAATCATGTAAGATTATTTCAAAATGTTAAGTTCACATAAAAATGAGTGGAAGGTAGTGTTTGAGATTAGAAACCCAGCAAACCAGGTCTGCCACTAGGAACTTTTCAGTAGAATGCTTCTGACCTCTGCTCCACATCAGTAAGCAAAAACAATGAGCTATAGCTGCCTGAAACACAAGTATTTGTTAAACAAGTGATAAAGCATAATTCCAGCTCACTGCAAAAATTTTTATGTAGCTGCCACATCAAGCTTGTGAAAGGACGGTAGCCAGGTTTTTCTTGCCTGCGGCCATATCTCATTGGTAAGGAATCTGGAGAAGATGACTGAATGGAGACCTTGGTAAGAACTTTTCAAGTCTAAAGTAAAGGAATTGCACTAATCCCTTCTGATTTCTTCTTGCTGTGTGAATTTATGCTTTAGCATGCAGATTCGGACTTTTATAATTCCCAGTACAATTAATATTATACTCAGGCTGCATTGAAAAAAATTGCATTTGTATGATGATAAACTAATCTATTTTCCAGGCACTGTATCATTAAACTTTATCTGATTTACAAAACCTTTACTATTTCCTTTCTTTTTTAAAACCACTTCAAGATTGAAAACTTTAGCTTAATTATTTTTTCTGTATGGGAACCTGACATTCACTGATGTATGTCTGCTAAAGATTTTTCTCTTTCACTGGACAGTTAGTGGAGGATTTTTTAATACTTCCCCACAGGTTCCAATCATAGCGCTTTCTGTTGAATTACAGGACCCACTGAGGTCACTCTGATTCTGTCTGGAGATTTACAGAACTTTCTAAATATAAACTAGTGTATCGGTACCTGCCAGATACACTGCAGTGTTTGCCGCACCAGAAAAGAAAAAGAGCAGAGGCATCTCCAGATATCCTCTGTTTGATACGTAACTGGGGAAATCAGCTTTTCAGAACTGCTACTTTTGGGTTTGGAGGAAAGGAGCAGTAGGGGACTCCAAGGATTTCAATATCCATTTGGGTAGATACATCATTGATGTCACAGGATTGTCTGTGGCTGTGACTTCAATGTACTGAGGCTTTGGCAGCGACAATAGAAATGAAGAGATCATTTTCATGGTCTGCCTACTTGTTAAGAGCTTATTTACTGTCCTATGCACTCATTTCAGTAATGACTACATTCTGGCTTCTTTAGTCACATGGTTCAAACAAAATAACTAAAACAGTCCAAAAACAAGTTTGAAAAACACCACATGCTTATTGTTGCTAGGGAAATCATTATCTTGGTAGTAAACATTCGGTATATTTGTGTCACTTTGCTTCTGCCTTTAGAGATACAGCCATAAGGATTTTGGAAGAGTAAAAATAAAGAAAAGTAATAAAAATTACAGAAACAAATAAAAGCAAGTAAAAAAAGGGAAAACATGTTCAGTAAGCTATGCATAGACCATTTAAATGCACTCTCATTAAAGACATAAAGAATTCTAACTAGCATTTGCACCCGTAGCTTCCCATCAGGATATGAGTAACTTCCTCTCATGTCAACATTATATTCTTTTTCTATTACAGAAAATCATACTTGTAGCAGTGCAATGATGCTGGGTCTGATAACTGTATATAGTTGATTTTATGTTCTATTACATCTTCTGCAATGTAAATGTAGCTGTAATTCATTGGCTGGGACACAGGACTCAGGACCCATGGATTCTGTTTCCAGTTCTGCCAGTGACCTGAATAAGTCACATCTGTGTGCCTCAGCTTTCCTCAGCTTTAAAATGAGGGGACATATTTGTAAAGAGCTTTGAAAGCAATGGATAGTAATGTATTAGTATAATGCTCAGTGGAACTAGTGTTGTATGTATCTTCTAAAAGTTAAACCCAATATAAACAACCTTTTAAAATATTGATTGTGCAACTGTGGCTTGTGACTCAATGCAACACCATATTCTAGTAAAAAACTGAAAACATCTCTGCACATCTGAGTGCAACTTATCTTTAATATGAACAGATTGGGGAGCGGGGGGCAGTGGTGACATGTGAAAGCAGGTAGGCAAAGCTTACCCATAAAAAGTATGCTTCTAGCCAATTTACAGTTGCGTGTAGCCAGCAGAGTCTATCTGACTCTATAGCAAGAGACTTCATTGTCATGTACCCTGTTAAAATAAAAAGCATTCTCTCAACCATGAGCAAAAGCCAAATTGTTTTACTGGAGGTTTTAGAGAATGTAGTGTTTGGAATCAAGGCACTCACATTTCTGCAGCCTTGGAGCCTTTCTTCACCTGTAGCATATGAGTAATTTTTATTGACATTGAATAACATATATATTAAACATAAGGCACAATCTAAATAGTCATGCAGCCTTCAACTCTTACTTTTAAAAAAATTGAGACGTGTTCCAGGGTTTTTGGTTGGTTGGTTTTTAGAGTGAAATTTAAAAGTATTGCTGCACTAAATGAAGCCTGAATAGGACTCCTCCAGGGCTGGGACAATATACAACATGAATTGTGAGTGACAGAATTGGGCCCAATAACAGCAATATTTAGCACATATGCAACCCATCTTCTATTGCTCTCAACGCTCTTTAAAAACATCATTAAGTTCTTTAAAAACACCATTTTACAGATGGGGAAAGCTGAAGCATAGAGAGATAAATGGTCAACTGTGTCAATGGTAGAATCAGGAAAACCCATGTGTGCCGAGTCCTGTCTCCCAGCTGCCATTACATTACAACATATGTAACAGAACATAAAGTCAATAAAATACAAGTACCAGACTCTGCAATGTTGCATGGATACAAGTATGACTTTCAGTAACAGAAAAAAAATTAACAGAGGGTCCTGTGGCACCTTTGAGACTAACAGAAGTACTGGGAGCATAAGCTTTCGTGGGTAAGAACCTCACTTCTTCAGATGCAAGTAATGGAAATCTCCAGAGGCAGGTATATATCAGTGTGGAGATAACGAGGTTAGTTCAATCAGGGAGGGTGAGGTGCTCTGCTAGCAGTTGAGGTGTGAACACCAAGGGAGGAGAAACTGCATTCTCAAGCATTCTCAAAACTACGATACCCACACAAGGAAATAAAGAAACAAATCAACAGAGCCAGACGTGTACCCAGAAGCCTCCTGCTACAAGACAGGCCCAGAAGAGAAACCAACAGAACTCCACTGGCCATCACCTACAGTCCTCAGCTTAAACCTCTCCAACGCATCATCAGTGATCTACAACCCATCCTGGACAATGACCCCTCACTTTCACAGACCTTGGGAGGCAGGCCAGTCCTCGCCCACAGACAACCTGCCAACCTTAAGCATATTCTCACCAGCAACCACACACCGCACCATAACAACTCTAACTCAGGAACCAACCCATGCAACAAACCTCGATGCCAACTCTGTCCACATATCTACACCAGCAACACCATCACTGGACCTAACCAGATCAGCTACAACATCACCGGCTCATTCACCTGCACGTCCACCAATGTTATATATGCCATCATATGCCAGCAATGCCCCTCTGCTATGTACATTGGCCAAACTGGACAGTCACTACGCAAGAGGATAAATGGACACAAGTCAGATATCAGGAATGGCAATATACAAAAACCTGTAGGAGAACACCTCAACCTCCCTGGCCACACAATAGCAGATGTAAAGGTAGCCATCTTGCAGCAAAAAAACTTCAGGACCAGACTCCAAAGAGAAACTGCTGAGCTCCAGTTCATTTGCAAATTTGACACCATCAGATCAGGATTAAACAAAGACTGTGAATGGCTATCCAACTACAGAAACAGTTTCTCCTCCCTTGGTGTTCACACCTCAACTGCTAGCAGAGCACCTCACCCTCCCTGATTGAACTAACCTCGTTATCTCCACACTGATATATACCTGCCTCTGGAGATTTCCATTACTTGCATCTGAAGAAGTGAGGTTCTTACCCACGAAAGCTTATGCTCCCAGTACTTCTATTAGTCTCAAAGGTGCCACAGGACCCTCTGTTGCTTTTTACAGATTCAGACTAACACGGCTACCCCTCTGATACCAGAAAAAAAATTGTCATATAACAACCTTTGACCGAATACTAATGATTTATTTCTAGATTAAAGATTTACTTGGTCTGGTGCTTTGAGCCCATGGCTGAGAATCAAGAATGCCCCGAGTTCTAAACTAATTGGAAGGCAAGTGATTGAGGAGTCAGTAGTCCTGGTTTCTATTCATTCTATTCATGTGGTGCTCTTTAGACACAACCCTGCATTGAGAGTGATGCAGTCATATCACCCCCAGGTGGTGCTCTGGAAAACTCCTCCTTTGGGCAACCACTGAGCCTCAGACACAATATGGCCCTTCATTTTTCTGTGCCTGAGTTCACTCATCTATAAACTATGAATAATACTTAACAATACCCAGCTTTTTGGGTCTATGAACAAGAAATACAACATGAGAGATAAATATTATTTGTAATCCCAAGCACTGACTGTAATCCCAAGCACTGATTTTGCCCTTGAGAGCAAGTCAAAACCTTGTATAAAATAGGGGCGATGCCTATTTCACAGGACTGTTTTAAGGATAATGGGGCTGGATCTGCAGTCCTCATTCCCGTGAGTGGTCCCACTGACTTCAGCAGGATTACTGGAATGAATTTGAAGGGCTTGAAGATTGTGACTAATGGGCCACATTTTGCTTTCCACTGCTTGCTGTGATCCTAGAGTAATTATACTGAAGTCAATAGAGTTACATGCACTGTAACTGAGCAGCGTTTGACCCAATATTTGCAAAGCATCTGGAACACAAAAAAGGCTAGGTGAGGGCTAAAATTTAATATTGTGTTCCACATGAACAAAACTAAACACTGATTTAAGAAGGCACACCTCTCTTCAAGTCAGTAGAGTTACATCTTGTATGTTCATAGTAAATTTGGCTACAGCAGATCAGATATGTACTTCTGCATATAACTTGTGCTGGTAAATAAACCATTCAAATATTCAAGTTCTAATGCTTTATTTAAAACTCATTTCGGAATTTTTAAATGATCTCCAGCTTTGGTGAGTTACAGAAGGCCTGACAGTGATCTAACAATGGTTTAAAGTCAGGAATCATCCCTCTGTCTAGGAAGGAGTAGAGCAGAAAGGGATCTAGGGGTTATAGTGGACCACAACCTAATATGAGTCAACAGTGTGATGCTGTTGCAAAAAAAGCAAACGTGATTCTGGGATACATTAACAGGTGTGTTGTGAGCAAGACAGGAGAAGTCATTCTTCCACTCTACTCTGCTCTGGTTAGGCCTCAGCTGGAGTATTGTGTCCAGTTCTGGGCACCGCATTTCAAGAAAGATGTGGAGAAACTGGAGAGGGTCCAGAGAAGAGCAACAAGAATGATTAAAGGTCTTGAGAACATGACCTATGAAGGAAGGCTGAAAGAATTGGGTTTGTTTAGTTTGGAAAAGAGAAGACTGAGAGGGGACATGATAGCAGTTTTCAGGTATCTAAAAGGGTGTCATAAGGATGTTGGTGTCGCTAGGCATAGCTACCAGGTAACTCAGGGGAGTGGAAGGCCATAAGTGCCGATGAAACTCCTTTGCTCTGGGTCTAAGTGAGCCACAGTGACTCCATCTTGTGAACTTTCACCTACTTCTATGCTAACTGCTTACATGCTGAAGCAGAAATGTAAGGGTCAGCTTTTCTAGCAGACAGCTGCAGTTTCACTAGCAAATGCTGTAGTGATAAGAGCGGGGGGAAGTTCACATGCGTCTAAAGCATAAGGCCATAGATAAACAGATGAACAAGAAACTTTTCTCACATACCAATGTAGTGCCTATTGTAACTGTTGTCTGGAAGGGAGGGGTAGGGGTGAAACAGACAAAGGCTTGCACAGAAACAGCTTGGAATATAAAATGGGACACTTGCTTGTATGTGCTGTGCTTGATTTGAGACATGCTGGTCTCCTAGTGCCTATTCAGAGATCTCGAATAAATTGGCTTTGTTTCTCCACCTTGGTGTCTTCATTGGTGCAAAGCACACCGGGCAACGGACCCTGTTGCCCCCTCGGGCCTTCTAGGCCGGCAACAAGGAGGAGGGAGAAAACTTGTTCACCTTAGCCTCTAAGGATAGAACAAGAAGCAATGGACTTAAACTGCAGCAAGGGAGGTTTAGGTTGGACATTAGGAAAAAGTTCCTAACTGTCAGGGTGGTTAAACACTGGAATAAATTGCCTAGGGAGATTGTGGAATCTCCATCTCTGGAGATATTTAAGAGTAGGTTAGATAAATGTCTATCAGGGATGGTCTAGACAGTATTTGGTCCTGCCATGCGGGCAGGGGACTGGACTCAATGACCTCTTGAGGTCCCTTCCAGTCCTAGAATCTATTAATCTATCTCTGAAGTCAGTGGAATTTGTATAAAACCAGTGCAAGTCAGAACAGAATCAGGGCCATAGAATTTTTGCTTTTGTTGAGTCATATGACATCCTATCTGTGCTATTGTAGTCTAGCAACAGCTTAAGCATCATGCAATGACATCACTTCCTCAGATTTATTGGTTTGTTCAACCCTAAGCACAATCATCGATTGAGCACTTAAGCGAGAAATGATAGTTTAGTGAAATAAAACTAACTATAATGTATGCTCTGAGCCACCTTGTTGCTGAGAAATTGTAAATCACAATACTTAGGAGAAAAATGAATTCTTTAGCAGATGGTAATTTTTTCCTATAAGGAATGCTAATAAACTTGAGATTTTGAGAGTCTGTGCCTAAAAGTGAAAGGAGGTAAACCCTCTTCATCAGTTCCTGCATTGTAACAGGAAATATACATGTATGTTTTCTGGGAAGCCAGCTTTGTATCGGTACACATTTATTATTATTTTCCCCAGCTGGACCAACACCTTTAATGCTGTATTGTATGCAGGTCTATTATTCAGGAATGGACTCCTTCAGCTTCCTAAGTTGCCACCTTACAACCTTAGTAAATAGAGCCCCAGGAGCACTCTAATTCCAACCAGAAGTCATGTCTGTGATTATTGCAATCACAAAAGTTATTCTTGGATTCATTTTTTCATTAGCTGAGGGAAGGGATCAACATCACCTTGGAGGCTTGAGTTGGAGATTTCCAATTTAAATCAACATAGGGAACTGTTTGGATGACTGAAGACCCTGTGCAGAACTGGAAAGTAAAGATGTTAAGAATATGGGAGTTCAGTAATACTGAAACCATGTAGTGTTGTGTTTACTTGCATGTATTTAACTGTTATACCTCAGCTACTTCTAAGAATGACTTAGGTATTCATGCAAAATAGACTTCACTATTGACAAACAGTTCTTTCAAAAGATAATTGCTTATACAGTCAGATAAAAGAACTAGAAAGACAACGTGAAAGGACTATCTAGCAGCTCCCAAGAATATTAAGTTCCAGTTACAAAGCTACTAAAGTCAGTGAGAGCCATATGTTTTCCATATAGCTTCAGCAACTCCCTATCTCTTTTTTGTTCCCTTGTTCCAGTGAATAAACAGACACTAGGGAGGTGGGGGAAATAATCCTGCTTCCATTGAAATCAATGGGAGAAGATGCAACTTTATATATAATATTTATTCCAAAATGTTTCAGAGTTAGATGAGAACCATTAAAATAAAAAATAATAGCAGAGGAAGAGAAAAATTAAACACTGTAGGCAACAAGGAAAAGTCACTTTCAGATGTGATCTATCAGATGGAGAATGAATGAGATGGGCCACACATCGTCAGAGCTTCATCTCAAACACAATTATGTCTTGGCGCTTGAGTCCACAACAGGTAAACTTTTACCCTTTCTCAATGACCCAAAAACACTAACTCACCTTAGGGCTAGTCACCCTTCAGCCAGGTGGTTACATGAATTGTATATAATCGGTCTCAGCCTGAGATTCGTCATCTAAACAAGACTGCTCAACCCACCAAACATATATCTAAAGATTCACTGCCTTTAACTCAAAATTTAACAGTGGCTATTAAGTAAAAGTAGCTGAGATCCTAAAAAGAAATGTTTCCTCTAGAATGCTGGGTAAAATTCTTCAGTCCTTAAGAAAAAACACCCAGAGAAGTCAAGTAAAGTCCACAGAATTTGGCCAATTATTTTTCACATAGGTTTTGTTCACCAGCATGAAAGTATAGCAGTGTAACTTAGCCAGGCAGGATACCAATCTGGACAGAATTTAAGGATAAAAAAATACAAAATACGGCCTTTGCTTGTGCAAACACAACTTTGTGTACCCACAAACACCTGCACACAAAACTTTTGAGTGACTAATTTTCATAGTTGCATATGCAGGAATTACAGACTATCAGTAGCACATTTAGGTGTAAGGACCTGATCCAGAATCTTTCTATTGACTTCAGTGGAATTTGGGTCAAGCCATTAATGCTCAGAAGTATACATGCAGGGTTCTGTATGCAACATTGTGCATGCACCGGAGCCAGGCTGCAGCCCCTTTGAAAATCTAGCTCTATAGGTCAACACTGCAGTAAAAGACCTGCAGCACAGCCATGGCCGGCCTGGGTCAGCTGACTCAGGCTTGCGGGGCTTGGACTATGGGGCTACAAAATTGCAGGGTAGACATTCAGGCTATGGAGCGAGCCTGGGCTCTGAGACTCTGTGAAAAGGGTGGAAAGTCAGAGTCTGTTCTCTAGCCTGGGCACAAACATCTACACCCTGCAATTTTATAGCCCTGCAGCCGAACCCCCATGAGCCTGAGTCAGCTGACCCAGGCTCTGAAACTCAGTGTCACAGGGTTTTTCTATCACAGTATAGTCACATAGTTACACTTCTCTGTTAGATATGGTATTTCTACAATAGAATCTTCTTGATTAGGGACACCAGACAAGGTCATTATCATCATGCTGTACATAGACAGAGAAAGGAAGTGATTAAAATTAGGATGGGGTAAGTTATTAACGTTTCCCATTCTAATGGCAATCTTCATATTGTGCTGTTTCAGCACTCATTACAATCTTTGACACAGGCATGAGGTGCTAGAATTTTAATACCTAATAAATTTTGTTAAATGTAATAGTTTGCTGCAGTGTTTGAGCTTTAGACAGTCTATGTATTTAGATTGGCTGGCCAGTCCCAAGCATTTCCCACAGCTCTGTTAGACTGCATAGGGAGAGGAAAGGAATGCCAAGCCAATCAAAACAATAGAAAAAGGTTCAAATCTTACAACATGCTTCTGTAATTCACAGAATATTGGAGACATTCCGATTCTGATCATTCATTCTTGTGACAAATGAGAACAGCAAATGGTGAGACTCGCCCCTAGGCAATCATTAAAACATGAAGAGATTCTTATAACAGGAAGAATTATGTGAGATCCATAAGTATGATTGAACCCAGACCCATTTTAGCAAACTGTGATCTTCCTTGAACACCATGGCTGAAATTCTGAGCCAATTTACAACTGGTGCAATCCCATTGTCTTCAACAAGGTTGTTTGAGGTATAAATCAATGCAAAACTTGGCCCTCTGATAACAACCTTCATAATAAAATAAAATAAAATAAAATAAAATAAAATAATGCAGTAATTTTAACTGAGCACACCTCAGTGTTTCAGGTAGCATAAGGCATGCAGAATAATCACCTTATTTCCTTTAACAGAATTTATCTTAAATCTCTGTACTTCTATTTACAGATACTAGATTAATTTTTAACATCTACTTTTAATCCAAGCAAAGCCACCCCTTTGTGTCTAAGAATGCTCACAAAGGTTTTTACTATTCACTGAATCTTCAGTTTTCTTGTTAAAAGATGGATGCCACATGCTTCCCTGTAAAGCAGCAGCAGCAGCAGACAAAAACTGCAAAAATGCTCATTTAAGAGGAAAAAATAAGATTTTTGATGCAGTTACTAGCATTGCCAATTTCCTCCGCAGTCTCCAATAGCATGACATGTGAAGCATTTTCTTGATTTTACCGTAGATCTTTCCTCACATAAGCTCTTATCATCTGTCACTCGTGAAAGATGCACAAGCACAGAGAGATAATGCAAATAGTGAAATGCTGTCAGTTAAAATGTTAGTGAGTCCTCTCTCCATGATGATGAAAAAGCCTCTCTTATATTGAAACATAAGTGGTGACATTCTAACTGGGACAAGAACAATATTTTAAATCCTCACTTGAAAGATCAAATTAAATCTGCAGCAGTCAGCCTTGCTACTGCTGTATCTATCAGGCTTTTTTTTTTTTAAATGAGAACTCTAGAAGGTCCAGAGCTACTGACTTGTCATCCTTCTATGGTTTTTTGCAGAAATTCAGGGAGCTAGGACTAGCTGTTCTTATTCAAAGAACAGCCCCAGGACTTAAAGGGTGAGCAGGGGAAAAAAGACCACTTGCTGTACAATCCAAGTTTGTCCTTTATACAATCAGATTTTGACAACAGGATTTCAAAACATGACTCAGTCTCAGGCTTGATTTGCTTTTCTTTTTAGCATGATAATATAGCCACACACTATCTAAAACCTTTTCAGTTATAACTGTGCCTGGCAGCATCACTATAAAGTTCAGGGTCTGTGGCAGTTTCCATTAAAAATTCTATTTTACAGGAGTTAAAACTCAAGTGTTTCGAATCTCATCAACCTAAAACTTATCCTACAAGTTGTCAGCCCAAACACAATATATATT
Organism: Chrysemys picta bellii; assembly: GCF_011386835.1. Lineage (NCBI taxonomy): Eukaryota > Metazoa > Chordata > Testudines > Emydidae > Chrysemys > Chrysemys picta. The sequence goes on from NC_088795.1 coordinate 85,788,732, forward strand.
TTTTTCCTCAAAATTTAATTTAAATCAGTTCACAGAAGCTAGAGAGAAGTACAAAATGTACTTTAGATAGCTTAGAGGAAAAAAGTGTGTTCCTCCAGCTAAACAAACCTTACTATTTATTTCACAGACTGTTAGTTCATAATGTTGACCTTAATCTCCTTTTAAATATATTGGCGAAAACAAGTGAAAATAGACAAAATATTTACATTGCTCAACAATTACTAAGCATTCACATAGACAATACTCAAAACTGCGTGGTTTCAGATACATTTTATAAAACTTGTTGCATAGGGGATGATACACAGCTTTGATTTCAATAAAAATTCATATTTTAACATGTTTATATAGTTTTCCAGTCATGTAAAACATCAATTGAGTGATATTAATCCACAAAATTCCACTGATTCATGGGAGTGGGGAGGTTGCTAATATCATGGAAATATGAGTATCTGTACAACACATTCTGTTTGGAATTTTCAAAACTGCCTATAGCAGGGTGGTGACCAAATCCCATTGAACTTCAGTGACATCTGGGCACTTAATTCCCTTAGGCCCAGATTTTTAAAGGCATTTAGGTATTGTTGAGCTCAGTGTTGCAATGCCTAACTGTTTTAGGAGCCTAAATCTCATTTTCAAAAGGTATTTAGGTACATGGATCCTAAAACCCATTTATAGTCTATAGCAGGCTCTTTTACAAATTGCAGTCTATAGTTATGTTCAAAATAATATTGAGCCAGATCACATTCTCATGTGGAAAGACATCCTGGGAGAGGATAGAGAAAAGGAAAACTTCCAATATATCATTAATCAGATTGGAGAAACTAAAAAGGACCCCAAAAATCTGCAGATCCACTGAGATCCAAACGGAAGTCAAGGGATCCACCAGAGACCAGGACCATCTCTGTGAAAGCAAAGTGCCTCTGTGCTATATCCTAGTGCCACTGCAAGTTCTCCTGCACTCTTGTTAGCATGGGTCCTCTGGAACCAGGGTGACAAGATTTTCCCCTCTGTTCCCAGAACCACCAAGAAGTTTCCATGGTGTGGAGGGACTGAGGCTGAATTCCTTGTTGGTTTCTGGTGATATTGGGACAATTCACATAAGACCTGATCCAACATACACAGAAGTCAATGGGAAGGCTTTGATTGACTTCACTGTGAAATGGAGAGAGAGCCCAGGGTGGCCTGCTTCTCAGTATATATATGATGTATTTCTTCATGCCTTGTAGATGATTGGTTCCATAAGGTCTGAAACACAATGGGTCTAATTAGATTGAACTGAGTGTATATGAGCCAGATCAGGTTAACAAAGTGTGAGGGGGAGGGTAATTTTTTTGTCCTTTTTTGGGATTAGAATTATTTTATGTTCTTAGACTGACATTACAACTGCACCAGAGAAGCTCCTATAGCGTCCAGACAGATGCACTTACAATGTCCAATGAATGATTTCTCTTTTTCACCTTTTATGTTACTTTTATTTAAATAAATAAATAAATAAATTGCTTTCAAATGCACAGTAATTAATACAAATAATGAAGGCCAAACTTCAGGAACATGTTAGAAGCACACTACTCAGTGACATATCCATGCTAGTCTCACTCATATGAAAAGAAATTACATAGCTAATATATTATATGTAGAATCATAGAATCATAGGACTAGAAGAGTCCTCAAGAAGTCATCTAGTCCAGTCCCCTGCACCCAGGGCAGGACTAAGTATTATCTAGACCACCCCTGACAGGTGTTTGTATAACCTGCCCTTAAAAGTCCCCAATGATGGAGATTTCACAACCTCCCTAGACAGTTTATTCCAGTGCTTAACCACTCTGACAGGAAGTTTGTTCTACTGTCCAACCTAAACCGTTCTTCCCACAGCTTAAGCCCATTGCTTCCTGTCCTAGCCTCAGAGCTTAAAGAGAACACTTTTTCTCCCTCCTTCTTGCAACAGTCTTTTATGTACTTGAAAACTGTTATCATGTCCCCTCTCAGTTGTCTCTTCTCCAGACTAAACAAAATCCATTTTTTTCAATCTTCCCTCATATGTCATGTTTTCTAGACATTTAATCATTTTTGTTGCTCCTCTCTGCACTTTCTCTAATTTGTCCACATCTTTCCTGAAATGTGGTGCCCAGAACTGGACACAATATTCCAGTTAAGGCCTAATTAGCACAGTGTAGATCGGAAGAATTACTTCTTGTGTCTTGCTTACAACACTCCTGTTAATACATCCCAGAAAGATATTTACTTTTTTTTGCAACAGCGTTACACTGTTCACTCATACTTAGCTTGTGATCCAATATGACCCCCCAATCCTCTTCTGCAGTACTCCTGCCTAGGCAGTCATTTCCCATTTTGTATGTGTGCAACTAATTATTCCTTCCTAAGTGGAGTGCTCTGCATTTATCCTTATTGAATTTCATCCTATTTACTTCAGATCATTTCTCCAGTTTGTCAAGATCATTTTGAATTTTAATCCTATCCTCCAAAGCACTTGCAACTCCTCCCTGCTTGGTATTGTCTGCAAACTTTATAAGTGTACTCTGTATGCCTTTATCTAAATCATTGATGAAAATATTGAACAGAACCAAACTCAGAACTGAGCCCTGCAGGACCTCATGTGATATGCCTTTCCAGCTTGACTGTGAACCATTGATAATTATTCTCTGGGAACGGTTTTCCAATCAGTTATGCACCTACCTTATAATAGTTCCATCTAGATTGTATTTCCCTAGGGTTTTTTTATGAGACGGTCATGCAAGACAGTAACAAAAGCCTTACAACGTCAAAATATACCACATCTACCACTCCCCACTCCCATCCACAAGGCTTGTTACCCTGCCAAAAAAAGCTATTAGGTTGATTTGACATGATTTGTTCTTGACAAATCCATGCTGGTGGTTGAGATGGAAATTGGAGACAGAATTGTTGAAAGTCTCTGGGTAAGGATAAAAGGGTAAAATTCAAGGGTGATGTCATGGTAGGGATCTACTACAGACCACCTAATCAGGAAGAAGAGGTGGATGGGGCTTTTTTTTTAAAACAACTAATAAAATCTCCAAAGCACAGGACTTGGTAGTGATGGGGGACTTCAACTACCCAGACATCTGTTGGTAAACTAATACACCAGGGCACAGATTATCCAACAAGTTCTTGAAATGTATTGGAGACCATTTTTAATTTCAGAAGGTGGAGAAAGCTACTATGGAGAAGGTTTCTTGATTTGATTTTGACAAATAGGGAGGAACTGGTAGAAAATTTGAAAGTGGAAGGCAGCTTAGGTAAAAGTGATATTGAAATGGTAGTGTTCGTGATTCTAAGGAATGCTAGTTAGTAAAACAGCACAATGAAGTTAATGGATTTCAAGAAGGCAGACTTTAACATACTCAAGGAGTTGGTAAGATCCCATTGGAAGTAAGTCTAAAGGGAAAAACAGTTCAAGAGAGTTGGCAGTTTTTCAAAGAGATTATTAAGGGCACAAGAGCAAACTATCTCATTGCGAAGGGAAAATAGGAAGTATGGCAAGAAACCAACCTGACTTAACCAGGAGATCTTCAATGATTTGAAACGCAAAAAAAAAAAAAAAGTCCCACAAAAAGTGGAAACTAGGTCAAATTACAAAGGATAAATATAAACAAATAATACAAGTATGCAGTGACAAAATTAGAAAGGCCAAGGCACAAAACAAGATTAAACTAGCTAGATATATTAAGGGTAACAAGAAAACATTCTACAAATACATTAGAAGCAAGAGGAAGATCAAGGACAGGATGATCCTCAACAATCGCTCCATAACATCTTGGATACAGGCCCCTGGCAGGCAGCATACCTTCTGGGATACCATGTTAGGCTGACAGATGGGTGCCTCTGTCCCGCTCAGAAGAGAGTCATGCACTACCACTACCCTACATTTTCTGCTGGGAGTGGTGACTGCAATCCTCCCAGCCTTCAAAGTACATAGCTTCTCCTCCATCACTTTTCTGGGAGATTCCTTATCACTCATTGCCAGGGCAGCATAACTGTTCTTCATCACTATGCAATGTGCATAGTGTGTGTGGTTTGGGGTATTAAATAATGGGGAAAGTTGAACTTGAAAATAGTGTTAGTCATCCTTACCTCTGAATTTCCTGGCTGTTTTCCCCAAATGCAGAAACTGTCCCTTCTCTCTATAATGGGCTTAAGCCTGTATCAAAATTCCCCTAAACTTTGAAAGGTTCCAAAATCCAGACTCGACATAGATCTAATATTCATTCCAACACAACTAGCATCACCAAATGATCATAAAATGTGCGGACTCATGATAAAAGAAACCAAATTACCCACATCCCAGGGTGGAGGAGGCAGATAAACTTGTAAATATTCCACCGAAGTAGTATTATGTACTATCAAAACACAAAGCCACATTGAGCATCCTAGCTGTAGTGAACTCTCTGAGAATGCTGTACTTAATAAAAATGAATAGAAAATGAACAGAACACTTTATTCCTAATTAGGAACAATAGTTAACTAGGACATCTTGATTTCAGTGAAGAACCACCACAGGAAATTACTATGTCTACTACACTCATACTCTTGGAAGATTTTTCCAGAGGCCAAGAATGCAATGTCCTGGATGGTAATTAGAGGAGGAAAGGAGAAAAGAAAAAGGAAGTCCCACTGACTCCTCACACATAGGACTGGTCTGCTTGGGCTATTAAATCATATCTTAGTGACTGAGCAGTATTAGGTAAGGTTCAAAGCATGGGGATCTCATCATGTCATTCATATTGAACAAATGTTCTGTGCAGTCTAGGTGAAGCAATGGTTGCCATAGATTGGAGACATGCGTTACTGAAAGTTACTGGAGTCCTAGGGACTCCAGCTGAGGAACGTTCACCAAAAAGAGGCTGCAGCAGTGCAAAGTGATCACACTCAGGGCCCTGTAGGCAGACAACGTAGGCTTTAAAGTAAGCAATGCTTTCTTGGGCTGAGGCAGCTGGGGGATGCTCTGATTTTGGTAGGTGACTCTTAGTCAGAGCCATTCCTTGGGTACGGCAAAGCAGGGCGACAGTCCTGGGCCCCGTGCTTTGGGACGGGGTGTGCTTCACACGGGCGAGCAGGATGAGGAGGCAAACGGGAAGGCGAGCAGCAGGCAGGCAAGGGGCAAGGATGAACCCCCGTACTAGAACCTCCCGTCTCCCCCCAGTGCCTCCTGCCCATTGGTGGGCCCCGCTGATCAGTGCCTCCCCCTCCCTCTCAATGCCTACCACGGATCAGATGTTATGCAGCATCAGGAGGCGCTGGGGGTGGGGGAGGAGAGAGAAGCAAAGGCACAGCGCACTCGGGGGAAGGGACAGAACTTGGCGGGAAAGAGGTGGGGCGGGGTCAGGAAGAGGTGAGGTGGGGCTTTGGGGAAGGGGTGGAGTGGGGGAGGGGACTGGGCAGAGCTGGTGGGGGTACCAGGGGGAAGCACCCTCCGGCAGATTAGAAACTCGGCACCTATGTCCCATGCCCTGCACCCCCCTAGGGATGGCCCTGCTCTTAGTATCCACAAAAAGAGAAGCAGAGCACTTTGTAAATAACAAAGACTTCTTGAAATATTTCCTATAAATATCCCGTTATAATATTGATATTTCATCCTTAAATCATGGTGTTCTAGGAACCTAAATCAAAGCCCATTGACATTAAGTGAAAGACTCCCACTGACCTCAATGGGAAGTGAATCAAGCCCTTTGTTCCAACCCTCAAAGTATAGTGATGAGAAGGAGTGTGCTCTCTTGGTGCACACAGAGGCATGGCTGCTCCCTTTTCTTCAGGCCAAGACACATGAAAGTAAGGGAACTATGCCCAGCTCCCTTTGAACTTATTTCAACCAAGGGTCTCAACATATGATATAGATAGGTGTTAATACCTCCACTACAGATGGAGGTACATTAATTTCCACCTCTTCCATTTATCCTTCTGTAGCAGAGGTATTAATTGGGTACTTTAATTTGCACAGTTACCCAGTAAATCAGAAATATAACCCACAAGTAATGTCTCATTTCCTGTTCTAGTCACGAGATGATGCTGTCTCCCTTGTGGTATGTAATGACAAATATATTTACTTAAGTTTTCTGAAAATATAGGGCAATATATTTTCCAAGGGAGGATTGCCTCATGATCAGCACCTCAGCAAGGGAATCTAAAGACCTGGATTCTGGTTCTGCCACTGACTGTGAGCGTGATCAAATTACATAAACCTCTCCATGCTTCTCTTTCGCCAGCTATAAGATGGGGTAATGATTCCTACCTCACAGGGGCATTGTACCGCTTAAATTAGAATTGTAAAATGCTTTGAGATCCTTGGAGGAAAGGCACTAGAGATATGTAAAGTATTATTTATTATTCTTTTAATGCTTATTATTACTGTGAAACAAAACAGATATCTGGGAACCATATGGAGTCAGGATAGAGTGTGTGTGTGTGTGTGTGTGTGTGTGTGTGTGTGTGTGTGTGTGTGTGTGTGTGTGTGTGTGTGTGTGTGAGAGAGAGAGAGAGAGCTTTGAGATTCTGTTTGGTTCCAATTTTGGAAGCCTTGGGGGGGGGGTTATATCTTCTATTTCTAAGGCTATGCTTACTGGAAAATAGCAAGGGGAGAAAATAAATGGTTTGCAATTATTATGGAGAAGGGGAAGGATTTATCTCCTCCTGATCATTTATATCCAAGCAAGGAGGGCTAACGTAAAGAAAAGAGGTGAAGGGAAAGCAAGATTCCATGGCTATTCAGTTTTCTTTGTATAAGGAGTTTCCTCTGCTGGGAAAGAGACGTTTTAGTTGATTCTCCTTGTTTAATTGAAGCTACTTCTCTCAAGTCCTTAAAAAAAGGGGCGGGGGACAGAGTTAACAAAATAACAATTTAAATTTAGTCAAATATTTCCTTGGGTTTCTAAGCCAAAAGGTTGCTGAAGTTTATTTCTCTTTCTTTCACTGATGTGAATTTAGAGCTCAGACAGGCCGGCTGGAATGGAAGAGTAATCAGTCATAAAGAACAAATAAATTTTGTGTCTGCCTCTGGTAGTAAGGAAAATAATTGAAAGCATGAGTGCTTATGTGGTTCCTGTAAAACTTCAAAAGTGTACATAATCGCAAAAAAGGGAATGCCATCTGTTTGTTGTTAGGGCCATGTCTTTTATTTTCCTGCTTATGCTCCTCCTGAAATCTATGAGACGTTTTCAGCTCTTTATGAAAATCAAGTAACTTTATTTTCCCCCTATATTCGAGTCAGTGAGGACAGGACTAAATTTCTTCCTCTCCTCCTAGTTGAATGAGTTTGAGGCTTTGTTGATCATTCTTTTTGAACATACACACTCTCTAGAATGCTGGAGCAGTGTGAATGGTCACTATTTCACAGCTGAAGGAATGTGACATTAAGGAAAAAGGGTGGACCTCCCTCAGGTCTCAGTGGTTGAATTGAAGGGATTATTACAACCAAAGCCACTGCAATTACACAAACTGTTCCCTTGCCATAATGAAGGCAAGATGTAACAATGTGTTGGTGAGGAGAGCGTCTTTGAAGCAGCTGCAGCCCAGTCTGTATAATATCCCAATGGGGATACACTAGTAATGGAAGTGTGCCTTGTCTAACTTCAACTATTCATCTCAAGGGGTGATTTATAAGGTGATAAAAGGTTCCAAGCTGCAATAGGTACTTTAGGCTGTTAAAAAAACATCTTTTTATGATCATTTCTTCTGTACAATGCATGTTGTTTCATTAATCAAATACTTATTCTATTAGAAACCCCAAATCTTTTAGCTGGTGGTACAACAAATTTTACAACCATGAAATGGCATTAAAAGCCACAAATGTCCCAGCTAAGCCTCTGTAATGATTCTAACACAACCTGAGTGCGGCTATCCACAGTAAGATGCAAGAATGATATGTCTGTTTAGCTTTGCCTCTTGGTGAACTCTGACAATTGTATTCCAATTCCTATGGCTCCATTACGCTCCTTAAACCATAATGCACACAAGGGGCAAAGATATTTCCCAAAGCACTTTAAAAAGTCTGTTTGCATGAAATCTGAATTCACAGGGTAAACAGCATGCAGCAAATATGGCTTCAATGAGTGGGGAAGGTCCAAACCCAGAAAAAGCAATGTTCACTCAAATTCAGGAAAAAACATCAGCATGTATGTCTCCTGGAGACCCAACACCAAATAGATAACTCTTAACTTTCCAATCAGCCCAGCTATTGAGATACCCATTCTATTTAAAAAAGAGTTAGTGTGAAGCAGCAAATAATATCAGCTCACACATTTATAAAAACAGTGGAAGTGTAAAAAAGGAATAGACATTATTTATTTGTATAGAGCCCACAGTGAACGACAGACATATAAAAAGTTAAGTCCCTGCTTTGAAGAGCTCATTTGATGTAAATAGATAACATTGCTAAAAGACAGAAGAAGAATGATGAAAATCAGCCCAACTGAGCAGTGCAGTAAAATATGTGATTTCTATGATTGGGGGGTTGTTAATTATGTGGGATTTTAAGGAGACTATTCATACGATTAAAGATAAGCACATGCATAAATGTTTTCAAGGTTAGGGCCTGGTTGTGAATCTCTTGAATATGATTGATTGCTTTTTTTAAAAAAACAGAACAATGTTGTTGGATTTTTTCCCATAAATATATATTTATATGATTTCCAGGGCCTGCCAAGTAAATTGATCTAGTAGCCTCAAACTAAATTGGAGAAAGGTCTGAGAACATTAGGGTTGATACAGGATAAAAAACACAATGGTTGAGTGATATTAATTAGCCAATTACCCATCACAAGTTTCTCAGGTATTTATAGAATTTTAGGTTATCTAAAGTACAGACTCAACCTTTTAAATGTTTTTATTAATCAAAAATAAAAATTAAAGATAAATAAGTTACAGAAAGTAGGTTGTTGTTTATATCATAACTGTTGTAAAATTTAAATGAATTTAACATGAGATATTAAAACCTTTCAAGTAGTAATAAATCAAACTTTAATAAATCAAAATCTTACCAGAAAGTGGTAAACATATTAATTTTCTGCTGTTCTGTGGGGAGGTGGTTTGGGTACCAATATGGAACTATGGACCTTATTACAGGTTCAAATGTTATGGGATTGTAAATGGCATTTCAACCAGGAGTAATTCTACAGTAATACATCTGTATGACACTGCTTCAGATAACCTTTTAAAGATCATTGATTATTATTCTAGCACTGTCCTCTGTCAATAAATCAGGGGGTTGATACTGTTTTACCTTTGTGATCTAGTATTACTCAACATTTTGGTTAACTTTTTAATCTCTTTTCTCAGGGAAATTTGTGTCACAACAGGAGGTAAGTAATCACAGGTGTAGCTTAGAATTCAAGAGGCTTAACATTTTACATTCTGGGAATGGTGGTAATTGGAGATCTTAAAAAAAATAAAAATAAGTAAAATAAAAAAGTGTAACTTTTTTTTGGTGTTTGGAGAGAGAGAAATTTTATTGGTTAACACAAACTCTTGTAAAATTGCAAAGGCTCCATAGCCTTTGCACTACTTTATTTAGAGCTTTATGCTTTCCTTTTTGCATTGCACATCTTGTGCCAATAGGACATGACAATATAGGAGGCCAGAAATAGAGAACACAGCCAGTATACAGAACTCCCACTGGTGCCAATAGGAGCTGCACTTGCAGATTGTGGGCACTTATAGATTTTCTTAGATTCCAAGGCCAGGCAGGACCAATATGATCATCTAGTCCAATCTAATATATAAAATAGGCCATAGAACTTCCCTAAAATAACTCCTAGAGCATAGCTCTTAGCCAGAAATTTTGTAATGTTACCATAAATCTAAAAAATAAAGGCCTGGCCAGATTGTCAAAGATGTGGAGCATCCCCAACTCCAGTTGAAGTCAGTAGGGTCTGTGGATGTTCAGACTGCTGAAAATCTGGCCATAAATATGTATTTAAGCGCCTAAATATTTTCAAAGGTGCTGAACACTTGCAGCTCCAACTGACTTCGGTGGGTGATGTTGTTGCTCAGCACCTCTAATAATCAGGCCACTTATATTTAGGTGCCTAAATATGGACTCAAGGTAGGATCTTTATAAGGTGCCCTAAGAGGGTAATTTTCAGCATCACGGTAGCCACGTTGGTCCCAGGATATTAAAGACACAAGATGGGTGAGGTTATGCCTTTTACCGAACCAAATTCTGTTGGTGAAAGAGACAAATTTTCAAGCTTATACAGAGCTCTTCTTCAGGTCCTCTGTCCACCTGCACATCTACTAATGTTATATATGCCATCATGTGCCAGCAATGCCCCTCTGTCATGTACATTGGCCAAACTGGACAGTCGCTCCGCAAAAGAATAAATGGACACAAATTGGACATCAGGAATGGTAACATACAAAAGCCAGTAAGTGAACACTTCAATCTCCCTGGTCATTCTATTACAGATTTAAAAGTCACTATCATTGAACAAAAAAACTTCAGAAACAGATTTCAAAGAGAAACAGCAGAACTAAAATTCATTTGCAAATTTAACACCATTAATCTGGGCTTGAATAGGGACTGGGAGTGGCTGGCTCATTACTGAAGCAGCTTTTCCTCTCCTGGAATTGACACTTCCTCATCTATTATTGGGAGTGGACTACATCCACCCTGATTGAATTGGCCCTGTCAACACTGGTTCTCCACTTGAGAAGTAACTCCCTTCTCTCCATGTGTCAGTATATAATGCCTGCATCTGTAACTTTCACTCTATGCATTTGAAGAAGTGAGGTTTTTACCCACGAAAACTTATGCCCAAATAAATCTGTTAGTCTTTAAGGTGCCACCAGACTCCTTGTTGTTTTTGTAGATACAGACTAACACAGCTATCCCCTGATACTTGACACCATGCAAGGCACTAAATTTAGCCTATGGAGTGGAAATCCATCAACCTCAACAAAAAACTTGTACAGATACAGACAGACATCATCTTCCTCTCCAAATGCAAACAGATAGACATCATACCAAATGGACTGAAGGTAAAAAATCCATTGCAATCAACATACTACACTGACTATGGTGAGAGACTGCCACACACTCTCAAAGAAACTGAGGAACCACTTGATCAGCATCCTGTACAGCAGATAGGAGAAGATCGAGAATGAGCTCTCAAAACTGGAGACTCTCATACAATACTCACCTTCCACACAAACTTCCACATGGCTGGACTTTACAAAAATGAGACAAGCCATTTACAATGCACACTTCACTTCTGTACAGAGGAAAAAGGACAGTAAGCTATCTAAACTCCTACCTGCCACAGGGGGCTACAACAGTGGTACCCTCAACTCATCTAACAACATTGTCAATCTTTCCAACCACATACTTAGCCCAGCAGAAGAGTCTGTCCTATCTTGGGGACTCTCTTTCTGTCTCACCATCCCCACGAACACGATACAGTTCTGCGGTGATCTGGAAGCCTACTTTCATCGTCTCCGACTCAAGGAATATTTTCAACGCACCATTGAACAGTGCACTGACCCACAGGAGCCCTCCTACCAACACTACAAGAAGAAGAATTCTGCGTGGACTCCTCCTGACTGTCAAAATGACAGACTGGACCTCTACATAGAGTGCTTCCGCAGACGTGCACAGGCTGAAATTGTGGACAAACAACATCACTTGTCCCATAACCTCAGCCATCCACAGCCTCAGAAACAACTCTGACATTATCATCAAAGGGGCTGACAAAGGAGGTGCTATAGTCATAATGAACAGGTCAGACTATGAACAGGAGGCTGCCAGGCAACTCTCCAAGACCACATTCTACAGGCCACTATCCTCTGATCCCACTGAGGAATACCAAAAGAAACTACACCATCTGCTCAAGAAATTCCCAGCTACAGTACGGGAACAAATCTACATGGACACACACCCAAAACCCTGACCAGGGGTATTCTATCTGCTACCCAAGATCCATAAACCCGGAAACCCTAGACGCCCCATCATCTCAGGCATTGGCACTCTTACAGCAGGATTATCTGGCTATTTGGACTCTCTCCTCAGACTCTATGCTACCAGCACTCCCAGCTATCTTTGAGACACCACCGACTTCCTGAGGAAACTACAATGCATTGGTGTTCTTCCTGAAAACACCATCCTGGCCACCATGAATGTAGAAGCACTTTACACCAATATTCCACATGAGGATAGACTACAAGCTGTCAGGAACAGTATCCCTGATGAGGCCACAGCACGCCTGGTGGCTGAGCTTTGTGACTTTGTCCGTACCCACAACCACTTCAGATTTGGGGACAACTTATACCTTCAAGTCAGTGGCACTGCTATGGGTACCCGCATGGCCCCACAGTATGCCAACATTTTTATGGTTGACTTAGAACAACGCTTCCTCGGCTCTCGTCCTCTAGTGCCCCTCCTCTATTTGTGCTACATTGATGACATCTTCATCATATGGACCCAGGGAAAGGAGGCCCTTGAAGAATTCCACCTGGACTTCAACAATTTCCACCCCACCATCAACCTCAGCCTGGACCAGTCCACACAAGAGATCCACTTCCTGGACACTACAGTACAAATAAGTGATGGTCACATAAACACCACCCTATACCAGAAACCTACTGACCGCTATATGTACCTACATGCCTCCAGCTTCCATCCAAGACACATCACATGATCCATTGTCTACAGCCAAGCCCTAAGATACAACCAAATTTGCTCCAACCCCTCCAACAGAGACAAACACCTACAAGATCTTTATCAAGCATTCTTAAAACTACAATACCCACCTGGGGAAGTGAGGAAACAGATTGACAGAGCACAACGGGTACCCAGAAATCACCTACTACAGGACAGGCCCAACAAAGACAATAACAGAACACCACTGGCCATCACATACAGCCCCCAGCTAAAACCTCTCCAGCACATTATCCACAATCTACAACCTATCCTGGAAAATTATCCCTCACTCTCACAGACCTTGGGAGGCAGGCCAGTCCTCGCTTACAGACAACCCCCCAACCTGAAGCAAATACTCACCAGCAACTACACACCACACCACAGAAACACCAACCCAGGAACCAATCCCTGTAGCAAACCTTGTTGCCTACTCTGTCCCATATCTACTCTGGCGACACCATCAGAGGACCCAACCACATCAGCCACACCATCAAGGGCTCATTCACCTGCACATCCACTAATGTTATATATGCCACCATGTGCCAGCAATGCCCCTCTGCCATGTACATTGGCCAAACCGGACAGTCCCTCCGCAAAAGAATAAATGGACACAAATCGGACATCAGGAATGGTAACATACATAAGCCAGTAAGTGAACACTTCAACCTCCCTGGTCATTCTATTACAGATTTAAAAGTCACTATCATTGAACAAAAAAACTTCAGAAACAGACTTCAAAGAGAAACAGCAGAACTAAAATTCATTTGCAAATTCAACACCATTAATCTGGGCTTGAATAGGGACTGGGAGTGGCTGGCTCATTACAGAAGCAGCTTTTCCTCTCCTGGAATTGACACCTCCTCATCTATTATTGGGAGTGGACTACATCCACCCTGATTGAATTGGCCCTCTCAACACTGGTTCTCCACTTGCGAAGTAACTCCCTTCTCTCCTGTGTCAGTATATAATGCTGGTTTTGTTCATGTTTGACTTCGGCATGAAACACAGGAGATCAGCCAAGGCAAATGTTTAGCAGGATTAAAACAATCTTTTATATCTACATTTCTCCAATTTGTTAATGACTGAACTAACATGTTAAAAAGCCTTCTATTTTTGCTGAGTCAGCTGTCTTTGCTTTCCCAAGAACACTTGGAGTCCCTAATTCCCAGACTTGTTTTTGCTCAGGCACACAAATTGCAATTACAGGTATAGCTCAACCAATTAGTCATTCATCCTCACTCTCAGTTCCTCTGATTCTCCCACCTCTATACTGAAGAGGAGTCATGTGACAAAGCTGAATTGGGTGAGCATTTTTGATACAATTCTTGTTCCAGTCCTTGAATACGACAACTTCTAAATGGATATGCAGAAAACTAATAAGTTAATTCAATTAAATTATTATAATACTAAAAGAATATGAAGGGGAAATGATAAATTCTGAAAGGTTTTAACTCTTATTTGGCACTAAAAATAGAGATTTTATTGTGATCAGAAAAAGGAAGTGACCCCTTTTAAAATGACAGGTAAAGTAGCAAAAGTTAAAAAAAAAAAAATCAGACCAGCATTAGGATCAACTCAGAGCTATGAGGGATATTCACAATCCATCTCAAATCCATTTATACTGAGCTTTGCATTCAAAGTTTGATACATTCATGAACCTCAGCCCAAATTGCAAAATTCATCAAACCGGGGCTGAAGTTGTTTGCCCACCTGGGAAACTGGTAGACTCCTTTCTCGCCAACCGGGGCCTTCCATTACTATTCTTCAACTTGCACCAGCAGCCTCTTGAAGGTAACTTGTATGAGAAAAAGAGGGTTCTCAAAATATTTTTAAGATGTAGATGTTAACTCTACTTTATAGCTGGGGAACAAACAGAGGCATAGCAAAGTTTAAGTAACTTAGCTGAGATTATATAATAAGTCAGGAATAGAATTCAGGTTCCCCACTCTAATCACTTCTAGTGTATGCTGCCTCAGTGTTCAAAAATAATTGATCTGAAAGAAGGAGCAAGAAAAATTCAGGAAAAAAGCGAGCAGAGTTATGAATTATGATTTAGTGGTTAAGTCAGTCCAGGAGAGAGAACTTGTCTCTTCTACCCTGATGATACTTGGGATAAAATACAAGAGAATACAGTGCCAGTCTCCTTGATAAATTGAACACTAGAAAAGCTCTGAATGCAAAATTATCTAGCAGATGATAAATCTGCTATAATAAATAAAAAGGCAATAAAGCCAAAAAAAGTATTATCGGTGAAAAGTTAAACTTTGTTCCAAACTCTTTACACGTAAACTTTTCCTTTTTTTTCACTCTGGATCTCTAGGCATATGACTATTGTGTAATTATGTTTTTCAGTTCATAATCTGAGATCCTCCTATGCATAACATCTTTGCTAGGGAAATGAAAGTCATTTGTTTATATATTAGGGTACGGGTGAGTTGCTTCTGAAAAATATCCTAAAGGAACTAACTGGCAGGCTGAATGTGCAGCTGATTTTGGGTGAGATGTTCTAAAGTTTAGCAGGCACTAGAATACAGATAGGCTGACCCAAGTATGCACAAGACAATATCTGGGGGTACCCACACATACTCTCTCTCCAGTAAATAACTGGCTCACCAGCAAGAATTCCAGACTATTGCCTTTAAAAAAAAAAAATAATAATCAAGCGAGAGGCCTATTTCAGCTAATTTGAATTGGCCAAAGCTGTGATCTCAGGCCTGAAAATACCACTTTCTGGGACAGTACTGTGATGGATGGCTCTACTTGGATAGATAAAGTATCATTGCCCGCACATCAATAGCGTCAGGAAATTTGCTAGACAGTCACTGTAAGGAGGAACTATAGGCTCTCTATTCAAGCACACTCCTCAAGGAATGGAAGCCAAGAATTAATGAGCTCAGACATGAAGAAAATGGGCTGGAAATAATACACTGGAAGAACAATGCTACAGGAAACCATTAATGAATTATGGACTGCAACACATAAAGCAGTCCCTGCTAAGAGATGGGACAGAGAGCTTTGGGGAAACACAAAAAGGTGTCACTTCCAAGAAGGAATAATGAGCCAAGATACTACTAACATCAAATAAGAAGATTGCTATCAATCAGGCACTACCCTTTGTACCGCACAATTTTCTCAGTTGATTATACCACTATTCACTAGACCTGCATCTACATGACAGTAAATTATGTCAATTACCTTTTCAGCATTGGGGCAATGCAGAGCCATAACATCTGGGGGACCTCTGGAAAGCCCAGTATCTCAGTGCGGTACAATACCTCCCTCAGAACCATAAAACACAGGAGGAGTGTGTAGAACATCCGCTCCCTTTGAATTGTGCAGCAATCTCCTTTCCCTGTGCCTGGCCAACCCTGCAGGAGTGAGAGAGACGTTCTATCCCACCTGCTCTCCATCGATGTTACAGTAGATCACACCACCAGGAATGCAGAGAGCAGCCCCTACATTTCCCCTAGCAGAACATCTGAGGGTCCTTAGCTCTTGTGCAGTGGGGTGGGAGGGAAGTACGTTGTGGGAATCTGGGCCCATGTTTTTTTATTTATTGTGTATGCTTTTCCACACAATGCACATTTACGATGTGGAATTCATTATCAAAAGATTTCCTTGAAACCAAGAGCTTAGTAGGATTCAAAAAAGGATTAGACATTTATATGGATAGTAAGAACATCCAGAGTTACAATAGCATGAACTAAAAACAAAGTAACTAAAATAAAAACAAAAAACACATGGACCCTTATGCTTAGGACATAAACCAACCTCTAGAAAGGGGGGGAAAGAAGAAACTATCCTGATGAGCAGGTTATTCCATAACTGCCACCGCAGGGTTTCTGAACCTTCCTCTGAAGAAGTGGGTGCTGGCCACTGTCAGAGACACGATATTGAACTAGACAGACCATGGATCTGATCCTATATGGGGGTCTCTAGGTTTGTTTCTTTTATTGCTTGTTGAAGTCTACACCTATAGACTGGATTTAGCTATTACTAATGGGAGACACAGGTTGTGACTGTCCACTCTGGAATTAGAGGTAGACAGAAATTTTCTGATGGAATTTGTTGCTGCCAGAGAGTGCCGATTTGTTGAAATCCAGATGTTCCACAGAGACAGTTTGTTTCAATTAGAGCTGGCAGAAAGCAAGCAGGTTTCCTGCCAGCTTGCTCACTCAGCTCCTTGGCAGCCCGCTGGGCAGGCTGATGAGGAGCCGAGAACCTGGAAGCCCAAGCTCCCATACTCCTAACTTCCCAGGCAGATTTCTCCAGAGCCAGGGAGCCCAGGGCTTTCCCTTTTATGGAACATTTTTAAATAGTTGGTTTTCATTCCAAATCAGAAGAAAGCTAAATTTCAAAACACTGAAATCCTTTGCAAAACAGAATTACTTTTATCTGCATGGCTGTACTTGGGATGCAAGAATGGCTTTACTCAGAGAGAAGCAGCATGCAGGTGGAGTCCCATAGGTTTTAGAGAAGACCCACCATGGCACTAAGTTTTAAAGCAATATGATCAGCAATTCCATCAACGGGATTACAAATTTTCACTGAAATGGAGCAGGCTGGCTGCAAAGTAGATCTTAGGCAGAGTAGCAGAACTAGGCTTTATGACTGGCATTCTCTGACAAAACTGCCAAATGCTGCAGGAAATAAGGAATATATCTGGTATTCCCCTCAAGAATAGGCTCAATGATGGAGTGGGTGTGGACTATCCAGGTGTCTCTTGAAAGAGATTTGCTGTTGGAGGGAGAACAGGCCACCCAGTTGTCTCACCCATCCCAACACGTGGTTGGGTAGGGGGAATTTTTAACCAATTTTTTTAACTTTGGTCAAAAAGGTACATTTCAGGTATTGTACAAAGGCCCAATAAAACTTTAAGAAGGGGTCACATCCCTAGTAGCAAATTGCAGGAGCTCCCCACATGCTTCCATAGCACCCGTGTTCAGTAGTACTGTACAAGTTCAGAGTCAACTGATTCTTTTCATATTGTGTCTATCATATGTCAGTATGACATGCCCAAAGGGGAATAAAATGTCAACAGCACTAAATAACTGAAGTGTATTCAGTCCATCCATATTTAATGGTTGTTTGTTTGTTTTTCAGCAGAGAATAGTTGGGGTTTTAGTGTATTTCAGAAAACTGGAAAAAAAAATTTCCAAGCACAGAAAATTACCACTGTATAAATAACAATCATATCAATATCACTTCCCCTGAAGTTTTTATCTTCATCCCTAAAGTGCACACGCAGGTTTTATACCAAGTCTCACTTTAATGGACTTTTTCCTCCCTCTACACAGACACTGAATGTTTTTCTAAAGAAAAGCAAACTCGGGGGGAAAAAACAGACCAAACAAATAGAATTCTAGGAGTGTAGGGGACAATTTTCAGGTGCAAGTGCTGGAGGAACCAACTAGGGGCAGAGCTTTTCTTGACCTGCTGCTCACAAACAGGGAAGAATTAGTAGGGGAAGCAAAAGTGGATGGGAACCTGGGAGGCAGTGATCATGAGATGGTCGAGTTCAGGATCCTGACACAAGGAAGAAAGGAGAGCAGCAGAATACAGACCCTGGACTTCAGAAAAGCAGACTTTGACTCCCTCAGGGAACAGATGGGCAGGATACCCTGGGAGAATAACATGAAGGGCAAAGGGGTCCAGGAGAGCTGGCTGTATTTTAAAGAATCCTTATTGCGGTTGCAGGAACAAACCATCCCGATGTGTAGAAAGAATAGTAAATATGGCAGGCGACCAGCTTGGCTAAACAGTGAAATCCTTGCTGATCTTAAACGCAAAAAAGAAGCTTACAAGAAGTGGAAGATTGGACAAATGACCAGGGAGGAGTATAAAAATATTGCTCAGGCATGCAGGAGTGAAATCAGGAAGACCAAATCACATTTGGAGTTGCAGCTAGCAAGAGATGTTAAAAGTAACAAGAAGGGTTTCTTCAGGTAAGTTAGCAACAAGAAGAAAGTCAAGGAAAGTGTGGGCCCCTTACTGAATGAGGGAGGCAACCTAGTGACCGAGGATGTGGAAAAAGCTAATGTACTCAATGCTTTTTTTGCCTCTGTCTTCACGAACAAGGTCAGCTCCCAGACTGCTGCACTGGGCAGCACAATATGGGGAGAAGGTGACCAGCCCTCTGTGGATAAAGAAGTGGTTCGGGACTATTTAGAAAAACTGGATGTGCACAAGTCCATGGGGCTGGATGCGCTGCATCCGAGGGTGCTAAAGGAGTTGGCGGATGAGATTGCAGAGCCATTAGCCATTATCTTTGAAAACTCCTGGCGATCAGGGGAGGTCCCAGATGACTGGAAAAAGGCTAATGTAGTGCCCATCTTTAAAAAAGGGAAGAAGGAGGATCCGGGGAACTACAGGCCAGTCAGCCTCACCTCAGTCCCTGGAAAAATCATGGAGCAAGTCCTCAAGGAATCAATTATGAAACACTTAGAGGAGAGGAAAGTGATCAGGAACAGTCAGCATGGATTCACCAAGGGGAAGTCATGCCTGACTAACCTAATTGCCTTCTATGATGAGATAACTGGCTCTGTGGATGAGGGGAAAGCAGTGGATGTGTTATTCCTTGACTTTAGCAAAGCTTTTGATACAGTCTCCCACAGTATTCTTGCCGCCAAGTTAAAGAAGTATGAGCTGGATGAATGGACTGTAAGGTGGATAGAAAGCTGGGTAGATCTTCAGGCTCAACGGGCCTGATCAATGGCTCCATGTCTAGTTGGCAGCCGGTTTCAAGCGGAGTGCCCCAAGGGTCGGTCCTGGGGCCGGTTTTGTTTAATATCTTTATTAATGATCTGGAGGATGGTGTGGACTGCACCCTCAGCAAGTTTGCAGATGACACTAAACTAGGAGGCATGGTAGATACACTAGAGGGTAGGGATCGGATACAGAGGGACCTAGACAAATTAGAGGATTGGGCCAAAAAAAACCTGATGATGTTCAACAAGGACAAGCACAGAGTCCTGCACTTAGGACGGAAGAATCCCAGGCACTGCTACAGACTAGGGACCGAATGGCTAGGTAGCAGTTCTGCAGAAAAGGACCTAGGGGTCACAGTGGACGAGAAGCTGGATATGAGTCAACAGTGTGCTCTTGTTGCCAAAAAGGCTAATGGCATTTTGGGCTGTATAAGTAGGGGCATTGCCAGCAGATCGAGGAATGTGATCGTTCCCCTTTATTCGACATTGGTGAGGCCTCATCTGGAATGCTGTGTCCAGTTTTGGGCCCCACACTACAAGAAGGATGTGGAAAAACTGGAAAGAGTCCAGCGGAGGGCAACAAAAATGATTAGGGGTCTGGAGCACATGACTTATGAGGAGAGGCTGAGGGAACTGGGATTGTTTAGTCTCCAGAAGAGAAGAATGAGGGGAGATTTGATAGCAGCCTTCAACTACCTGAATGGGGGGTCCAAAGAGGATGGAGCTCGGCTGTTCTCAGTGGTGGCAGATGACAGAACAAGTAGCAATGGTCTCAAGTTGCAGTGCGGGAGGTCCAGGTTGGATATTAGGAAACACTATTTCACTAAGAGGGTGGTGAAGCACTGGAATGCGTTACCTAGGGAGGTGGTGGAGTCTCCTTCCTTGGAGGTTTTTAAGGCCCAGCTTGACAAAGCCCTGGCTGGGATGATTTAGTTGGGAATTGGTCCTGCTTTGAGCAGGGGGTTGGACTAGATGACCTCTTGAGGTCCCTTCCAACCCTGATATTCTATGATTCTATGATTTCTGCCTAAGCAATGGTGATAGAGTGAGAAAAGCAGAAGGGATCATGGGAATTGCCACACTGGGTCAGATCTAAGACCCATCTGGTCCAGTATACTGTCTCTGACAGTAGCCAGCATCACAAGCTTCAGAGGAATGTTGAATAAATTGCGCAACAGGCAAATGTGGGGTAATCTGCCCTCTATGAAGGTCTCACCCCAACCTCTAATAGTTAGCGTAGGTTTATGCCCTGAAACAGGAGATTTTACTCATGTTTACTCTTTTTCCTAGCATTGACTTTTATAACTCTGGGTGTTCTATAATCCATAGAAACGTCCAATCCCTCTGACAATCCTGATGGTTCTCTGACAAGTCCATTGTTTTGTAGTTTCATCGGGAGGGGGCGGGGGGGACCTTTTTTTGTTTGTTTGTTTTCCCTTGAAACAGGAGTCACAGGAGTCATTGTTTTCACCACTTGAAGGCTTCTTTTACTGTCAAAATCAAAACATTTCACCCCAGGAAAATTTGTAAACATATTTTTCTTTCTTTGGGGGCCATTATACCATTTTCATGGCAAAAACCTAGTTTGCTGACACAAATGCCTCTACTGCTCATTGGCGCTGACTCCGTGGGTGAGCACCCACAGGAAAAAAATAGTGGGTGCTCAGCACCGATCAGCTGTTTGGGGGGAGGGTGAAGCAGCAAGGGCCTCGGGGAAGGGGTTGGAGTGGGGGCAGGAAAAGGCGGAGCACAAGCGGGGCTTTGGGGGAAAAGGTCGGAGTGGGGGCAGGGCCTCGGGGCAGAATAGTGGTGGAGCACACCTGGGGAAAAATAAAAGTCAGAACCTATGCCACTGCTCACTTGTTACATTTTCAAACAAGGCCCTTCAAGCTTGGCCTCACACTCTTGGGCGGCACTCCCTGTAAACATCCAGAAAGCTACCTCATTATCCACCTTCAGCGCTCTCCTCAACTCTCTCCTCTGCCATGATACATACAAAAAAACATGACAATGGTTAGGTTGTTGGTGTGCAGAGACCAGTCTATCACACTTAACAATATTGTCTCATTGTTTCCTTGTACTCCCACATCTATCTATACCCATCTGTTATCTCTTGACTTAGACTGTAAGGTCCTTGGGGCAGGGACTGTCTTTTTGTTCTGTGTTTGTACAGCACCTAGCACAGTGGGGGCCTGTTCCAGGACTAGGGCTACTGGGTAATATAAATAATAAGTAATAAAATAATAATAAATCTGAAATTTTGCCCCAGAAGCAGTTTACAAATTCATATGGAAACAGGTCATTTTCTCACCTCTGTTTGAGCTGCATCTATCCACATGTCAGTATGAAGCCCATTTGTTAAAGTGTACCTCTTGTCTTTTGAAGAAAATGCCAGCAACAAGACCTTGAGTAAGATTCAGGACCTAGTCTGCTGTGAAAACAAGTTATGAACACATCCCCCATGTACTGTGCAACATATGGTGTTGAGGGGGAAAAAAATCTCTACACGAATCAGTAATTACAGCAACGCTTCAGAAAGTCTATGAAAAGGATACGCATATATATGCCAAACAACTCATAATCTGATGAGGTTCAAGTTACTTCCCAGCGACAAATTGAAGGCTAATAATATAGCACTGTATAATTTCACAGTCAGAATGAGCAACTGACTATATCCCCACAATGTTATGAGACACTTAGTCTAGTACCTGGAGGAAGCTTTAAGATTCAATTTCAGTGGGCCATTTGGTAGTGAATCATGCTCTCATGTTGGAAACCTGAGGAGGGAGCCGTCAAACATCTTAGCATTTGCAATCTTCTGCAAATGTACTGTCAAATCAAATTCAACAGAAAGATGTCTCTGTGTCTTTCAAGAGGCATACAAGTTGTCTGAAAGGATTTTGTTTTCTTTGGGCAGTGCCATAGCAACACACCATATGAACCCTGCAGTTGCAAGGGGCCCCCGATCCAGTCCATAGTTTCAAAGTTATTTTGATTGATGTAGAGCAGACTAAATGTAGTACAATTATAGGATATTTGGCATTTATATGGCCTGTTGCACACTCAAAATGCTACTGCAGATGTAAAGTATAAAGAATGAGAGGATACACTGAACTGCTTAGACACATACACTGTGTTCCCTACTGAGATGGTATATTCCCTACCCATGACTTGTTGGCAAACCTCCCCTCCCCCCATGCAAAATCTGTTCCTTAGAGATGATATATTCCCTACTGGGGGTGAGCTTTTGCCTTTCTTCTTGATACTTGCAGGTATGTGTTGCATGTTGTGTTGCTGTTTAAAATTAGGTGCACAGTGCATATGAATGCTCTTTGATTGTAAAGACTTACAAACTCAATAAGGATTTTTATTTATGGGAGGCACTGCAGTGCTCCAAGGCCCTGGGAGGCCAAGGGCTGCACAGCTTTGCCCCAGAGGGAGCCTAAAAAGTTGCCTTTCAATTTAGTATATGTTTTGCCTTTCAATTTAGTTGAATGTCCTCTTGTCATTGTGTTATGATGAGAAAGAGTAAACAAGAGAGTTTTACCTCACTCCCATTTTTGCCTTCTAGCACTATATGTTTGCACAGCCAGGCCCTGTTCCACAAGATGTCAGGAGATTTTAGAAAATTTACATCAGTGCAGCAAAAAGGAAGGGAAATAGAGAAAGAGAGAAGCAGATTAAGAGACATAAAGGTGCGCTTAAGAGGTTTTTGACTCCTGGCTTTAAATATAGAATCAGTCCAGGAAACTGATCAAGAAAAAAGTTTATAAGTGCATTAAGAAAATAAGGATCAAGATATGTTGCCAGAAAGTTATGCTGCTATATTGCATCAAATGGTAGAGAAAAGCCACAACTGAGAAGACATTCAGCTAATTCTAGTATCCATTTTTACATCAGTGATCCTTCAACATGGCCCAAATTCAGAGATGACAAAACAAAAATAACCATAATGAAACACAGACCATTGCAAGTTAAAGGTATAAGATTTTTCTAAGTCACAACAGAAGAAGGTTTTACAAAAGAAAACTGTAAGAAAATTGAAAAATGGAGAAAATATACAAGGACACTGGCTTATATATTCTGGAAAAGTGGATGAAGTGTTCAGTTTTTGTTGCAAATTATTTAGTGGGTAAACTTAGTCTCATTAATAGTGTTTTTTGGGATTGGCAATATATCCACAAAACTCTCAAAACTCATGAGAAAAGCGATGTTCATACCAGAAATACAGAGAAGTGGAGAGAATTGGAACTATAACTGAAAACTGAATCTGCAATTGACCAGACTTCACAATCATTGCTCAAAATTGAGAGACATTACTTGTGAGGCATATTTGAAAGAATTGTGACCATTGTTCTTCACTTAGCTGAATGGAACCTAGTATTTCATGGATCTATGGAAAACCTTAACAAGCGTGGAAATGGAAACTTTTTAGAACAAGTCAAATTAATGGCAAAATTTGAGCCTGAGATGAAGGATGGTTCTTTGCTAAAGAAGAAAGACACCATTACTTAAGCCCTACAGTACAAAATGACATCACTTTGAAGTTCTCAGAAGGTAACAGGTACAATATTTAACAAAATAAATGAGATGAAGTATTACTTCATTGTTTTGGATTGCACATCTGATATCAGTAATGAGGAACAAATGTCTGTCATTTTGAGGTACATTAAAATCCAGTAGATGGAAGTCAACATTGAAGAGCACTTCCAATCATTTCTGAATATTCAGGAAACTACCAGAAAGGACCTGTCAGATGAGATACTTCAGGAGTTTATCCAGACATGGTAGGACATTTGATAATTGCAGGGGACAGAGATATGATAATTGAGCTACCATGAGAGGACACCATCAAGGTGTGCAAGCTCATTCAACTGAAAAGAATAAAATGGCATTGCCATTTCTTAAATCCAGTGCTGAGTGACACTGCAAATTCCTCAAAATTGGTCAAAAACTCTTTTCAGTGTTCTTCAACAAATGTACACTACATGTGCAGCGTCAGCAAGTAGGTGGACAGTTTTGAAATCCTGTGAAAATAACATTAAAGCCTCTCTCCAACACAGATAGGAGAAAAAAATTGAAAGTGTTAAAGCTCTGCAGTTTCAGACACAGAATATGTAATCAGCACTGTTGAAATTGAGAGAAATGACAAAAGACAGGGGGTATATGCAGAAGCTGGATCGATTGTGGATGAACACTCCTAATTTTGGTTTATTGTCTCACTTGTGGTTTTGTACAGCTTCATGTTTAAAATTAATTTTGTTAGCAAAAAATTGCAGAGCTCAATGCTTAGCGTTGATGTCAGCAAATTAATTGAAGTTACTCTGACAGAAATACTGAATTATCATGAAAAAGGACTTGAAGAGGCATTATTAATTGCTAAACAGATAGCAGAAGACGTATCAGTGCCTGCGGAACTAGCTGAAACATGAGCCAGCAAAAAGAAGAAATTGTTTAGCTATAAAACAGAGAAACAAGTCATTTGCACAATTCAGAAAAGAGATTTAAATTTGACTTCTTCAGCATTGCTATAGACACTGCTCTCATGAAACTATGAGAACATTTTGAATTATTGCAAGAGCACATGAATGTGTTTGCATTCCTGTGTAATGTAAAATTGGAAAAATTGATCAATAACCTGGAATCAAATCTGATGGGTTGTGGTGGCAGTATTGTGGAAGTAGACATGTACAACCTGGTACATGAACTCCAGAGTCTTTCTGGTGTTTTTCCAGAGCCTAAGGCTGCATTAGACACTTCACTTAATTTCCAGATGTGGTTTGTCCATGATGTATCCAAACACGTGTATTGCTCTATAAGTGTGTCTTACAGCTCCAATTTCTGTGGCACCTATAGAAAGAAGTTTCTCAAAGCTTAAGTTAATAAAAACTTATTTGAGGTCAGCCATGTCTCAAGAACATTTGGTAGGACTAGCTACATTGTCCATAGAAAGTGACATTTGCAAGACACTATATTTCAATGATGTGATAGATTATGGAAGAATTTGTCAATAGAGCACTCCATTACTCAGCATAAACCAGGTAAAGAAAACACGCATTAAACTTTTTTCCCGTAGTAATCCACTGACAAGAGTAAAATGCAACAGGGAATTTATTTATTTAGCTTTGAAGGTATTTGCAGCCAATTACTAGTTGTGGATTTCTGTACATCATTATTTGCATACTTTGATTAAACTGGTAATTGAATATTATGTTCACTCACAGGGGGCATATAAATTTCTTGATACGACACTGTTGTTGTTGGTTTTTTTGTTTGTTTGTTTTTTAAAGAAATTGCACCTGCCAATAACTCACTGATCAATCCTTTTTTCATGTTA
Organism: Chrysemys picta bellii; assembly: GCF_011386835.1. Taxonomy (NCBI): domain Eukaryota; kingdom Metazoa; phylum Chordata; order Testudines; family Emydidae; genus Chrysemys; species Chrysemys picta. The sequence continues at coordinate 85,814,440 of NC_088795.1, forward strand.
GCTTCCTGTATGGCTCAGTCGGCTATAGATGTACAGGAAAATGGCACCAAATCATGCCCTGACCAGTGCTAGAAGGGTCAACAGGAGCACAGCCTAGTAAGGCCACAGCAAGACAGGCTGGCAGGTTTCCATAGAGACCGGCAGTGATGAGCAAGAGGAATTTGCACAACTAATTGGCACTTGCTGCAGACTGAAGCATATCATTACCTGGTTAGGGAGCTAGACACAGACCTACCAATCATGCCTACCTGTGAATCTGGTTCCTTAGCCAGGACCCTCCTATGTACGTATGTTTCAAGTTTTGTGGAGTTAAGTGATTTGTTTGGATGGCTACAGGGAGAAACAGAAATGTTAGGCAATTTGCAAATTTAAAAAAAATTAAAGTCTTTTAGTCTCAAAAAAGTGCCTCAAAATTCTCTATTTTTTTTTCAGAACTGACACTAATGGTGAATGAGTCTTAGCACTAGGTATTTAAGAGCATGAGGTTATTTTGTTTTTTGTCAGAGTCAGCCATAGCAGCTAAGGAATCCGAATTCAAATAAAATAAAATAAAGCAAAACAAAGGGAGCACAGTTGCTTTTTGACTCTGTAGATGTGGAATATTTATTTGAGAGTCTGCAGGGCTGATTGCTTGGCCTCTTTGATATTTGTTTTTCAGTAACATGTTTTGGACTCTAGAATTTTTGTTTCTTGCAATAGCAAACCTCTATCCAGAGTTTAATAATCATCTTAGGCACATGATATTCTTATCGATAAACTAGGCAAATACAATTTAGATGGGGCTACTATAAGGTGGGTGCATAACTGGCTGGATAACCATACTCTGAGAGTTGTTATTAATGGTTCCCAATCCTGCTGGAAAGGCATAACGAGTGGGGTTCCGCAGGGGTCTGTTTTGGGACCGGCTCTGTTCAATATCTTCATTAACAACTTAGATATTGGCATAGAAAGTACGCTTATTAAGTTTGCGGATGATACCAAACTGGGAGGGATTGCAACTGCTTTGGAGGACAGGGTCATAATTCAAAATGATCTGGACAAATTGGAGAAATGGTCTGAGTTAAACAGAATGAAGTTTAACAAAGACAAATGCAAAGTGCTCCACTTAGGGAAAAAAAATCAGTTTCACACATACAGAATGGGAAGAAACTGTCTAGGAAGGAGTATGGCAGAAAGGGATCTAGGCGTTATAGTGGACCATAAGCTAAATATGAGTCAACAGTGTGATGCTGTTGCAAAAAAAGCAAACATGATTCTGGGATGTATTAACAGGTATGTTGTGAGCAAGACACGAGAAGTCATTCTTCCACTCTACTCTGCTCTGGTTAGGCCTCAGCTGGAGTATTGTGTCCAGTTCTGGGCACCGCATTTCAAGAAAGATGTGGAGAAATTGGAAAGGGTCCAGAGAAGAGCAACAAGAATGATTAAAGGTCTTGAGAACATGACCTATGAAGGAAGTCTGAAAGAATTGGGTTTGTTTAATTTGGAAAAGAGAAGACTGAGAGGGGACATGATAGCAGTTTTCAGGTATCTAAAAGTGTGTCATAAGGAGGAGGGAGAAAACTTGTTCACCTTAGCATCTAAGGATAGAACAAGAAGCAATGGGCTTAAACTGCAGCAAGGGAGGTCTAGGTTGGACATTAGGAAAAAGTTCCTAACTGTCAGGGTGGTTAAACACTGGAATAAATTGCCTAGGGAGGTTGTGGAATCTCCATCTCTGGAGATATTTAAGAGTAGGTTAGATAAATGTCTATCAGGGATGGTCTAGACAGTATTTGGTCCTGCCATGCGGGCAGGGGACTGGACTCGATGACCTCTCGAGGTCCCTTCCATTTCTAGAATCTATGAATCTATGAATCTTCATACCAAATGTTCTCCCTGAGTATATTCTCAGACTTAGGTGACATAGCCATGATAAGGCCTTGGCTACACTTACCCGCTAGTTCGGCGGCTGGCAATCGAACTTCTGGGTTCGACTTATCGTGTCTAGTCTGGACGCGATAAGTCGAACCCGGAAGTGCTCGCCGTCGACTGCGGTACTCCAGCTCGGCGAGAGGAGTAGCGCGGAGTCGACGGGGGAGCCTGCCTGCCGAGTGTGGACCAAGGTAAGTTCGAACTAAGGTACTTCGACTTCAGCTACGTTATTCACGTAGCTGAAGTTGCGTACCTTAGTTCGAATTAGGGGGGTAGTGTAGACCAAGCCTAAGTATCTAACACTTGAACGACCCATTAACTTGTGTAACCTGTCACCCTGCATTCTCTGGATACTACCCTAGCTATCTAGAGTAGGCACAATCTTATTTGATGGATTGATCCTCACAGGTAGTGAGGTAGTGAAGTGCTATTACCACTATTTTACAGATGGGAAACTAAGGCATAAAGAGTCTCACTGATTTGCCCAAGGTTGCACAGGAAGTCTGTGGCAAGGCAGGGAATTGAATCTAGTCCCAAGCTAGTGCCCTAATCATGGCCTGCCCTTTCTGTCTGTCCCAAAGATATAGTTTAGCTATAGTTTGACTATAAACCACTTAATCAACCAGAAATTCCATAGGTGAATGTGGAGAAAAGATAATACACAAACTAAATTGACTGTTTCATTGAATTGCTTCTACCAGCAAATAGTTAAAGTTCTTTTTCAAGGAGATACTTTTGGAAATGATATTATTGCATGGCAAGTAAAGCAGGGAATCTACGGATAGGGGCACATAAGAAATATGTGAGCTCCTGTTTAACTATTATTATACTAAACTGCTAAAGAAATACATTGTTTTAGCATATTATCATTATCTGAACATGACACTGTTTGTTGTTTTTTCTTGTTGCTTTTACAGTCTTTAAAGGTCAACAGCTTTGCCATTTTAGAAGGTAAGCACTCCTACTGCATAGAGCTATGCAAACTGGTTATCTCAAAGGGATTAAGATGGAGTTGCATGGCAGAGTGAGTACACAGAGCTAGGTAACAAGGAGCACTAAAACCAGGCTTTCTCCGCTGAAGATCTAGACTCAAATGCTGATTAGTTCACAAGTGAAAATGGTTTCAGTTGTCTCATTATGGCCTATTGGGGATGCTTTGCGTCACACAATCAGACACAGTGGCAGTTTATGCTTAAGAGATAAAAACTGCAGGGCCATAGTTGGTCACACTTAAAGAGAGCTGATAAAGCTCTGCAGGAAAACTTTCACAGCATATGCCAAGTACCATTGCTATTTATGGCCAAAGCCAGTGCCATTCGAAACTCACTTCCAGGAGCCGTAAATCCAGCCCCAACCCTTAATAAAGCAAAAAGATAATTATAGCACACTGTAACATTTTGCAACATCAATTCTTCAAGTGAAAATGTCAAATCTAGGAGTTGTGTTATGATTGCAATTTGGGATTCCCAGCCATTACATTGGTTTTCAAGAGTGAATTAATACAGTAGCAAACCACAACTGCCATTCTCACCTTCACATGGGGAAGCAACAACTTCCATGACTTCAGGAATTTCCAGCTTTTTCCACCTCCATGACAGTGCAATCTCCAGATAGTTGTACACAGACACAAGGGAACCTTTCTAGTCCATTGCCTAGACTGCAAGACCACTGAATAGTCCATGCACAGACCATTGTAGAAACCTTTAAGCAGGCCATGAAGAATTTTGGGTACATTTCTGATCTCATCATAGCATTGTCCCATTAAAACCAGGTGAGTTTGCCCCTTATGAACGATCATCCCTACAAAGCTTAGTTGTAATCAATACATATGTCTTGGAAGTAAATGATCAAAGTTAGTTTATTAGAGAAAACAAAAGTGCTAGTCTACACTACAAAGGTTTTGCCAATAAAGTTATACTGGTATAGTTATACCAACAGAGCCCCCAATGGAGACGCAACTTATACCAGCAAGAAAAGTTAATTTGCTGGTGTAGTTAAACCACCTCCCCAAACAACATAAGCTATATCAGCACAAGGACTTTTCTTTTCAGTCATAGCTGCATCTACACTGTGGGTTTTACCAGTTTAGTTATGTCAGCTTGATGTGAGGTTATTTCAGAACCCTGACTGACATAGCAATGCCCACAAAACTTTGTAGTGTAGATCTGGCTCCAATCTCCTCTGATTAGGGAGCATCTCCACTTGCAGGAATGTGATTGACTCAAGATAAGGTATGACAGATATGGCAATATCCTTGGGAGTCCTTACTGAATTAAGTTTAAATATCTTGGGGTCCATCGTAATAAATGAATGGTTTATGTATTATTGTGGGCAGGGATGATATGTAACCTCTCTGGGGGAGAGATATGATGTAAGGCCTGGATGACTGAAGGAGTCTATTGAACAATGTGCCACACAAGAATGGATTTTCAGGACAATAGTATGAATTGGATTTCCTGGGAAATACTGAGAGATAGAAGCTAATGTAAATTCCCCACCTCTGATTATACAAAAACCCTGCCTTGTGAAACTATGCCTTGAGGAGCCGGTCTTTGTCAGCTGCCCAAAATTGTGACATTAGATACTTCACTTTAAGCAGCCTGTCGGAAACAACAATGCAGTGTGTTACAGGGGTTCTAGAACACTCAATATAAGTAAATTAAACTAACACTCCCTGTAGTTATCCATAATTTTAAATTAAAAGTGGCATAGACAGAAAAAAGATCAAAGCCCTTGTGTTTATCCCTATTTCATCACGACTCTTGTTGCAACAGCCTAAAATATTAATACTGTTGATATATCAAACACTGAGGAGCCTAAGGGTTTAGTGAATCCAGAAATGAGATATCAAAATGATTTCAGTCCCTTACGTGATTTTAGAAAGTCTTTAATTAAAGTGAGTATGACCATTTCAGAGTTACCGAAGGGGTACAGGGAATCGCTACTGCTTGCTTTTAGTGTGAGGGGAGACTTGTCTGTGCTCCCTGGGGGAAACTCACCCACAACTACCAATTGCTAGAAATACAAGAGCCCCATTCAGGGCTCCACAACAGGGCCGCCAAGAGGGAGAGGCAAGTGAGGCAATTTGCCCCGGCCCCCACAGGGGCCCCCACAAGAATGTCAGAGGCTCCCCCCCGCCTCCGCCTTCGCCTTCCCTCATCCCCCGGCGCCTCAGCGCGCCGCATCCAGGAACGGCCTTGGACAGCGCTGCAGCAGCGTGGCTCAGGCGGGACCTGAAGTCCTCCCGCTCGGAGCTGCGTGGTAAGGGGGTGGGGCTGCGAGCTCTGGCGGGCCAAGCGGCAGAAGCTCCTGGACGCGGCGCGCTGAGGCTCTGGGAGAGGGGAGTAAGCGGTATGGTAAGTCCCTCTGAGTCGGGCACCCCCCCCCCAGCCCTGACCCCCAGCTCCAAGCCCAGCCCCTCTGAGCTGGGCACCCCCAGCCCTGACCCCCAGCTCCGAGCCAAGCCCCTCTGAGCCGGCCACCCCCCCCCGACCCCAGCCCTCCCCAGCCCTGAACCCCAGCTCCGAGCCACACCCTTCTGAGCCGGCCACCCCCCGACCCCAGCCCTCCCCAGCCCTAAGCCCAACCCCTCTGAACAGGACACCCCCCGATCCCATCCTTCCCCATCCCTGAACCCCAGCTCTGAGCCCAGGCCCTCTGAGCCAGACACCCCCCGACCCCATCCCCCCCACAGCCCTGACCCCCAGCTCCGAGCCCAGCCCCTCTGAGCTGGGCACCCCCTGGCCCAGAGCCAGCTCCCCATCCAGCCCTGGGCAACTGTAGCGCCACCCCCAGGCAGCGACAGCCCATTGGCACCAACCATCACCATCACCCAGCGACAGCCCATTATGTAATTGCAAATGTATACATACCATTAAAGCATTTAATGTTTTTAAATAATGTATTTCATGTATTTTCAAATTATTAAAAATTTTTGAATGTATTTCACTGGTTATTTTTTACATTTCCAAATACATGTTACTATAGTATTGCAACTTTTTTTTTATGGACGGGGCCCCCGAAATTGCTTTGCCCTAGGCCCCCTGAATCCTCTGGGCGGTCCTGCTCCACAAGCCCCTCCCTTTCTCTCTGCAAGCTAGTGATTTGCACCCCCTAGCCTTTAGGCTCCCTAAGTGAGTCACTGGGGCAGAGCAGAAAGAACCTAAATCTATGGAGATAGTTAGCCCCTAGAGTTCTGCTCTGGCTCAGAGGTAGAGGTCCCTCTAACCTGTTTGTATAATCCACTTCACTGCACTCAAGTGCTCAGTCTCTTAACTTCTGGACTCCTGCAGTGCACACAGATTCAATGCCTACATGGAAGCAGTGCCCTCAGTTCAGTAGGCTCATCGTGAAGACGGTGATCACAGGGGAAACATGCCTGTCTAGACATGTCTGGGCAAGTCCCCAAGCATAGACTCATAATTTTGTACCCATATCTGTTGCTGACATGGGGCACTGGGATCACAGTAAGATAATTAAAATAAGTCTTTTCCACTGCCTTAATTGATATCACAAATAAGAATCCACTAGGGCAAATAAGAAAAGAGTTTACAAACAGCTGGTAGGTTTTAGAATTTCACTTAAAATAACTTCATACAAAACAAATTAATGAGTAATGTGGAAAAGAGTCATAATAAATTAATATATCTAATTAGATCCAACCTCAATGAGATTACATTAAAATTTCATTTCGTTCTATTAAAAATTCAATAAAACTGTGCCAATTAAATTAAGCAATCAGTAAGAACATGTAGATTTACTTGAAGTTTCATCTATTTTATCTGGTTATTAGAAGTAATTTTTAACAGCTTGTTGACAATGTTCGTCTCGACAGTGCTGCAGCGAGTATCAGGTGTCAGCTTTCAAATCTACTTGGACAAATCATCCTTGCATTGCCATTTAGCACATCTGCTTCTGCAGGTAATTGAGTTCTCATAGGAAGCACACTGCTTGTAACAGTGTGGGAGAGAACATTTTGGGGGGGGATAATTGAATTTCAAGATAAACTGAAATACAGCATAAAGCCATAAAAATGTAATTAGAAAGTTACTACATGTGCTCTCAGCTTGTAGATTAACCCAACAGAACAAACTGATTCATATTTCTGTTTTCATTTTATAGTTTGCTAGTAAAGGAGTGATTCACATTCTGGAACTACTACTCTTAAGTGTCCTTCCTTCAGCAGTGTTTTCCCATAGAACAGGGCACCTTTATGGCTCAGAGTCCACCCCCCCCCCCCTTTTCAGCTCGTTATAAAGCATCATTAGAATATGGTATCTGAGGTACAAGCATAAAATAACATTGCTTCAGACATCTTTTCTGTAGAACAGCAGAAACATGAAACTGTCATAGCAATTGTCTCATTGCTCTCAGTCAATATCTTTACATTATCTTGGGATCTATGACAACTGAGAACAGAATTTGGTTCAGGGTAAGTGACTGGTCTCCATCCAAGAGTCCTCCTCATGGCCTTCATTTGTGATACTGAATGTCAGAGGTGGATCAGGTTACATTTAGAAGATGACCTTCAAGGGGTTGATTGTCAGGAGTTTCTTCTCCCTGCCCACTTGCTGGTGAAATCTTCAGGTGGCAACTAGGTAACCTGTCCTTCCTTCACTAACAAAGCACTTAGGTGTAAGTAGGATCTAATAATCATTCCACTAGGCACTGCTTGTGATTAGACCCGGTCAGAAAATACTTTGAACCATTTCCCTTCAGAGAATGCAATTAGTTGAAGTTTCAACATGGTGTGAAATTGTGCCCATTTTGCTAAATTTTTGTTTAGGAGAAAAAAAACAGGAAAAAAGCTCTGACAAGGTCAAAATGTTGCATTTCAACATTTCCCAAATGAAACATTTCAAGTTTTGTTTTGAAATGACTGTTTAGAATATTTTTATTTTGTATTATTGGCAATATAAGATTTTATAAGAGTCTGAACTGAAACGAGTAATTTGTTAAAATGAAATATTTCAATTTTTTTCTGATTTTTCTCTCACTGCACCTTTCAAAATGTATAGGTTTCCCCCTGAATCAGAACAAAGACAAATATTTAAATCTCAAAATCCTTTGTGAAATGGAATTTCCATCCTCCATACAACTCTACTTGTGATATGTGTAGCTGTGGAATTGAAGGGAGACATTGTCATTGTGCTTTCTATGTACTGCTACTTTTAAATGTAAAGGAGACTCCCTGAAGAGTCAACTTCCGTTTGTATTGGTGTTCAGATGTGGAATATTATACAGTGAATGGCTGTGATCTCTGTCACACACGCTGTTGCATGGAGACTCCTTACTTCTCTGTTCTTTCTTTGTTGTTTTCTTCAATCTGAAATCTATCAAGATATACAGGGTTTGTCTTTGTATATGGGAAAACATGACACTTCTGAACAGTATTTCAAAATGTAACAGCACCTTGGGACTTCCCTTCAATTTATGCAGTATGCCACATGATTCTTAAATCCCAGACCTCAAGAATCCCCTCCTTGCTTCCCTGCCCATGAGATTAGAAGCTCTCAAGAAAGAGAAATAGGGCCTGTTTTATAAACATATATTTGCACAACTTTTATAAACACAATATTTAACAAAGACATAAGGCATTCCAGGTCCATCTGCCATTTTAGAGTAGTGCATATACTACACGTTATTAATTTGGGGCCACTTGGCCAATCATATAAATCTATGTGAAATCATTTTTTAGAAGGTGGATTTGTGATCCAGCATGCCATAGTGCCTCCTTTGGATCTTTTACACACATAATACCTCATAAACATATTGTAACAACCTGTAGCATAAAGCCACTGCTGCGGTAGCTGACATTCAAAACATTAATACCCCAGCTGGTTTACATTTTAAAAATGTATTAAAAGGGCTTTGTCTGCATTAGAGAGACTGAAAAAAATCTCTTTTAAAAAAAAAAAAAAAAAAAGATTGAATTATAGGAGCTCAAAAATAAATCTGAAACTAACAGAGATTAATTTAATGGGGATTAGATCTGGATTCTTAAAACATGGATCCAAAGAGTTTCTTAGCTCAGACTCATCACTGAGATACTAGTAGAAAATTTTTGAATTAAAAAAAATATGCAGGGAGGAGTTTATTAATAAAAGGTATTGAAAGGTTGACATTCACATGTTAGGGTTCAGCTTAGACTGAATTTCTATGGTTATATTGCATAGGGATTTAAAATGCAAACTTGACGGCCCCTTGAGTCTAGAAAAACTACACAATACCACACTAATGTGGAGAGCATTTGGGAAGGAGTAACCCAGGCATTGGGATAAATAGCTCCCCTCTCTCTTTTCCTAGCATTTTGGATTAATTTCTCTTTACATTCTCCTTGTCATGACAAATTATATTAAGTTATCTCACTTTAAGACAATCCCACCAAAAACCTTCTAGAGTATTTTAGGGTGTTCTGTGTAGATTAGGGCAGGATTCTAAACTGGAATTTGGCACAATTGAAAAAAATGGTATCCTTAAAATCAGTAGCCCAGTCCTGCATTTATGGGATTTTGCATGTTCTATATTAGTGGGGATTTTGATGCAAAAGGATGCAGGATCAGGCACAAGTGAAGTAAATTTGATTAAAAAAAGAAAGGGATGGTATCAAGTTCAGGATTCCATTTCAAGGACAAATACTAGTGTAATGTTACTACCGTATCACATTGCAAAGAAAAGAACAAACAATTAAAAACCTGTAAAATAAATTAAAAACTAATAATCGTAAAAGGAAGCTGCCATTTTGGTATGCTACTGCTTGGCCAACTGCTAGACACTGTTAAATTAACCAAAACATTTTTAAAAAAATAGATCTCACCTTAAAATGACCATGAGCTTCTTTACTTTCCTATATGCAAGTTCTTTCCCCTCAGACCTACTCTTTATCATCATTTTGTATTATCATTAAATGGACTTTATACACCATTGACATCTGGAGAGATTATGCAATGATGACAGGGATTTTGAACGTTGTTTGAAGTATCATTTTTCAATACACAATATTTTAGACAATATTTAATCACTTTTTTTCTCTTTGAGAAAAGATAGTTTCTTGTTTTTCATTCCTACCATCCTAAGGAAGTGAATTACTATGGGTCTAAGGTAAGTCAAATACATGTTTATCCTTGATTTATACAAAGTGGTATATAGACAATCAATAATTTACACCATTTACTAGATTTAGTTTATACCTTACTCCCCATATTGTGGCTACAAATACTACATGGTGACCCTGCTGCAGCCTATTGCCTGACAGATCACCCATAGCAAGCTCATATCTTCATGACATTTAGAGGATTTAAAATACCACATAGGAATACTGCATTAATTGCCTTAGATATACATGGAAAGATAGAGGAATCTGGGTTCAATAAAAATCCTGACCCATGTAAGGGTAATTCAAAACATATATTGCCAGAACCACTTTCTGATCTGCAAAATAAGAAGAAAAGGCTGAATAAACTGAACATCAACATAGCATGTGATTTTAGCATTCAAGATCCTGGAAATTATACTTTGAAAATCCAAATTTATCATGTATTCCTAAGTGTGATAAAACTTTGATTGTTCTAACAGATGCTGCTGCTATTAGATTTGAGGTAGTGCTGTCTCACATAATGGAGGGAGAAAAACATCTACTGGTATATATAAGCAATAAACTTATCTTACTATAGGGAGAGAGTATGCTCAGCCTTTAAAAAGAAAGGTATATTTAAATTCTTTACATTAGTAGATTTTTTTTTAGTAGTTTTCCTTAAAACGTCTCTTCCACCCTATCGAACTGAAAAGGTCATTTTAATATAGTCATTTATTCTGCCTCTCTTTCTGGTCCCTTTCACTGAATTCAATGCAGATACACCAGTATAAAAGCCAATGTAGCAGAAAAGAGAAACAGATTCAATTCACAAATTTTAAGGCCAGAAGGGACCATTATGATCATTTAGTCTAACCTCTTGCATAGCAAAAGCCATAAGACTACCATGAATTAATTCCTGTTTCAAGTCCACTAGCTGTGGTTGGGCTAGAGCATATCTTTTAGGAAAAAATCCATTCTTGATTTAAAAATTGCCAGTGATAGAGAATCCACCACAACCCTAGCTAAATTGTTCTAGTGGTTAATTACCCTGACTGTTAAAAATGGGTCTTATTTCTAGTCTGAATTTCATAGAATCATAGAAATGTAGGGCTGGAAAGGCACTCGACAAGTCATCAAATCCAGTCCCCTGCACTGTGGCAGGACCAAGGAAACCTAGACCACCCCTGACAGGTGTTTGTCCAACTTGTTCTTAAAAGCTTCCAATGATGGGGACTTTACAACTTCCCTTGAAAGTCTAGTCCAGGTCTTGCCTATTATTTAAGTTAGAAAGTTTTTCCTAATATCTAACCTAAATCTCCCTTGCTGCAGATTAAGCCCATTACTTCTTGCCCTACTTTCAGTGGACATGGGAAACAATTGAGCATCCTTTTTATAACAGCCTTTAACGTACTTGAAGCCTGTTATCAGATCCCTCCTTGGTCTTCTTTTCTCAAGACTAAGCATGCCAAGTTTTTTTAATCTTTTCTCATAAGGTCAGGTTTTCTAAACCTTTAATCATTTTTGTTGTTCTCCTCTGGATTCTTTACAATTTGTCCACATCTTTCCTAAATTGTGGTGCCCAGAATTGATTTTGTCTAGCTTCAACTGCCTGCCACTGGATCTTGTTATAGATTTATCTGCTAGATCAAAGAACCCCGTTATCAATTTTTTGTTCCCCATGTAAAAACTTATAGACTGATCAAATTTACCCATTAACCTTCTCTTTAATAAGCTACATAGATTGAGCTCCTTGATTCTTTCATTATAAGACATGTTTTTCCAATCTTTTAATCATTCTTGTTGCTCTTCTTTGAAGCTCTCTCCAGTTTTTCAGCATCCTTCTTGAAGTGTGAATGCCAAAACTGGGCACAGTATTCCAGTAGTGGTCACACCAATACCAAATTCAGAGGTAACATAACCTCCCTACACCTCCTCAATATTCCCCTGTTTATACACTCAAGGATTCAATGACTGTAGGGGGCTTACTTCTGTGAATTAAGGACTCCTTATGGGGTGAAATGAAGTGTCTTATATTCTCACTTTATTGACCCTATGGGTTCCACATACATTGATGACTAAAAGGAAAGGTGTTTTGACCAAAGCAACATTTATGCAATCAAAAATAAAGGCTGTCGGATCAGTTTCTTACCCTTTAAATCTCACTTCATTCAAAAGACAAATAAATATTTTTCAATTACAAATCATCTGTTACAAGCAATCTTTCATTTATTTAGCTTCCAAAATCCTAATTTCATTCCCAAACTCTCAAGATAGGCTATACAAGAGGCTGCATAATTTTCCACATTCTTCCTCTCATTTGCCTTCTCCTTTTCTCCAAGTACTTTTTTTTTTTTGGTAAGAACATGTCAGATCTGCTTTATGGCTTAGACAGGGTGAACAAAGGGCAAGAAACATCATTAAGTATCAATCTTTCTAGTTTTAACAGCCTGGGTGTGGAGATCTTAGAGTCCAGAATTCAAAAACATGATCTAATCTAATAGTTATGACTTCCCCTTTTAATTTTTTTAATGGGGTCTGAGATATATATATATTTGGGGGGAGGGAGGTGAAAGTTAACCCAGTTTACCATGTCACTCTACAAATCAAAAGAAAGCAATCCATTATAGATACTTTTGAGGGCAACAGTGTTACAGTGGTATTCCTGATGGATTTAGAAATTATGGCCTGTGGAACCTCACAGGCATTAAGCCTGAAAATAAAACCATTAGATCTTCTAAACAAATGGAGTCACTATTGGGGGGATATATTTTTCTGCTCACAGTTGGGTTTTTACTTTTCAAAATTGGAAACACACCACGCTGAGGAAGTAATAACATTGCAGTAAAATACTCCAAGCCCAATTTTTATTCACATTGATTATTTTTTACATTTTGAAGTATTGCCTTTGTACATCCATCTGCAAATGGTTATCAGACCGGAATTCAAAATCTTTTGTTCATTAAACCATTTTGTGAGAACACTATTTCCCTTTAGTTATATCTTTGGGCAAAGTGGAAGAGAAATGTGACATGCATGCTTTTTCATTCAGCTGCCAAATTCATAATCCACATTCCTTTCTTGAGCCCCACTGGTCAGAAAATATGAAATTACACTTCTGGTCTGCCTTTTACCACTATAATATCAAGCGTGCACACAAGGAATGTTCCTTCCAATCAGAATTTGAATGGTCTCATGAGCATTTACCCTGCCTTTCTCCACTTTAATTCTTTTTTAACTATTTGCATGTGCTCAAAAAGTGAGATATATTTTTAGAACGGTGGAGAGAGCTATTGAAAGGGGGATGTTGCAATAAGATTTCACACCTTCCAACTCCAAGTTACTTAGTTTTTGATTTGTATCAATGCCCATCAATACTGCCAGCATCATCAAGCCGAAAACTTTGTGATGAAGAAGTGGAAAGGATGACACACATGGTCAACTGCTTCTTAAGCGGGAAACATGTTATCTTAATGGCATTCACTCCAAATCTAGAGAGTTTGTCATGGTCCTTTGGTCATAAATACTCTTTGATGGAGCTCAGAATGTCACTGGGCAAACTTCAGTGAACTTTTGCTGTTGGTTAAGCCACAATCTAAGTGTTGTTATAACACACAGCAAAAGGCATTCTGAGTACATCAACTTATATACGTTTAACTTTAGAGAACTGTTATGTGAAAGAAAGCATTTTATGCCATCATGTCCCAAAACTGGCAAAGAGAAACTTCTGCTGTCACAGGCTGTAAAATAAAATAAAAAAATTGTCTTCCACAATGCAGAGGCTTCACAACCTAGTGGCTGGATGTGTTTTTTGCTACATCAGTCACTCAGAGCATAGGTTTTCCCTCAAAGTTTCTCTCTTGCATTACCTTTTCCCCAACATGTGCCAGATCAGTGGTGGCAGGACCCAACACAGACAGTTATATAAAGGATCTGTAACTGTAGCATATTATGAAAAAGTGATTACCTGGTGTACCCGTTCAAAGACTGGAGGTCACCGTTTATGGTTACAGACCAATTTGCTATATCCATGAAGCAAAAGGTCAACTGTTTTCTCAGTTGTTCTCAAGATGGAAAAACAGGCATTCTTATGCAGAAAGTTCATGGTATGTAATCTTTTGCAACTGATCCCAGATATATTTTTGGGGCCTAATTGTACAAGGTGCTGCGCACACTCAGCTCCCATTAGCTCCAAGAGACAGAGGCACCAGAGTGAAGTAAGCACACTGCTATTAGAAGTAGCGGCCCCTCTGCATGTAAGTGAATTTCACCCAACTTGAGGAAGTATCACACAGGGGAAGAGGCTGTCAGTCTCCCAGACAATCGAGTCCCAAACCATTTAAGGCCACTTGTCTCCCATAGAGCCAGATTAATTCCTGGTGTAGTTGCACTGCAGCCAGTGGAGTTACTCCAGGGATGAATTTTGCCTATTAGCTTCAATAAGACTACTCTCCTGAGTAAAGGTTGCAGGATCAGGCCGTATATTTTTTTATTCATTTTAATTCATTTTCATGCATAATCATTGAAGTATCAAAATGATTCACTCCTAAATAATAATTACACTAGTAAAGAAAAACTTGTCCAAACCTAAATCTCATTCTGGATCTGGTGGGTATCTTCCCCAGAAAAACAAAGTTTCCATGCCTATAATTTAGTGATGGAAGTGGTATCACCTCAGCAAAGCAGCTGATGGTACATATGGGAATGATTACTCTGAAAGAGAAAAACCAGGAAAAAAGCCTAAGATTCATTACAATAAAATGTCCTTAATAATTCATATAACTAAATATTAAGATATAATATAAAATTATCTCTAAACGGAAAGCGTTGCTGGAAAAATCATGAAAATTAATATAGTCAATACTGCAATCATTAGAAGACAATTAATGCCTAATAAAACATAAAGGACAACTTTTTAGAACTTACAAAAATGCTGAACTTTGTCCCACTGAATGAAACTCCTGCTGCCACTTTGTCTCATTTCTGAGGAGTGGATTGCTTATCATTAAAAATAATATAAAACTGTTTTAATATGGGACTGTTTTGGCGAAGAGAAAGCCTCATGAAAAAACAAAGTTGTTGTTTTACCTTGCTTTTGTAGGTACATCTTTATAAGTTTGTTAGATTTCTCTTTTCCCTCATTTCTTGCTTTGAAATTTTCATACATTATTTCCTTCTTGACCTTTATATCTTCCTGCGTGTTTTATTAGATTTTTTTTTAATTAGGTGGCTCATTTTAAACCTTGTTGTGAAGTTCTAACATTTTAAGAAATTTATTTATTTACTTTCCTGATTAAAAATTAATTTAAATAAATTATTGCCAAAAGAATTGTTTTAATTATGCATGTATCTAAAAATATGAGTTTCTTGTGGTACTTATTTGAGGTAGGTGTTTTTATTGTGTGTGTGGGTAGGTGTCCGTGCACATGTGTGTGTGCGCATGAAGATGAATACCTGAATAAAACTTTCTTAATTGCTCCTTTAAGTGTTTTCCCCCTATGCATTATACTAGAAAGTCTAAAATAATGGAGTGTCTGTTACTTTAGGAATCTTTCTCATTGCCAGTTACATTGGAGTAGCCTTTGAAAATTCATTTTCTAATAGTAAACTGATTCTTCTGTGTGATCAATGAAGAAACATTAGATGAAGGAAGAGAGTTTTCTTCTGATTTTCAGAGTTCACACCATCTTTTCACTTAGTGCTTATTTTTGGATATTTCTTATTGTCTGCTACTTCATGGTAAAATAGTTACTTATTGTCAGGGTTACAGAAAGTTCAGGAGTATTAAGGATCTGTTCCTCTCTGCAATGGTGCTAACTACTGGATAACTCTGTCAAAGTCTTTTATTAAAAGGGACAAGATTATAGGTCGCCAGAAGATATCCTATATAAGGATTTTCTTTTAATTATCTCTCTAGTACATTAAGATTGATGCTTACCTAAATAAAGGACAAACTACCAGATCAGACAGTTTTGAACAGGATTGTCCATCAATCCTACCCTAATGCTACCCATTTCAAAATAAAATCAAACACTTGCTGGATCTTTTATAGATAACATATGACACCCAGGTAGCTTTATAATCTATCACACAATTTGGCAGAATGCAAGACATCACAGAGAGACAGCACATAAATGATCGTGATATCCATGTGATAAATTGTATTTACCACACACCTTTGACTGTGTTACTTGCACTCTGCCTACTAACCCACAAAATATACAAAACATCACATCTATTACAGAAGAGAGGGGAAATCCTGGCTCCATCATAGTCAATGGCAAAACTCCAGTTCAGTATGGCCAGGATTTCACTCCTGGTCTTTGCCATTCAATAGTTTTCATGTGGGGCAGGGAAAAACGAAAATGTAATTTTCTCATGATTAAAAGCAGTTTTCACAAATTTAAGGATCTGAAGGGGAGGGGAGGGATAGCTCAGTGGTTTGAGCATTGGCCGGCTGAACCCAGGGTTGTGAGTTCAATCCTTGAGAGGGCCACTTAGGGATCTGGGGCAAAATCAGTACTTGGGATTGGTCCTGCTTTGAGCAGGGGGTTGGACTAGATGACCTTCTGAGGTCCCTTCCAACCTTGATATTCTATGGTTCTATGATTGTGTTCTCTTTGGAGTCAATGGGCTTTGCCACCAACTTCAACTGAAGCAGCAGAAGGCCTTTATATTTGTATCTCAAATACATTTTATACATACTCACACATATGTATTCTTGTTCTTATTCTTATTATTTGTATTACAGTAATGCATACTGGCCCCAGTCACAGATCAGGTCTCCCCATTGTGCTAGGTGCTGTACAAACCACAGAACAAAGAGACACTCCCTGTCCCAAGGAGCCCATAATCTAAGAACAGACAACAGGTGGATACAACAAACAATGAGATATTGCTAGCACCATCATAAGCAATGGCTAAGGACAATGGCTAAGTACAGCTGCCTAAGAATTAATTCAAATTGGTAAAAAAGTGCCATCATAATTTTAAAGGAAATGCTGGGGAGGATCTAATTTTTTTACACTTTTTCATAAAAACCACAAAAATAAAAAATACTTTAAAAAGCCTTTTTCACACACAAAAATTAATTTTGATAAAGTTCAGTTTTGCAAACCAAAAATCAAACCAAACACTGTTCTATTGAACCCCCCGCCCAAAAAAAAAGCGCAACAATTTTTTCCTATTTCCATTTGTTTCAACCAAAAAGAAAATTTTCTACAAAAAGAATTCATTTTGGTTGAAAAAGTATTGTGCACACAAAAAAGTCTTGACATAAAAAATATTTCTCAGTCTACCCCTTACATATATATATGGATGTAGGCAGTGCTTAATTTTTGCCAGGGCTGAGCCCCAGCACTTCTAGGCTTGGCAGTTCATAGCCCCGGCACCTCTGCGTTTGCCGCATCCGTTATGAAAGTAAAAAAATTGCTTGAGCCCCAGCACCTCTTTCATTAGAAATTAAGCACTGGACATATGCATGTGTCACTTTAAAGGTCAAGGCAAATGTTAAAAAATGAAGTATAGTTACATCAATTTTGATGTCACTCGTGATCACTAGAGCGCACTGTAACACTGGAGAAGTTACCTTGTGGGTGTCAAGAGTATAATACAGAGGGGAAAAAGTGCTAAATGTAATTTGGCAACAGAAATAAAAGCCAAATACTCTGCTGGTGTAAATAGCTGCAGCTCCACTGAAGTCAATAAAGCTGGGTCAGTTTATACTGCAATAGAATTTGGGAGTGGGGAGGGGGGAAGAGTCAACATTGCTTCTTTTTTCAGTTAGATCACAAAAATTGAAAACTATCAGGAAAAAATATTATTAATTCAATACCTCCACTCTTCCCACCTGCATCTGAAACCTATGCACTGAGCAGTTCTGCTGCACTTTCTCCCATTTCTTTAATTTTCTTACTGAACTGTACTGCATACCATACATTGCAAACAATATTGCATTGTTTTTTCATAAGGCCTACTCTACTTGGATGAGAACATTTGTCTGGATGTGAACATTTGCCCAGTTTCACAGCATCTTAATTATCACATTGAAAACCCCTATAGAATCCTGCATTGTGGTATTACGTTATTAGTTGTATGAGTCATTTCACCCCCCCCCCCCCCCCCGCCATAATTTGTATTCAGTAAAGATTGTGTGGGTCGATATAAAAATTGCATAAAATTGTAATTAAAGAAAAAATGCTAGGCTGTTTGGCTACAGTTTTGTTTGCTACATACAGTGGTCACCCTTAAAGACTTTACAGTTTTGCCCTAGATAACCTTACCTCTAATAATATTACCCCTGTATTTGCCATATTGCAAATATGTGACTTCATGAGATTACACAGGTAACTGAGAGTGGAAACAGACCATCAGGGTCAAATTCAGCCCACAGTTATGCCCACACAACTCTCACTGGGCTGAATTCTGCCATGGCAATGGGGTTGCACATGATATAAGCCTGTGCAGAATCGGGCTCTGAGTATCTATCAAAGTTACTGTACTACTCTTTCCTTACTCTGCACACATATTAAGTGTGCCCACTGTACATAACAGCATAAAATATGAGCTCAGACATAAACATCAAACACATTTGCTTTAAAACCCACCACTTGCACTGCCAAACCAGAGGCATTGAGTCTAGAGACAACTGACCAAATGGATTAAATATACCTTTTAATAGTATCTCTAAAGATACTCATCCAGAGCTAAATTCTACACATACAACAACTGCAGAAGTGCACCTTTTATGATGGCTGTTTGGTGATTCATATTGTGGTGGTGAACAGACCTTCAATAACTGTGGTGAGGGATTGCCAACCTCAAGAGATCAAAAATCATGAGATTGGCCCCCAAAATGATGAATTTAAAAAGTTACCAACTCATGTTTTTAGTCTGTTTTCTTTTTAACTTCAATTTTCCTCTGTTCCTCTGCCAACGTGGGGATAGTTTCAAGTTGAAAAGTCAAACTTTAATGCACACACTTCTCCCTAGCTGTTGAGATGGAGACTCCACTTACCCTTGCCTCACCCCTGAGATATTTGAAATTGCATTTTTAAGAGTTTAGATTCTTCAACTTCTCCTTTGACAGATATCCACATCAGAAAAACCCACTACCATAAGAGGCACTCCTATTGGCATGCTTGATGTGAAAAATTTATGGAGTGCCACCTGCTGAAGGACATTGGATCCACGCAATGCAATCTTCAGGAGTGTGTAAAATCTTGTAAGATTTTACACACTCCTGAAGATTGCATTGCATGGATCCAATCTTGTAAGATTTTACACACAACTACATAAGCAGTTTGCATTTCTACCATTTGCAAAGTTCACTGCACTTGCAAGCTGACACCACTGTATGCGCATAGTAACATCTGCAAAACTCACCCTCATACACTTATCCCTTTCACTGTACTCAGTATATCCACAGATAATGCATTCAATTGGGATTTAGGACTGTAGTGCTACTTTGATGTGGCATCCAGTCCCAAGCCTGAATGGGGAGGGATGAATTCAAGGCTAGCCTCGTAAAAAAAAAAAAAAAAAAAAAAAATTCATCGGTTATAGAAACGGAGGCAGGGTACTGTTCCAGTACAAATGGCTGCTCAATAGAGAATACTGCTGCATGAAATTTCCTGGTGAAACCCAGTCTCTGTAAGCCAGGACCCAAAAAAGTTTGATACTAGCAGCAAGAAAACACTTCAGAGTTGGTTATTGGAATGTGAAAACAATGTTTCATACATCAGACCTCACAATTCATGAGGAAGATGGACAACTATGGACTTGAAATCTTGGGCATCAGTGAGAGCAGAGTGACAGGTGCAGATATGAGAAGCAAGAGAAGAAACATCTCATCTATTCAGGTCGTAGTGACAATATACATTTAGACAGAGTAGCGCTCATTATGGCAGATTCTGTGGAAAAATTCTTATCAACTGGGAACCTATCAACCAATGGATGTATTATATATGGCAGAGTGGAGAATATTCTTATAAAATTTGCAAATGAAAACAAGCTTGGAGAGGTTGCAAACACTTTGGAAGGATTACAATTCAAATTGACCTTGACAAATTAGAGAATAGGTCTGTTATCAACAAGATGAAATTAAATAAAGATAAGTGCAAAGTACTTCACTTAGGAAGAAAAAATCAAATGCACAACTACAAAGTGGGGAATAACTGGCTAGGTGCTAATACTGCTGAAAAGCATCTGGGAGTTATAATTAAGGCTGCAAGTCTGTCACGGAGGTCACAGAAGTCACAGATTCCATCACTTTCCTTGACCACCGTGACTTCTGCAGTGGCTGGGGCTGACTCAGGGGCTGCCCAAGCCTGGCAGCCCCTGGGCCAGCAGCAGCAGTTTGGGTGTGTGGGAGGGAGCTCAAGGCTAGGGGCAGGGGGTTGGAGGGTGTGGGGGTGCTTAGCTTGGGGTGGGGGACTTCCACTGGCATGGCCCTGCAGCTCTTAGACAACAGAGGGGCCGGGGGGGGAGCTCTGTTCCATGCGTTGCCCATGCCTGCAGGCCCCACCCCCGCAGCTCCCATTGGCTGTGGTTCCCAGCCAATGGGAGCTGTGGCAGACAGCGCTTGTGCTCCTCCACCGCCTAGGAGCTGCAGGGATGTGGAGCCAGGTAGGGAACCCCTGCCAGCCCCACCAACCCTCCCCCACCAGCACCAGCAGCGGTCCCAGGCCACCTCCCCGAGCAGCCATCGTGCCCCCTCCCCCCCAAAGCACCCACGGCCCCCCATCCAAGTTTTACTCAAGGTATTTTTAGTAAAAGTCATGGATAGGTCACGGGCTGTGAATTTTTGTTTAGTGTCCATGACCCATCCATGACTTTTACTAAAGGTGACTAAAACTTAACCTTAGTTATAATGGATCATAAATTGAATGACTCAACAATGTGATGCAGTTTCAGAAAAGGCGAATATAATTCTGGTGTGTATTAACAGTGGTGTTGTATGTATCACAAGGGGGAAATTGTCCCACTCTACTTGGCACTGGTGAGGCTTTAGTTGGAGTAGTATGTCCAATTCTGGGTGGAAAGATTGGAGATTGGACAAATTGGAGAAAGTCAAGAAGAAAGCAACAGAAAATGGCAAAAATTTTAGAGAACCTGATCTATGATGAAAGATGTAAAAACTGGGACTAAAGGGGGACCTGATAACAGTCTAATATGTTAAGAGCTGTTATAAGAGGACTATGATCAATTGTTCTCCCTGTGCACTGAAGTTAGGACAAGAGGTAGTAGGCTTAACCTGCAGCAAGAAAGATTTAGGTCAGATTTTAAGAAAAACTTTCTAACTATAAAGATAGCTAAGCTCTGGACTAGGCTTCCAAGGAAGGTTGTGGAATCCACATCATTGGAGGTTTTTAAGAACAGGTTGGACAAATATCTGTCTAGGTTTACTTGGTCCTGCCTCAGTGCAGGGGGCTGGACTTTATGACTTCTTGAGGTTCCTTCCAGCCCCAAATTTCTGATTCTAAGATTCTAAACCAGATTCCTAAAGGTGTCATTCAGACAGTGCTATGCTCTAAAAGAGGACCTTAGCAATGAGGATAAAGATAAGTTCTATAATTGCCTCTTAAGTGTGGCTGATTACCAAAACCTGATTTACTCCTTGTGATGGGTGATTTTAACGCTAAAGTAGGAAGTGATAACCAAGGAATGGAAAGCACAATGGCGATGTATGGGTTGGGAATCATTAACCAAAATGGGGAGAGATTCATTGTACTTGGTGTCCGACCTTGTTCTTACAAGCACCTGGTTCCCTCATGACATACAAAAAGAAACTCAGTATTCACCAGATGGCAAAATATAAAAAACCAGACTGATCGCATCTGCATCAGCTTGAGATACAGTTCATGTGCCCAAGACTGAAGGGCATATCGAGCAGCAGATGTCAGCAGCAACAACTACTTTTGCATTGCCAAACTGAAATTAAAACTGAGAAAGATCAACTTTAAACAGAAAGTGGCAAAGAAAATCAACTGTACAGAACTGAAAACAAAAAGAGTACTGTGAGAAATTCCAACTTAAACTAAGAAACAAGTTTAAGACACTGCCAGAGGCAGAGGAAGGTGAGACACAGACTGGACCTAAAAAAAATGGGCAGTGCTCAGAGACAATGTGATTCAAGCTGCAGCAGTTACAGTGGGATATCAGCATAGACTGCGAAATAATTGGATAAGCCCAAGAGATGTGGTATCTTATTGAGGAAAGAAAAGTACTGACAAGGAAACTGCTGAATGCTAAGACCAATGAAATATTGGAAAAAGCAAAGGAGGAGTACAAAAAAGAAGACAAAGCAGTGAAAAGCAATACAAGGAAAATTAAATGGAGACACGTTGAAGACTTAGCAGTTGAAGCTGAAGCTACTATGATTGTTAACAACTCTGTGATTTCCTAAGTGACTAAATCCTGTGTAGAAAAATTTCAAAACAGAAAATGGAGCAATTTGGAAAAATTGATGGAAAAATGCTTGCAACTGAGGTAGAACAGAACAATAGATGAAAGATATACCACACCAAAACAAAACTGAGAATTTTCAACTCAAACATAATCGCAGTGCTAACATGTGACTGCAAGAGCTATAGCTCTATTAAAATATTAGAAAACTAGATGCCTTTGAAAATAACTGCCTACAAAAGATTCTGAGCATTGGATAGAGAGACTTTATCATCAATGAAGAGATCTGAGAAATTACCAACCAGCAACTCATCTCTATTACAGTTAGAAGAAAGTATTGAACATATTTGAGCCATGTATTCCACATGCCAACACACAGATGCCCACATGAAGCTATCAAGTGGAAACCAACTGGTGTGAGGAAACAAGCGTATTGACGAAAATCCTTTAAAAGAACCTTTAGGCGGGAGGGCAGAACAGTAGATCTCAACACCGTAGAGCAGATGGAAGTAGGGTGATGGAAGAGACTAGCTTCTGCCACATGCACCAACATTGGCATGAGAAAGATGTAATACTAAATAATAATGTGGGTCATTAAAAGCATTGCAAGAAACTCAAGAAGCTGGAACGGTGTGATTTAAGACCGAATATGTCAAAAAGCACTGAAAATGTATCCTGAAAATTTTGTGCAGATCAATGCATTCCTTCTTTGTGT
This sequence comes from Chrysemys picta bellii, assembly GCF_011386835.1. NCBI lineage: Eukaryota > Metazoa > Chordata > Testudines > Emydidae > Chrysemys > Chrysemys picta. The sequence goes on from NC_088795.1 coordinate 85,837,545, forward strand.
AACCCTTCTGCCCATCTAAGTTGGCAGCAACAAGGGCCGGGTTCTGTATCTAGGGGTTCCGTTTCAATAACGCAATGCAAAACCGGCTCGAGCCCCCACCCAGTGACCTGGGACAATTACATACCACCCCCTGGGCACCTCTAAGAGGCAATACTTCCCCTCTCGCAAGCACGGAGTCTGAGTGTAACAGAAAATGTTTAATAACATGAGGTAAACAACATCAGCATTACATGGAAAAAACACCACAACTAGAGTTTTTAGACCAAACCATGAGCGAAGACCCACCCCAGCAAATTGGGCCGTGTCCTCTCCCGTTGGTTCTTGAAACCAGCGACCCAAGAATCACCAAAGTCCCAAAAGTCCACCAATCCCAAAGTCTCTTGGGTCCAGCAACCCAAGAATCACAAAAGTCCCAAAAGTCCGACAACCCCCCAAAGTCTCTGTCCATGATCAGTGCAGCCCCAGAGTTCAAAGGGGGGGAGGGGTGAGCAGGGTGTTAAGGGGCACCTTACGTGATCCGAGGCCAACCGGCTGCTTCTCCGTGGGGTTCCACTGCAGCCTTCACCACGAACTGCTCCACTCCACCTGCAGTCCCACGAACTGCTCTGGCAGCTGCTCCGCTCCGCTCCCCGACCTGTGAGCCGCGCTGCTCCGCTCCGCTCACCGACCTGAAAAGAGCTAAAGCTATTTAAGAGCTGAGATCACTGAGGCTGTGTTAACTAGTGGGGGAGCCTGAAGCTATATTGCTAAGCTAAGTTAGCTTAGCAATATAGCTTCAGGCTCCCCCACTAGTTAACACAGCCTCAGTGATCTCAGCTCTTAAATAGCTTTAGCTCTTTTGTGATTTCACCTCTTAGTGATTTCAGCTAGTAGTAGGGGAGCCCCAGTGCTGGTGCACTATTGGCCCAAAGTGAACTCAGCTCAGCAGTCTGTAACTAGACTCCTAAAGGAATCAAAGTTAGCTCTGACATTCAACAGTGGAGAGAGAAGGTAGTGCAATTGGTGTTTCAACCCCCTCGGGGAGGGGGCCACACCATCAGGTACAAATACCTGTCCCCATCCTCTCTCAATTCACTGGGTTTTGTAACCCATGCCCCTTGACAAGCAAATGCTACTTAGGTAATGGTGAATGACTCACTCAGTCCTTCTGTCATACAACACTTCCACTGGCCTTGATTCACAGAATCAGGGTAACAAAACTTTATTCTTCCTGCCCCAATAACAGAGAAACTGGGGATCCCGCACCAGCCAAAGTAACCACTTTGAGTTGCTGTGGTTTCATGCCAGGCGAGTGGGTTTGCCTATGCAAACAAGATCAGCCCCTGGAGTTCTTTTCCACCCTCGCCATAATTCACCACCAGATGTCAGGGTAGAGCTCATCCTGACTCTGCTTACATTTGTATCAGTTTTGTCTGTTGTGTGATGTGAGCAGCATAATTGTAGTTTTATATATATATGGCAACTATCTGCCATCTGTGTTCTAGGCACCACACATACAATGCAGCATTAAAACAATTAAAATCAATATAGACAAAGTTCATGGTACAAAAGTCTCTTCATCCACTCAGATGGCAGATATTGTAGGGGTTATAAAGCTCAGACATATGCTAGAGAGCAAGTTCAGTTAGGTCTTTAAAGGTAAAAATCACAAAAACGTTTAAACTCAGCCAATATGCCTAAAGGTGGTGAGCAGAGAGGACAAATCAACAGGAGATAAAATTTCACTCTCTCCCTATCTCAAACAATAAAAAAGCTGCTATCATCAGATAAGAGTTATAGGTAGCACAATATGGATAACAAAGGCATGCACATGTGTCTTTAGATTAGTATGAAAGAGAAAGATCCACAATCTGTTGATGTTCTTAAAGCCTGTCCTCACACCATGGTTGAAAATCATCTGGCTTTCTAATGCAGCAACTCACTGAATATTGGGAAGGCTTTGGAATATGCTGCTCTCTTCAGCACTATGGTAATCAAAATAATGCCAGTACATTCTGTTTTGTTAATATTTAATGTCACCTAGTTTAGTATTCACTTAGGTAACACACATCTTCAGACAGTACCTACAGATGCTTTTATCCTGTGTGTATGTGTGGAGGGGTGTCACACACACACACACACACACACACACACACACACACACACACACACACACACACACACACACACACACACACACAAAATGTTCCCATTGAGGTAGAATATAGAAATGCAGTTCATTCAGCACTTCTTCAGCCCCAGGGCCTCAACAGGGAGAGAGTGATCCTCCAGCCCTGGGGCTGCAGCATAGGGGAAAAAAACCCAAATTTTAACTGTCATTTATCCACCAGCATTACCAAAAGATCATCAGTCTTTTTAAAGGGATTTCTATAGTTTAGGCATCCTTTTAAGTTCAGATCATGGAATTTGTGACAGTCATTTATTATGGGCCAGCCGATGAGTACACTGTGACGGGTTGGATCACAGAAACCCCCTTGGGAGCTGCCACCCAATGTGCAAAGACTACCCCTGCTTCTGTTTTCCCTGCCAGCTCAGGACTCCAGCACCCTGTCTTGCTGAGCCAGACACTCCTGTTTGGCTCCAGACACAGACCCAGGGTCTGAATCACTTGTCCCGAAGCTGCAAGTTTACCTGAAAACAGCTCGCAGTAGTGCGCTTGTCTTTAGCACTCAGATGCCCAACTCCCAATGGGGTCTAAACCCAGATAAATCCGTTTTGCCCTGTATAAAGCTTATGCAGGGCAAACTCATAAATTGTTCGCCCTCTATAACACTGATAGAGAGATATGCACAGTTGTTTGCTCCCCCAGGTATTAATACATACTCTGAGTGAATTACTAAATAGAAAGTGATTTTATTAAATACAGACAGTAGGATTTAAGTGGTTCAAAGTAGTAACAGACAGAACAAAGTAAGTCACCAAGCAAAATAAAATAAAATGCGCAAATCTATGCCTAATCAAACTGAATACAGATAATTTCCTCACCAGTTCCAGAGTGCTCCCTTTTACAGGCTAATCTCCTTTTAGCCTGGGTCCAGCAATCACTCACACCCCCTGCAGTTACTGTCCTTTGTTTCAGTCTCCTTCAAGTATCCTGGGGGGGGTGGAGAGGCTCCTTCTTTAGCTAGCTGAAGACAAAATGGAGGGGTCTCCCCTGGGTTTAAATAGACTCTCTCTTGTGGGTGGAGACCCCCCTCCTCCCTCCTCTGCAAAGTCCAGCTCCAAGATGGAGTTTTGGAGTCACCTGGGCAAGTCACATGCCCCTGCATGACTCAGTCTTTGCAGGCCGACGCCATTGTCCACATGGCATCTTGCATGTCTCCAGGAAGACTTCTCATGTGGATTGGAGCATTCCAAGATGCATTGTTCCCCAAGTGTTTCCTGATCAGGTACTTAACCTGGTGAATTCCTTCCTAAAGAAGCTGACCAAATGCCTCACAGAGCTTACTTAGAAATCAAGCAAGCATACAGCCAGTTATATCATACATACATTTATAAACGTCCCCCCATAAAGCCTTATGGGGTACGCTGTCACACCCTCCCCCTGAACTTACTGCCAGAGACTTGGACACTGTCCATGGCGGAGGCAGTATACCTAAAGTTCCTCTTTTCTGGACAGGGCATCTGCTACCCAGTTCTCCTTTCCTTTAATATGAGTAATCTCCATGTCAAACTCCTGTAGGACCAGGCTCCAGCGTAGCAGTTTGGAGTTGGTGCCCTTAGTTCGGTGGAGCCATACTAAAGGTGAATGGTCAGTTAGAATTCTGAACCTCCTATTAAAAAGGTAAGGTCTCAATTGTTTGACGGCCCACACAATGGCATAGCATTCCTTCTCTATGACAGAGTAATTCTGTTCGGCCGGGGACAGTTTTTTGCTCAGGAAGGCAATGGGATGCTTCTTACTGTCTTCCCCTGTCTGCATCAGCACAGCACCCAACCCTGTGTCTGACGCGTCAGTGCACAACTCAAAAGGCTTTTCGAAGTCAGGGCTGGCCAGCACAGGCTTCGCAGACAGGAGTGCTTTCACCTTGTTGAAGCCCTTTTGGCATGCCTCTGACCAAATGACCTTATTAGGTTGATGCTTTTTACATAAGTCCGTGATTGGGGACACAACGTCACTGAACCCCACCACAAACCTCCTGTAATAGTTTGCCAAGCCTATGAAGGATTGGACTTGCCTTTTAGTCTGGGGTACAGGCCATTTCACGATGGCTTCCACCTTAAGAGGGTCGGGGGATATTTTACCCCCCCCTACCCAGTGCCCCAGATAAGGGACTTTGGCTGCCCCTATCTTGCACTTGGAGGGCTTCACAGTTAGCCCAGCCTCTTTGAGCTTTGATAGCACGACTTCCAGGTGCTCTTTGTGGTCACCCCAGGTGTTGCTGAATACAGCAATGTCATCTATATACGCCCTAGCATAATGCTGTAAGCCATTTAACACTCTGTTGACCAATCTCTGGAAGGTGGCACCCGCATTTACCAGACCAAAAGGTAACACTGTGAATTCATAGAGCCCTATGTCCGTGATAAAAGCTGATTTTTGTTGTGCCTCTCCCTCCAGAGGGATCTGCCAGTAACCTTTGGTCAGATCAAAGGTACTAAGGTACTTGGCTTGGCTCAGCACATCCAGCATGTCATCAATTCTTGGCATGGGGTATGCATCTGTTACAGTGACAGCATTGAGTTTTCTATAGTCTACACAAAATCTAACGGTGCCATCTCTTTTGGGGACCAAGACCACAGGGGAAGCCCATGCACTGTCGGAATCCTTAATTACCCCCAAGTCCAACATGCTTTGTATCTCAGCCTGAATTTGCTCCTTCACCTTGCCGGTGGCCCTATAAGGCCTGGAAGGAGGAGGTTGAGCCCCTTTCGTGAGGATCCTATGGGACAGCAAGTGCGTCCTCTCTGGTTTGTTGGAAAACACCTCACTGTACTTCTGCAGTGTTGACAACGCTTCCCTCCTTTCGAGTGGTGTCAGCTCACTACAGATTTCTATACTTTCAAGGGACGACCCGTCTTGGCATTCAGCCATCAGATCAGTGAGTGGGTGTGCCTCAGTTTCCCCTTCGACACAACAGATCATGTTTACCTCGGCCACTCTGCTGTGATAGGCCTTGAGTCTGTTTACATGTACCAACTGGGGTACCGCATCATCCAGGGGCTTTTTAACTTTGTAAGTGTCCTCATTCGCCACTTCAACCACTTCAAAGGGCCCCTCCCAGGAGTTTTGCATCTTGAACTTTTTGGCAGGGCCGAGTACCATGACCAAATCTCCTACATCAAAAGTGCGTTTACAAGTATTTTTATCATACCACGCCTTTTGCTTGGCCTGACTGCTCTGGAGGTTGTTTTGTACAATCTCCATCATGTCTTTCAACTCCCTCCTGAACCTCTGGACATACTCAGTTACAGGTTCCTCCCTTACCGTGTTGCATCCTTCCCAGGTATCCCTGATGAGATCGAGGGGTCCTCTCACTTTCCTCCCATACAGAAGGTCAAATGGGGAAAAGCCTGTGGACTCTTGGGGTACCTCCCTGTAGGCATACAGCAGGAACGGTAATAGTTCATCCCAACTTTGGCCCCTCTTTTTGGCATACATCCCCAGCATGGATTTTAGGGTCCCATTGAATCTTTCCACCAGCCCATTGGCCTGGGGGTGGTAGGGGGCCGTCTTAAGCTGTTTCACTCCACACACCTTCCATAGCTCATTGAACAACTGCGACATAAAGTTTGCCCCCCGATCAGACAAAATCTCTTTAGGGAAGCCCACTCTGCTGAATATGGTGAGCAGAGCTCTTGCCACAGTCTCGGCTTCTATGTTAGACAGTGCAATTGCCTCAGGGTACCGAGTGGCGAAGTCTACTACCACCAAGATATACTTGTTCCCTCTCCGAGTGGGGCGTGGCATAGGACCCACTATGTCTATTGCCACTCTTTGGAATGCCTCCTGGATGATGGGCAAGGGACGCAGCGGAGCCTTCTGGGGTCCCCCCGGCTTCTTCCTCTCCTGACACACCGCACAAGTCCTACAATAATCCCTCACATCGTTCTGTATCCCTGGCCAGTAGAAATTCCTCCTCAGCCTGTCATATGTCCTCTGTACCCCCAAGTGACCAGCAAAGGGACTGTCATGCGCTACCAGCACTAATTCCCCCCGGTGTTGGCTGGGTACAACCAACTGCTTATAGGGTTGACCGGGACCCTGGTTTTTACCTACAGGGGCCTGCCTGTACAGTTTCCCGTCTTCTTCAAAAAACTTCTCCCCCCCCCTCCCTTCCTGGAGTTCCCTCCGAGATACACTGTCTTATACTTTCAAGGGAGGGGTCCGCCCTTTGTCTAGCTGCAAATTCCTGACAGACAACCCTTGAGATAGCGTCCCCGTCCCTGAGCACTGACTGCATCTCCCCTGCCCCCACCCCTGGGAGCCTGTTGTCCTCAGCCAGACAGAGGCCTGGCTCTGTCTCTCCCATATTTGGAAGTACCCCGCCCCCCTGCACTGTCCTGTCACTGAGACCTTCCCCCAACTCCCCTATGGGTTCCAAGGTCCCCGCCCCATCCCTGGGGGCTCCCTCTGAGTCACCCACTACCATGTTCCCTGGGGCAGGAGGGGTTGGCTGTTCAGCTGCATCAGACCTACAGTCATCAGCCGGAACAGCCTCCCCCTCACAGCCTTTCTTCATGCTGCGAGTTACCACACTAACAGTCCTAGTTCTGCTGAAAAAATCATTTCCCAGCAACATGTCCGCGGGGATGTCCTCGAGCATCCCCACCAGTAAATCCCTTTCCCTACCTTCCCATTCCACATGAACCTTAGCCAGGGGCACAGGGAACCTCTGTGGCCCCACCCCCTTAATGTGGGTCGTCTGCCCAGTCAGGACACTAGCGTCTGGGACCACACTCGGTCGAACCAGAGAGAACTGAGCCCCCGTATCCCTCCATCCCAGACACTCCATGCCATCAATCTTGACGACCTTGATGTGTTCCCTGTCCGCTTCACCAGGCCCCATGTCCACCAAGCTGGTGTGATAAGAGGTGGGGGTGCCCTCTGGGCCCTCAGGGCTGAAGGCAACCGAGCTAACATGGGACAAGGGAGGCTTACTCTCCTTCAATTTGGGACAGCTACTCCTCAGGTGCCCTGGGGAATTGCAGTGAAAGCACCTTCTGGGATCCCCGGCTTGTGTAGGAAATTTGGGACGAGTAACAGGAGAATGGGGGGGTGACTGCCCAGGCTCCTTTTTCCCAGACCCCGGAGTAAAACGGTGATTCTGCTTTCCCCCAACCTTATACCCCTCTGCCAGTGGTTTATGTTTGATCGCGGCTTGGGCCTGTTCATAAGAGTCAGCATACTCAGCTAATTCACCCACCGCATTTACCTTTTTGTCCCACAAATACTGTTTAACCTCATCACTGCACATATTCAGGAAGTGTTCCTGAGTAACCAGATCACACATCCCTTCAAAGCTGGTAATGCCTCTCCCCCGCACCCATTTATCTACCAAATCTCTCATTTCATTGGCATAAGCCACATTACTTAATCCAGATCCCCTCTTAAGGCTCCTGAATTTAACCCTGTAGGTTTCAGGTGTAACCTGAAACTGTTTCAAAACCAGTTCTTTAAATTTACCATAGTTTGAAGCATCATCAATAGGCATCTTATTGAATATGTCCAGAGCTCTGCCAGTCAATTTTGCTATCAATGTGGTCATCTTCTGATCTTCAGGGATGGCATGGAGGGTGCACAGTCTCTCAAAGGTGATGAAATATTCGGCAATATCGCTGGACTCATCATACTGTGGACATAGCCGCTCCCATTTATGGATTTTCGGGGAAGTGGAGCCAGCAGGGGGAGGGTTTCGTCTCTTTGACTCCATAACAGCCAGTTCATGCTTCCGGGCCTCCCTCTGGGCCTCCATAGCCCTCTCGTGGGCAGCTGCCTCTGCCTCCGCCCTCGCTGCCTCTGCCTTCGCCCTCGCTGCCTCTCTCGCTGCCTCTGCCTCCACTCTCGCTGCCGCCCTCACTGCCTCCCTCGCTGCCTCTGCCTCCACTCTCGCTGCCTCTGCCTCCGCCCTCGCTGCCTCGACCTCCATAGCTCTCTTGTGGGCAGCCTCTTCCCTTGCATGTTCTGCCTCCATGGCACTAATTTCTAATTGTCTTAGTTCCAGCCGTCTCTTATGTTCACTTTCTCTCTCTTTTGCTTCCAACCTGGCCAGCTTTAGTTTAATAGCAGCGTCACTGGTACTCATTGTCCTGCTTTCTCGTGCTGGGCTACAACCACTCTGCAGTTCACTGAAACTGAGATGCACTCAGCTCAGGGGATTCTTAGTTAATAGAGTTTCCTTTTCTGTCCCTACTTCCCTTGCCCGAAATAAGCAAACAGAAAATAACAAACCAGTAACCACTTTGTCTGTTCTCCAGCCACCACACTTAAAACTCACTTAAAATCACTACCAGTATCTCAAAGCAATCAACTATGCACAGATCCTGCCGACTACGCCACTGTGACGGGTTGGATCACAGAAACCCCCTTGGGAGCTGCCACCCAATGTGCAAAGACTACCCCTGCTTCTGTTTTCCCTGCCAGCTCAGGACTCCAGCACCCTGTCTTGCTGAGCCAGACACTCCTGTTTGGCTCCAGACACAGACCCAGGGTCTGAATCACTTGTCCCGAAGCTGCAAGTTTACCTGAAAACAGCTCGCAGTAGTGCGCTTGTCTTTAGCACTCAGATGCCCAACTCCCAATGGGGTCTAAACCCAGATAAATCCGTTTTGCCCTGTATAAAGCTTATGCAGGGCAAACTCATAAATTGTTCGCCCTCTATAACACTGATAGAGAGATATGCACAGTTGTTTGCTCCCCCAGGTATTAATACATACTCTGAGTGAATTACTAAATAGAAAGTGATTTTATTAAATACAGACAGTAGGATTTAAGTGGTTCAAAGTAGTAACAGACAGAACAAAGTAAGTCACCAAGCAAAATAAAATAAAATGCGCAAATCTATGCCTAATCAAACTGAATACAGATAATTTCCTCACCAGTTCCAGAGTGCTCCCTTTTACAGGCTAATCTCCTTTTAGCCTGGGTCCAGCAATCACTCACACCCCCTGCAGTTACTGTCCTTTGTTTCAGTCTCCTTCAAGTATCCTGGGGGGGGTGGAGAGGCTCCTTCTTTAGCTAGCTGAAGACAAAATGGAGGGGTCTCCCCTGGGTTTAAATAGACTCTCTCTTGTGGGTGGAGACCCCCCTCCTCCCTCCTCTGCAAAGTCCAGCTCCAAGATGGAGTTTTGGAGTCACCTGGGCAAGTCACATGCCCCTGCATGACTCAGTCTTTGCAGGCCGACGCCATTGTCCACATGGCATCTTGCATGTCTCCAGGAAGACTTCTCATGTGGATTGGAGCATTCCAAGATGCATTGTTCCCCAAGTGTTTCCTGATCAGGTACTTAACCTGGTGAATTCCTTCCTAAAGAAGCTGACCAAATGCCTCACAGAGCTTACTTAGAAATCAAGCAAGCATACAGCCAGTTATATCATACATACATTTATAAACGTCCCCCCATAAAGCCTTATGGGGTACGCTGTCACACAGTTCATTCAGCACTTCTTCAGCCCCAGGGCCTCAACAGGGAGAGAGTGATCCTCCAGCCCTGGGGCTGCAGCATAGGGGAAAAAAACCCAAATTTTAACTGTCATTTATCCACCAGCATTACCAAAAGATCATCAGTCTTTTTAAAGGGATTTCTATAGTTTAGGCATCCTTTTAAGTTCAGATCATGGAATTTGTGACAGTCATTTATTATGGGCCAGCCGATGAGTACAAAAAGGAAAATCATTTTGGGCCAGATTAATTGGCATGCTCCAACAGCTACATGCTGCTCCGATGGCACAAAGCAACTATAAATCCAATTTAAATTGTTACCCAGGGTTTTCAGAACCCAAAGCAGTGGTAGCTTAACTGTTTCTCTCCCGGCAGTGTCAGGAATAAATGAATATGGATGGACACAGCTCCTCCATATGATAAATGGTTGGTACAAACAAGAGTGCTTTTACCTAAAACTACTCATTTATTAGGTCTTAAACACAAACACACACACACACACACACACACACACACACACACAGAGTAGATCTTCGCTATAATGCCGTTCGCTATAGCGAGACTTTGGCTATACCGAACGTGATCCCTGGATCCCACCCCACCCTCTATGGTAGGGGACTGCTAGCTCTTCTGGCCCCAGGGGCCACCACCAGCACAGAGAGGAGCACTCTGTCCCAGCCATGGCCACCGGGCTGGAGGAGTGCTGTTAGCTCCTGCTGCAGCCCCAGAGCCGGAGGAGCTCTCTTCCCATTGCAGCCCCATGGCTGGAGAAGCACTGTCAGCTCCTACTGTGGCCCTGGGGCCAAAAGAGCTCTGTCTCCCCAACTCACAATGAGTTCAGTGGGTTACTAATGAGGCCCAGCATGGGCTCATCGCTCTCAACCGAGACCAAGCAATAATCTTCTCACTGGCACTCTCAGTTTTCATCTCCTGATTCTGCCCCTCATGTAAGTTCCCTTGGGGAGCACCCATGGTTTGCAAGAGCAGGGGTTTTGCAACCAATCAATTTTCTTTTCTATCCAGCACATCAGTGCCAAGAATAAAACAACTGACATAATTTCTCACTTGACCAGGCACAAGCCTGAGCCTTGGGTCCCAGTAACAGAATGCATCCATAAATTGACTCATGGACTACACTATCTCGCCATTCTCCCCTCTTGCACAGTAAACTGTTTGTACTAATCGTACCCTTCTCTCCACCACTCCTAGCTAGTTCACCAACTCTGTTACCCAGGGTTTTCAGAACCCAAAGCAGTGGTAACTTCACTGTTTCCCTATTGATTTATTCCTGACACCTCCTGGAGAGACACACCTCCTCCATCTGATAAATGATTGGTACAAACTAGAGTGCTTTTACTAAAACTACTCTTTTATTAGGTCTCAAACACACACACACACATATGCTGTAGCAGTAGGTTCTGAGCACCCCAAACATTATAGTTACCCAAAGTCTGAGATGGTTTCAAGTTATCAGCAGCCAGGCTTCCAGGGGTCCCCCCAAGGTAGCTTTTCTTTGGGCAAGGAGCTGACACCTAAACTCCCCAGCATCTGCTGGGGAGTTTAGGTGTCAGCTCCTTGCCCAAAGAAAAGCTACCTTGGACTACTCCAAAGTGTATTTTTTTGCTTAATCTTTTACAGCGAACTTAAACAAAGCACATAATTCATAGTGACTCCTAGTGGATCACCCTATTAATCCCTAGCAGGTCACCAATTCTCCTAATTTCAGCAAACTGCTCATTATCTCTTATCATTCAAGTATTTCTGGTATTTCTAGTCATAACAACAATAAAATTTGGAGAAATTAAGGTCAAACTTTAGAAAAGAAAAAAGTTGAAACTGAGCAAGTGTACTGCAAGCATCAATGTTTCTAGTCACGCCTACACAGAGGGTAGGCAGTTATCAATTAGTACTATATATCCTCCCCAAAATCCAGAGAATCATGTGGAATCACTGGGCATCATCTGCGTAACAACAGCCAATGAAATATTTTGCAAATGTCTGTCCATGAGGTGGAAGGTAAATACCAAAGAGCAGCCAAGCCAAAGTAGACCACACCGGGGAACATCACAAACAATTCCAATATACTCTGACAGAAGTTGGCCCAACATAATTGAGAAGGATCCTTTTGTCAGGTTTATCTGGAATCAGTTAACTATTTTCCTATTTTCCAGGCATCACAGCAGAGATTGATGAAGGATTTGGTAATAGTATTCCTACTACAATAGTAACATATAATGAGATGCTAATTACTAACCAGGATATCCTCAAAGATTCCTAACCATATATCCCGAGTGAAGAAAGGTTAAGCAAATATGCATGTTATTCTAATTATGTAGCTCATGAAGTATATCCAGTATTTAATGCAAAAAAGAGTATTAAACTGTGTCTTAAGGCACTAATTGAAATTCACTTTTTTGTTACCACAGGTGCTTTGTTGTGTTTTGTGCATTCACTGAATCTGTGGACATGAATTTGTCTTGCTAATTTCTCTTCAGACTAACAGCACCTAAACTTTGAGGAAAAATACAGAATCACTGATTTCTGGAAAGTAATTGAATTTTCATCCTTCTAAACTAAAGTCAGATTTTCTTTAGTTAGTCCACTTTTCTTGTAATACAGCAGGCATCATCTTCATATAATCTGCAGTGACAAATATATATATTTTAGATTTTCAGCATAATAATTTGAAACAAAACTTTGTCTTTACCTCTATTTTGTCAGTTTTCATTTTCAATTCAATTGCAATGAGGTTCAGTAAAGATCCACATGTACATACATTAAATCTATTTGAATAACGCAAGATACAATGTCATTTCCATGCTAAATGAACAATCAGCGAACTACACGTTACATGTCAATTATCTACCATCTTCTATGAGAAAATGATGACCAGACCTTGTAAACATGATGGATAGCACAGGGCAATATGTCAAATATAATGATTTATAAAACCAAAAAAACTATGTTCAAACATGTGTCTGTCTGTGTTATTGTGTCTGACATGAATCCATAAAGTCTGACCCAGCAATCCATTTATATAGGCCTTTGTTGTGCCTGCAAATTGCAGTCCCTATATTACATATTATAATTTCAGCCACTGTTTGGAGAGCTCTAGCTATATTTTGGCACAGAGGGCGAGTTAAGTTTGAGAGCCAAACTCAGAATGATATGTATTGTCACTGGCTTTAACTGCACCTGTTCCCCACTTTGTGGGTGTTGGTATGGGAACCCATGTTCCTCTCCATCCAGAAGAGAGTTTTAGGGCTGTAGTGCCTTTGCATTTTACTGTGCTTATCCCAGCAGATCTGACCTTGGCTCAGCACCTGCAGTTCTGCTTTCTCTTTGGGACAATGACAGAGTTAACCATTGACAAGCCAGCTTTCACAAAGCACAGTACAGTACATTTATTTAGGACAAAAGTATTACAAGAAAACAATAAACAGTCTACACACATACTAAGCTTACTGGATATTACTATCATCTGCATGGGATCCTAATAGGTCTGTATACAAGTTTGTCAATACTTTCTTCTAAAGCGAGTCTCTTCCTGAGCCAGATCAGGCTGACTCTATACAATTTGGGGCCTTTGACTCCCATGCCTCCTGACCAAGGTAAAACCAGTAAATGCCCTTTCCCCAGGAAGCAAAGTTTCAAATGGCTGTGTAGTTCCATAACCAAAATCAGTAATTTGCACTAATTACCCCCCTCTCAGTGATGCCCGATTCCACAGGAAACCCACCTAGCAAGTAAAGAACAAAAAGATACGTGCACTGCTTATTGATACTGTAGTCTAGGAATATCCATGCATCCATAACATATGGCAAATCTCAACATAATACTCCTTGAAGTTTCCATGCTCACATCTGTCACATGTATGTTTGGGTATAAATTGGTAAGACATGGGTGTAAGTGGCAAAGCAGTTTAACTTGCACAGACAGCTTGGCATTGCAAAGCGAGTGTAACTTTTACCAACGTAGTGTTCTTTGGGGACCACATTATCCTCCTAGCACTACTCTAAAGTGAGTGCCATTGAAGTAAATGGGAGTTTTTTCCATTTATGCTAGGTCTGAATTTGATCATGGGGATGTTAGCATGGTGCAAGTATAACAAAGTAGTGGGAGGGGGCGGTTTAATCTTTCATCCTCTTGAAAATTGCTTTCCCTACTACTCCCTCCTTCCACTCCCTTGGAGCACAAGTCACCCATTTTACACACTGAGGGTCCAATCCTGCAAGGTGCTGAGAGCCCGCAATTCCTACTGTAGTCAGTGAGAATTGAGAGCGTTCAGCACTTTGCTGGATCAGATTTCAGATGCTAAATTGGTGCCATTTACATTACTTTACCACTTACACCTGATATGTAATTTACAACTGTTTGTATCACTGTTAAGTTTGGCCAAGAGATTTCCCTGAGTGTTGCTCCCTTATACACAAGGCTGCATTTTGGCTGAATATGGTTCTGAGTATCAGAAGAGATGTAACATCTTACTGTGCAACTGATTTGGTTAATTGTCAATCCTGAGTCACTAGACTCTAGTCTTCTTCCTTTTACCACCTGGAGAAGAATGATTTCTGGTGATATCCTTTGTATTATTTTAGAATAGTAGTTTGTGTTTTCTTTCTAGAAAAACATTGTTTAAATGTTTTAACCTCTCCATAGGTAAGTATTAACTTTACTAACAATCATGGCTCCAGGTTCTTCTATTTCAAAAGGTGATTTGAGACCAAATGCTTTCAAGAATAGTGCTTCCTTTCAGGGGGTAATTTGACATGCTAAGCTTTGGTAGCAAACACTGTGGCCTGATTCTGATCTAATTTACAATGCTTTTACTCATTGACTTTGTTGATGTGAGATCAGAATCAGGCCTCTGATCTATAGCTATGCTGGTCAAGTATCAAAATACCTGCTTTATTTGGAGCTCTCAGGCCTCATCAACACAAGAAAATTTTACTAATTTAACTAAATTGGTTTAGAAACAATTTAGTCTACATTACAGACTCATATCATTATAACTACATCACTCAGGGGTGTGAAAAATCCACACCCCTGAGAGACATAGTTATACTGACCTAACCCCTGGTGTAGATAGTGCTATTTCGGTGGGAAAGCTTCTCCTGTCAACATAGCTATTGGTTCTCACAGAGATGGATTAACTACGCTGATGGGAGAAGCTCTCCCAGTGGCGTAGGAGCATCTTCATGTTTTAAGTGTAGACGTGCCCTTAGTTAAATTGGTGCAGGCATCCCCATTCACTGGACTTTCTTATTTGGTTTGAATGAGGTGTATACTGATTTAACTTAAGTCAGTAGGGAGTGCAAAGTAGGTGTAAAATGCTACTGTACTGATCTGGTAGTGTTTTACAGCCATTTTATACCGGTGTAAATGAATGCCCAAAGTGTAAGACCATGGAGAAGCAGGCTCTTTGATCAGATCCTCAACTGACGTAGATTGGTGTATCTCACTAAAATCAATGTAGCTACACCAATTTACACCAGTTGAGGAACTAGCCTTTTTGTTTATATTATAGTAAAGAAAATAGTGCAGTCAATTGGCCTGATTCAGCATAAAACTGGTTTGACTATGTGGATAGTAATTATCTCACCCTCTAGTAGCTGAAGGCTAGGAAAGAGGCTATAAGTGCTACTATTACTAATAGATCATCATGGAAATTCTCTTCAAGTGGTAAAGCAGCTGTTTTTACCTCAGATAACCACAGGCTGTTTTTTGACTAGAGAGCCAGTAATGAAGAGCTGACATTTAATCTTATATTTTACTGAGTAACATTATTTTTCAAATGTTCACTCCTTATTAATTCATTTCATATTTACTTGTACTAGCACTTGATCATTATGAACGTGACTATGAGGAAATATTAGAAGGTAATAATTAATCAATATGGTCTGTCAAGAATGTTACCATCCCATAATGTCCATCATCTCACTTAGATAGTTAATGGTTTCAGTAATAAGTTACTAAGATATTACAGTTAGATTTTTTTTTAACAGCCTACACCTCCTTCAACAAACAGGCACTGCCAGCTTCAGTGCTCATATATCAAAGGAGTGTTAAATATCTTTCTGTTTGCTGTTCCATTCATTTCTTCTGGCCACTTTCATGAAAAGGTGTGTCCAGACAGAGGTCAGAGACCAATTAATTATTTGCTGTCTGTCTAGTCATTTAGATTGTAAATTCTTCAAGGAAGGGAATATCTGCATTCTGTGTTTGCACAGTGCCTAGCATAGCGGGTCAATTCTCCTGAGCAGTGCTCCAAGGCATTACTGAAATGAAAATAATTAACAAATTAATAAATAATAATAATGATAACATACCTTCTGGTGATCAGATCGGATAGCTTGTGAACACATTTCTGTCTACTTGGCAAGTGACTACAAATAAAAATTTCATTAACAGAAAAATGCCAGTTTTGTCAATGATTCACAAACAGAAAGAATGGTTCAATTTACAATGAGTATTATTTGCAACAAGCAATTTGACTAGCTCTCGTCAGCAGTAACTCAACTGAAGTTTTTGGAGTTGCACTGAACCAGATTAAGGGGTTTAAGAAAGTAAAAGACGTTTCAGCCCCAAATCATCCTAGAGGAGATTTCAAATAGCACTAGAGAAAGGAACACATATCTTAAAAAATATAGCTCTTGTTCACTGATTTACCTTAAAACAGAAAAGATCATGTTGAGTGCAAATGGAGCATGTGAAGGCAGCTTTTCTGAGGCTTCCTAGGTGCAGGAATGATTCTGCAAAACACCCAGAACACCTAATCTTAGAAAATCACTATGGTAAAAGTCTATCAAGAAAATTACAGAAAAGATATTGTGCCAGAAGGCGATCTGCCATGGGAACTGTGCAAAATGCACAATTTTCACCTATTGTAATATGGTTCACAGTGAAAAGATTTCCAGAGACCATGGAGAAACAAATATTAACTCTGAAATTCTGGTGAAAAAAAAAGTTTTACTCCTCTGAGAATTATTCATGGCAGCAATATGCAATGGCACAGCACTGGGTATTAACCAGTTGTTAATTGTGTGCTGTATGGACATGAATTGTGTGTTAGCTAACCACGCATAACCAGTTAGTGGCACAGTAACATTCACTGTGTGAACAAGGCCTTAAATTACCAATTAAAATCCAGTTTAGTCAGATGGTGACTATGAGTCATGTTTTAGCCTCATTCTGCAGATTAAAGTTTCATTGGCATTAAAAGAAGTTCTTTGTGAACATCGTAGGAAGGATACAGCCTTTCACTGGCCTATGTGAAATGAGTTAGTGGTTTCCACCTATCTCCTACTTCAAAGGGCTTCACATCACTACATCAATGATGGCTTTTATATGCAAGGGTAATTGGTGTTTTATAGCCACATGAACTGAATGAATCCCATCAACCATCCCACTATACATCATCCCATAACTTTTTCACTTTTTAATTCCTCCTGTATCATTATTCTTACTCTCTTTTTATTGCTATTATTTTCTGATTCTTAAATTTAAAAAGTGATTTACCAAGAAATAAAAATTGGGGTGATGCCCATTTTAATTCATTATACTGTGTAAAAAAGAGAGGCTGAAGGTACTTTTTTTTTTCCAGTGGAAGTGATTAATATTTTTTTTCCTCTGCTGTTTTTTTAGCAATATCCAGTCATATCTTCCTTTTGCTAGAAGTCTCTTTGGAAGACTCAGAGGAGTGTACTGGGAGCTTTCTCAGCCCTTAACTGAGTTAAATAGAGATTAACAGAAGCAAACAGTAAATCCCCCTATTTTTAAATAGTCTGAATAAATATAATTTCCCATCGCATTCATTTAAGTTTCTTGGCTAAAATGATGTCATAAGACTACCAGTTCTCCCATCATTCATAAAGTCTACCAGGAAAAACAGGGCATTCTAACCTTGAATTTCTAATATAAAAAAATGCAGGAAAATAAACAAAATAAGAACAGGAGTACTTGTGGCACCTTAGAGATTAATAAATTTATTTGAGCATAAGCTTTCGTGGGCTACAGCCCACTTCATCGGATGCATGTAGTGGAAAATACAGTAGGAAGATATATATATATATACACAGAGAACATGAAACAATGGGTGTTACCATACACACTATAAGGAGAGTGATCTGTTAAGGTGAGCTTTTATCAGCAGGAGAGAAAAAGAACTGTTTGTAGTGGTAATGAAAATGGCCCATTTCCAGCAATTGACCAGTGGCGTAGCCAGTGGCGCAGCCGAGGCGTAGCCAGTGGCGTAGCCAGTGGCGCAGCCGAGGAGGAGCGGCGGAGAAAAAAGGCGCCAGTCCTTCGGTGGCATTTCGGCGGCCCTGCGCATGCACCGAAATGCTGCCGAAAGACGGAGTGGCACATGCGCAGGGCCACCCCGCTTCCCCATCCGGAGTGCTGTCCGGGGCACCGAGACCCCCGGCCACACTCTCAGGGCCGGAGTCCCGGCTGGAGCGCTGGGAGCCTGCAGCCTCACTGCGCCGTCCAGAGTGGCGGGAGCCAGCCCGTGGCCCCGTTCCGACGGCCACCCGGAGCGGCGGGAGCCAGCCCCCGGCCCCGTTCCGCCGGCCACCTAGAGCACCGGGAGGCAGGAGCCAGCCATGGCCCCGTTCTGCTGGCCGCCGGGAGCCAGACCGCGGCCCCATTCCGCCGGCTGCCAGGAGTGCCAAGAGGCGGGAGCCAACAGGCCAGCCCACGGCCCCGTTCTGCCGGTCGCCGGGAGGTGGGAGCCAGCAGGCCAGCCTGTGGCCCCGTTCCGCCTGCTGCCCGGAGCGGCGGGAGCCAGCCCATGGCCCCGGTCCGCAGGAGTGCCGGGAACCAGCCTGCGGTCCCGTTCCGCAGGCACGTCTTTTGGGGAATGTGGTCAGGGGAAGCGGCTGCTTCCCCTGAACCCCGCTAGCTACGCTACTGCAATTGACAAGGAGATATGAGGAACTGTAGGGGTGGTGGGGATGGGGGGAATAAGCATGGGGAAATAGTTTTACTTTGTGTAATGGCCATCCACTCCCAGTCTTTATTCAAGCCTAATTTAATGGTGTCCAATTTGCAAATTAATTCCAGTTCAGCAGTCTCTCGTTGGAGTCTGTTTCTGAAGTTTTTTTGTTGTAATATTGTGACTTTTAGGTCTGTAATAGAGTGGCCAGGGAGATTGAAGTGTTCTCCAACTGGTTTCTGAATGTTATAATTCTTGACGGCTGATTTGTGTCCATTTATTCTTATGAGATTGGGAGTGGATGGGCCATTACACAAAGTAAAACTATTTCCCCAGGCTTATTCCCCCCCCCCCCCACAGTTCCTCATATCTCCTTGTCAATTGCTGGAAATGAGCCATTTATCATTAGCACTGCAAACAGTTCTTTTTCTCTCCTGCTGATAAAAGCTCACCTTAACTGATCACTCTCCTTATAGTGTGTATGGTAACACCCATTGTTTTATGTTCTCTGTGTATATATATATCTTCCTACTGTATTTTCCACTACATGCATCCGATGAAGTGGGCTGTAGCCCACGAAAGCTTATGCTCAAATAAATTTGTTAGTCTCTAAAGTACCACAAGTACTCCTGTTCTTTTTGCGGATACAGACTAACATGGCAGCTACTCTGAAACAAAATAAGAACACACACACAAAGAAAACCCTGTAGGGTTTCTTTATGCATTAGGAAGCAAATAAAAGAACAGGACTAATATTTTTCCCTTCAGCAGATCTTCTTTAATTCTTAATCAACTTTCCATCATTTCAGTTTCTCACATATTCTGAGAATTAAATAGAAAAAGAACTACTTAAAGATGACCTTTGAAAGTGAAAACAGCTTGGTCAAGGGTTAGAAAATGTGCAGCCAAGCTCTCGAATATTTATTTGTTCAGTGTGAAATGTTTCCCATAAGTAATCTCTTGATCACTTGGTAGAAAGTAAAATTAAAACCATGCCCTCCATCTAAATGCTCTAGCATAAACAGAGCTAGAACCTAATCCTAGAAAAGTAACTAAACAGTCTCAGCTGGCCACTGGATCAAGTGCTTATTTAGGCGGTTAATCCTTTGTTAGGCTAGGTCTACACTACCCGCCTGAATCGGCGGGTAGAAATTGATCTCTCGGGGATTGAATTATCGCGTCTCGTTGGGACGCGACAATCGATCCCCGAATCAACGCTCTTACTCCACCAGCGGAGGTGGGGGTAAGCGCCGTCGACGGGGAACCGCGGAGGTCGATTTTGCTGCCGTCCTCACAACGGGGTAAGTCGGCTCCAATACGTCGAATTCAGCTACGCTATTCGCGTAGCTGAATTTGCGTATCTTAAATCGACCCCCCCCGCCCCGTAGTGAAGACCTGCCCTCAGTGACCCATTGAAGTGGTAGTAGTGCTTCACTAGCATTTGATAATATGCATAAGGGGGGTGGGACTCTAACTAATGATTTAACCAGTACTCAAAAAAAAGCAACAGGAAGGAAGTAATTAGTGAACATCTTAACTTAATGCAAAATATATTTATCTTAGCACTAGGCGCATACTAGTGTACTTTAGCACCTAGTATTTCTAAAACCACTCACTCTTTCCCTTTCTGTTTTCCCTTCTATCTGCCATGGTGAAACAGATGATGGGTTCCTTAAGCTTTACCCATACATACCAAATGAAATAGTCTCACAAACAATACAATGTTAGTTGTCTAATCTTTAGTACTTCAAGTGTTTCCCATTCTCTTTCAGCTGTTTCTTGGCTTTTGGTGTTGGCTTTTTCCCCCTTCCCTCTTCCTACTGTGCTTTATTAATGTATGGTTCTTCCTTTTTCTTTCTTTCTTTCTTTACCTTTAAGCTAGAAATGCAACAGTGAGTTTACTTATCACAGCTCTTCGTCACATTGTTTATAAAACCGTGAACAGCCAACACAAGGACTACACTTCAGAAAGAAACAAAAAAGATGTGAAAAATTAGAAGTTAGCAGCATAGAACATCTAGCAAGTATGGCAAAGTGCTGATATGTGAGACATAGGTTCAGGAATAACCCTTTGACTCATCACATTAATAGGAATTGGAAGGATGTAAAAGTATTATACCCCATTCTCCACCACCTTGTGTTCTAATTTATACCTGTGTATAATTGGCCAGATTCTCCCTGGTGTAAATTGACATAGCTCCATTGCAGTCAATGGAGTTGAGGATTTGAGTCAGTGAGTGCCCAGTGGGTGTAAAATTCTACCAGATCTGAAATGTTCTGATCCGGTAGCATTTTATATACTCTTTCTACAGGTGTAGTTCTTTGATATTGTCCAAGGAGCCCTCCAGCCAAAAAAAGTACTTGATATTCTCAATATTTCTAAAGTGAAAAACAAAAACAAAACCAGAAAGCCTTGTCAAATCTTTTTTGAGGGAGGGAACCTTCCATATCACCTTTATATACCATAAAGTAGCATGAATGGACACTTCCAAGTTGCTTTATGTAGGATGATATTATACTGTTAAAGTGCATAAAGTAATTTGACCACTTGCAAAAATACTAATACCTGCTTCTAGTTAGAGATGATTTTTCACAAATATACTATTTTGAAAACTATCAGTTAGCATGAGAGATTCTCTAGTAACAGAGAGAAAAACACAGGTGAGAGAGTCTGCACATCCTCAAAACACAGACTAACCCTGAAGTCTGCAGCCAAAATTTCCAACCTGGATGTCTAAAGTTAGGCTCCTACATCCAAAATATGGGGGGAGGGAAATCAAAACTTCAATTCAGCTAAATACTGATCTGAACGTCTTGTTTTTTTTAAAAAGCTGGGTTTGAAATCACTCCATGTACTGTCTCATGAGATTTCCACTTATTCCTGCTTCCAGCTAAGCTGGAAATGTCATTTAGAAGACTATTGGGATAACCTAATGCCTGTGCTTTGGGTTCTGACTTGAACTAAAAAGTGCAGAGGAATACAAAAACAAAAAATAATGTGTGAAATCCTAGTTCCATTGAAAGCAGTGGGAATTTTGCTATTGATGTCAATGGAGCCAGGACTTCACCTAAAGTTTTTTAAACCATGTAAGGAAACTCATTCACAGATCACCAGAACTGTTCAGGTCAGGCTTTGTTTGAGTTTTAGGCAAAGGTTGAGGATGGTTGTTACTGAACAGCTTGTCCATACTCTTACACAAGCCCTGCAGTTATTCCCCTAAAGAGAAGCAGCAATCATTTTCCAGAACAGAGTCTTGCAGAACCAGGCACAATCTGTGATCTGCATTTGAAAATCAAATTTTCATCACATTTCATTTCTGCATTCTCATCTGGCAGCATTTCTTAGAGGGGGAAGAAGGGAAATCTTTCCAGAAAAAAGATGGAGCTGTAAGCAAAAAGCATTATTTTTGTAAGTGATCAAATACAAAGATCTTGCTGAAGGGTTAATTCCATCACTATTGTTCACCACCTACTGTTTATACCCAGAACCACACTGTCATCTCTTCGTTATGGAGTCAGTGTAGATGGGCAGCTCATGCTAAGTCTCATAACTAAGAAACTATCCTAAATGGCAATCAATGGTGATTCCAAGGCAGTTACCATTTTTATTGACCTCATAATGTAGTTTCCAAATTGTTAATTTGTTAATCAAATACTCAGTTTGATTTTTTTTTTTTAATGGAGATATCCCATCTCCTAGAACTGGAAGGGACCTTGAAAGGTCATCGAGTCCAGCCCCCTGCCTTCACTAGCAGGACCAAGTACTGATTTTGCCCCAGATCCCCAAGTGGCCCCCTCAAGGATTGAACTCACAACCCTGGGTTTAGCAGGCCAATGCTCAAACCACTGAGCTATCCCTCCCCCCGTTTGGTTTTGTCTGATGTGTATGATCTGTATGTATGTGTGTATTCTTGATTATGGATGAAACAATAGAAATTGCTTATTGTGACAGCAAGCTGTGGTTACTACCTAATGGTGGGGGATTGACCAGATACCTTAACTGTCCATTTCTAGGCTTTCAAATGTTTTTGAGGCTACAAGGAGTGGAGTGTGCCACAAATAGGTTTAAAAATATGTGGTTGGGCGTTCACACCCACTACAGCTAATACCCTCTCCACTTTCTTTTAACAAAGTACCTTGTGTGGCTGTGCAGAAATAATATGTTGTGTCTTTTGCTCTTTACGCAATGGAAATAATACAAAGGCACCACATGGGCACAATGAGGTCCATATAATTATGTTTGTTTTTTTTAACTATATACAATGTGTAAGACCTAGCTACCTGTTCAAATTACTGCTCTGGCAGATTTGTAAACATAGAACCAAAGAGTGCCACTAGAGAGTTCACATCCATTTAAAGAGACACTACCCAGTTCCCGTACACTACAATATATACACATACCAAATATAACACAACACACACACCATAATACACACACACACCCCAATTGATTTCTATAGTATTTTGTTATTTCTAGTTGCTAAGTAGGTCTTCAGAAAATCTAATACTTATAGGCTAAGTAGTCATAAATACTATTATATGCTCGAATAATTTTTTTATAAAAATATGGAAGCAGTCAAAAATCCAGTTTCACAAAGATCCACACAAATTTCTCCACTCAAAACTCATAATCAGATACATGGGTTTGACACATTTACATTCCTAAAAAAAAAAAAGCTACTAATGACCTAGCAAGAAAAAAGGCCAGATGATGATTAGAGAGACAAGGTAGATGAGGTAATAGCTTTTATTGGACCAACTTCTGTTAGTGAGAGAGAGAAGCTTTCGATCTTACATAGAGCTCTTCGCCAGGAGAAGAATTAGAATTAGACATCTTAGGTTAATAGGATACTATCTCTATGGATATAAGTTACAATGCAAGATGAGTTTCTCTGAACCCTGCCCTACTTCCCAATTTTCCTTTCATGAGAAAGCAACAGAATTATCCAAGCAACAGCAGCAAAGCCAGTGCTTACATTCATAGCAAATTGCTCTAAGGACACAAGGTGTACTGTTGTGGTCATGAGAGTGAACAATATGAGCATACAGGATTTCTCTGGGGAAATCACAAAGGTTTGTCTGAGCCAGTTACAGGAGCATAAAAGAATCCCAGGCTACATACTGATTCTTCAGCATCTAAACAGTAAGCTATTTCCAACAGCTATGTAAGTGCTTTAATAACAGTCAGGCTGGCTCTGATGCTGCTTTTACAAATTGCAAAACAAAACAGTTCCAGCTGCCTAAATATCCTATCTACCAGTGTTAGAACATCATGTCAGACTCATGCACTGGTACAACATCTTATAAATTAGAAGAACATCAATGCCCCATGGTTAGTGCTTTGAAAGGCACACAAGGCAAGATTCAGTTCTCAAATCCAGTCTCTCATGCCCTGAGTCAGCAGAGCACTGTAGAGGTCTGGGGTGAAATCTGGCCCCACTAAAATTAAAAGGGGTTTTGCCTTTGACTTCAATAGGGCCAGGATTTTATCCTTCATGTTTATCCTTTGGAGCCAGTGCCTTACACAGCTCTGCAGTGACCATTCTGTGGCCAAGATAGGAGAAGTGTTGAGCAGATGTCACCTTTAGAGCTCTTCAGTCATGGCAGTTCATTAAAATCTAGGCCGCAGCTTGAGGGGCGGATGGTTTCTGACAGCTGGAAGCTGGGCAGACCAAGACTTCTGCATGAAATGAATCCTGAGATAACCCACCTCCATTTATTAACAATCTTCTCTGATCCTTGGCACCATTCACCCTCAACCTACCTCCCTGTTGCTTGTTCTTGGCTCACTTGGGAACAGGCAGGGGAAAGTGGTCAGCCAGAAGCATAATGTTTCTGCAGACTAAAGAGGAAACCAGGTAGGTCTGAGCAAGAAGAGGGGTTAACATGGGAGAGAGATGGGTAGGGAGAGAGGAAAAGTTGGTTGTGACGATGGAAAGTCTGCAGGACATATGATGGCTGGTGAGGTGGAAAGGAGATGAACCTCTTGAGGATACAGAAAAAAAAGAGGATTGAGAATAGTGGAAAAAGCAGGATTGAGAACTGATACATTTCATTTGAGTCAAAAAGTCTCCTCAGCGCAGTTCACAGGAGGAGGCTGTCTAATGAATAGACTGATTCTCAGTGCTGTAATGGTTAAGATTATATTGATAGTGGGTGCTCCCTGTCCTTTAGAACGCAATCCAGCCATTTCTTCCCTGCCTCCTGCAGAGCACCATAAATGGGCTGACTAAATTATCTGTCATAAATGCAAGGATTGGTCTTTAATATAATTTGTGAGCATCATGATGGAATGAGTCAACCAATGCTCCACTAAAGATTTTAATTATGGAAACTGTGATGTGATATGGAAACTGTTCATATCACCAGCAAGTAGCGAAAGACTGAAAATGCAACTTGGAGGACAGTTTTAAAGAGGCCCTGGTAGATGACGAAAAGCTCTAGAAAAACCAGTCTTCACTGAGTTAGGTAACCAGTGCTAATTAACAAGTTCTGATGCATTGGTGTATTGTGTGCATCAAAAACACAAGCAGCATAGTTGGGGCTATTTTAGCAGTAAGGATACTCAGCTTCAAGAAAGGCAGCAAATAAAGAATTCCAGTAATTTAATCTGAAAGACATAAATCATGAGTGAAAAGCTCTCAACATCAGTAATGGAGAGAAATATCCACAATCTAGGAAGGTTTCAGTGACAAAATGGCAGTTTTTCATACATATAAAACTACAAGAAAAAATTCTCAATCAAGATACCTGTTTGAAATAGAACTGAAGGTCACCAAAGGCCAGAAGAATATGACTGGCATTTCTCAGTAAATTTAAGGAGACAATCACCAGGAGCTCCATTTTGGCAACATTTAGCGACATGCGATTTCGAAACATTAATGCCTGCAAGACAAGAAAAGACCCAGAGAAGTTGGATTTCAAAGACAGTCATAACTGTATCACCGGCATAAAAATGAAATCTGACATTATAACAATGAAAAATTGTTCTGGGACAAACTAGAAAACAATGGTCAAAGTAAAGAGTCTCATGGCAATTCTGAGGAAAATAGAACAACTCACCCTATTGCAGTGAGACATATCTCTTACAATACCTGAAGTCATGAAAAATACATGTGAATGCTGCAATGTTCTGCAAGTGACTCTCAATACATCAGCAAAATTCTGCGCCCTGCCTGGGTTATAACTTGAATTATTTTTAGCGTCCACGAAAGGTACTGAATTGACAAACCTGTCCAGCCTGACTTTGAAGGATAGGTACAAAACTAGAGAAATGCACCATTGGTAATCAAATCAGTGGATCGCCTTAGTGGAAAAAGTAATGGTGCAGTGCAGTCACACAGACCATCCTGTTTCAGTCCTGCCCTGCAGCCACACACACAGCACTCTAGTAGCTGTGGTAGTTGCACTGCCCTCTGGACACCTATCCCACAGTTCCTGACTCAGCTCCTTGAAGTATCAACATATGCAGAGTCTGCAATAGGATTCTGAGTGACTAAAGATATTGTATTGCCCCTTGAGACCCTGTGTCTGCACTGCTCATGGTACCCAGCTTGAGCATCTGTATAGACACCTGCTCATAAATCATACTTCTGATAATGCAGTACAGCTAAAACTATATCTCCTCAATGTCCTATATATGTTCCTTGGGCCATCCCAAAGCAATCTTCTTTCAGAGAGATGATCCCCAAGCTGCTTGGTGGGTTATCACACAGAAGTGGATGCTGGTGAAAAGGTGAACACAGTGAGATCTAAGGTTTGTGCACAGCCTAAATTGTACAGGTGAGGAACTGCCAGAAAATGATCCTGCACTGCAAAAATAAATAAATAAGACCAGGTAGCCCACTTAGTAACTAGTGCGTTGTGAAACAATGGTATAAGGACCAATTAATCTGCTGCAGTACTACTCCAGGAGCCTGCTATCTACACTAGCACTACATCAATACATATTAATATGGAGGTAGCGAACAGTACTTATTCCTGTTCAGGGTAAATGCAATCCCAATGATGTTAAGAACTCCTAAGCGCTAGTAATTGCAATTTTTGTGTATGCATGGAGTATTACAGGCATGCTGTGTGTTGTAATGCCAATAGTCTATAGTGCAGACAAGGCCCAGATGTGAGAGAGTAGTTAAAGTTCAATGGTAAATTCAGCACTTGAGCTTTTGCTGAGACTGCCAACAAGATCATCATCATAGTGCTAATTATTACAGTGTTTTTCTGTGATGTGGCTATTTTGGTGTATCAGGTAAATGACACTTTAGTCAATACCAAAATTGATAATAAATGTGTGTTTTCTGTAGAGACTACCAGAAACTACTCGATAAACCTCTGGTACCTCCAAACCTGGGAACAATTCTGACCTCATTTATAATCTTTGTTCCTGAGGTTGGAGGGGAATAAGTGTTAATAGTAGTCATTATTATTTATATAATGGCAGCACCTAGAAGCTTCATTCGAGGGTTAGGGCCCCATCGTGCTAGGAATTGTACAGAAGAATGAACCAAGAAGACAGAAATCACAACATACATGACAGGTTGCAACAGGTGGATAAAACAGACCTATTGGGTGGAGTTGGGGTGGGAGACTGAGGTAAACAATAAATAGAGTTTAGCAGAAGAGCAGAAACCATAGTTTGTTATTTTCTGAGCCACTGCCAGCTAGGGATGATTTATAGATATCACAGCAGAGGGAGGTTTCACTGGAATAATTTCTTGCAATGCATATCCAGACATGTCAAAACACAGATAAATCAAAAGAAAAAAACTTTTAAACCACAGTGTTTACAGTTAGAAAGTTCTTTGATGACATTTAGACACTAGCTTGGTATGCACTGAAAATGGAAACACAACATTGTACACTAGTATTTATTTTATGTGGTATTTTTCCTTTCTCTCTCTAGATCACATCAACAGACTCTTTTTTTCTTCTCTGGGGAAGGCAATCTGCTATTGCTTTCCTGTTAAAATGCTTACAATATGGAGGAACATCAGGAACAATTAGCAAAAATCGCTGATGTGAACTTGGTAGAAAGCATACATCAACTCTCCTAGGAAATCTTAAGAACGGCATAAAACAGAAATCTGTCATTTCATTTTTCAGAAAGACTAACAGCATATAGTAACTTACAGGAGAACTATGAGTATATTGCACAGAGAGTATATAAAAAGCTTTGCTTATGTATTTTATTTTTCTCATCATCTTCACTGTTTACCACATTGCAGCAGAATCTCCTGTGATGGGCTACAGCTGTTGCAGCATCATGTGGCGTTCCCTCCTCCTTCCTCCCCCCAGCCCCCAGAATCACAAGACTACAGTCCCTATCATATCCTCAGCCTTCTGCTTACCAGACAGCTTTGATCAGAATGGTCCCTGAAGGAACCGGATGATGTAGCTATGGTCTGTTCTTGCACAAATGTACACAAGACAGCAGAAGATGGGATGATGATATGTCATGTGATACAGTATACCCACTGATACAATCCGTGGTAAGACAACTGTATACATTGCAAAAAAGCATCCAGGCAGCAGGGGATGTTCCCAGGGAGAAGACATTTCTTTTTAACAATTAGAAGCAACACCAATCCTTCATGTCATTTGCTTTCCTTTTATTGCTTTGATTTTTGTTAATGGCAGACAAAATTTTTACTTGAGGAGGCCTATGTAAATATATATTTAGATAACCCACTAAGATTTTGTAATCTTTTCTTTCCCACATTCCAAGATCTGTTTAGTGAATCTGTAAATTTTTAGTCAAACAACAACATTTTATTACATTTCTTGAAAATAAAATATCAGCAGAAGCCTAAAAACATTTTGGGACAGATTTGAATACTTTTGCTCATATTGAGTAGCATCTTACCTCCTGAATGGCCCATTGATTAAGTTTGCTGAGTAAGGTATTACCCCATGTGAATAATATCAGAATATAGCCCTTGTGAGCCCAAAGATGTGAGTAAGGCTGGAAGAATCAGGTCCAAATTAAACAACAAATATTCTGTTTTGTATGGGGATTCTTTAATTTTGGACCTGACTCTTCCATCCTTCCTCACATTGAGTAGTATTTCACTCTGAGTAGTCCGAATTAAATCAATAAGACTACCTGCCAAGTAAACTACTAATCAGTGTGAAGTAGACTTTGTCTACACCAGCACTTTTATAGATAAAGCTTTTATCAAAGGTGTGAAAAAACGCCCCCTGACCAACATAAATTTCTCTGATGGAAGCGCCGGTGTGGACAGCATGGGAAAGTTTGACATTTCAAAATTTCCTACAAACCGGAAATTCCTAAGAAATTTTGTTTCATAAGCACTGACACACTGTATTTCTGAATGAAATCTGCTTCCCAGGACCCACTCAACACCTGCTTTGCAGTCATGAAACAGACAAGAATCATGTCAATTTCAGTTGGGCAGCCAGGGTCCACATCTAAGGGACAGTCTACTATGTGGACTGGCCCCAGGGCTGGGGACCCCAGCAGTTCCAGGCTTCTGGGTCAGCAGACTCCTTATGCTGCCTGACTCTCAGGGCAGCTGGCTCACCAGGCTACGCAAGTGTAATTACATTGTAGTTATGATCCAGTTGCAGTGTAATTAGATTGTGGTCATACTTTTAGATACCTGTGATTAATATTAATTCATATAACCAGAAAGTTTACTACATGATAGTATAATTATAGGATAAAGCCTATGTGATTAAAATACCCATATTATAAACAAACATTTAGCCAGTGTGAAATGAAGAGGTAATAAGTAATTCAGTCATGTAGTAATCTGCCAGTTAAATGAATTAGTGATAATGACAGGTATCCAAAAGCAAAACTAGTGTATAATAGTGTGTAAAACTCACTGTATAATAATCAGAAACCAAAATTTCTTTACATGCTGGAGGAAGAAGACTGTACAAATCTGAAACTCCAGAAATAAAATTTTTGATTATTTTTTTTCTACTTCAGAATAGTGTGAAAATTTCTGAGGATATGTCAGAAATTCTAATATGTTGTGCAAGTAGAACTGGCAAAAAAATATTAAAAGTTTCACAGTGTATGTGAACATTTTGCATTAATCTTAAGGAAACTGAGCTATGTGCAATTGTCAGGTACCGGCTGCTTTCTGTGGCTTTCATAACTCACTCAAGGCACACTAGCATGACAGAATATTTTCAGAAGCAGGAAATAGGGCACGACTGGAATTTTGTTTAGTTGGAGTGCTTAGCTGAGGGAAACTCAACCCTAGAATATGCTCACCAAATGACACGTCCATACTAACACATCTCAGAAACCAATAATGGGAAGTGGATTGACTGTATGGTTCCATAAACATGGTCACCAGCTAAACTCTACACATGTGGCACTGGGGTAGTATTCAGGTCTATCTGCTGCAAAATATAGGCCCATATCACTTGAGCTAAAGGACCATCTCAGATAACTTTGTGGTATTAAGATTTCTCTCTGCTTTGTGGACTAGACACTAAAGGGAGACAGTCACGTATATTCAGGTCCCAATACTTTACATTTGCAAACCACACCCACTCAGTGTAGGGCTCCACCCTGCTTCCAGCCACATATAGAGTTTGATGAGCCTGCTTAAAACCTTGGCTAACAGAGATGGCTCTTTAATGCAGGCAGTAGAGGCTCAGGTGTTTAGATACAGAGGCCTCTGTTTTGATCCCTACTGCAGATGACGCACCCAGGACACAATGTAAAACATAGACTAAACTCTTTGGGTTCATAGAAGTTGAAATCAGTCAGGCACTAGTCTGTAAGCCACCTTCTGCATAGTTTGGTTTTGTGTTGTTGACTTCACTGTTCTGTTGCCAACTGTGTGAGAAGAGGACGACACTCAATGAATGAGGCATTGTCTACAATACAAAGTTTTGTTGACAAAAGGCAGCTACACACTACACACTACAAAGCTACTTTTGGCCGCAAAACTCTGCTGTTTTGCTGACAAAATAAAACCACCTCAAGGAGAGGCATAAAGCTTTTTGCAGCAAAGCTAAAGCGACAAAGCTTCAATGTAGACTATGCTGTTTGTTTTGTCAACATAACTGGCTTCCACCAGTATCCCATAATGCCTGCCATGACCGCTCTGCTCACTGTTTTGATCTCTGCTGCCCTGCAGGCATGCGCCCCTCCCCTTTCAAAGCTCCCGGAAGTATCTAATAGCTGAGCGTGATGCTCCCTTGGGGGAACAAAAAGCAAATCATTAACATGGAACACACCTGTTCTGCCCTGCTCTGGGAACACAGCGGCAGGCACACTATTGCTGCAGAGAATGGGGAGTGGGGATTACAGAGAGCTCACAGAGCTGCTGGGGATGCTGCTCCCACCAGCTGAGGAGGCTGTGGGAGAACTCAGAGGGAATCGCAGAACCATAGACAGGCAGGCAGAGCGGGCTGCTTTGGGAAAAACTGCTGTGCTGAGCAGAGTTGGGGGCTGACAAGAGGGGGGTGTTCCCCTCCCCCTGCCTCAGGATAAGTTGGTCAGCCTGCTGTCTCCCCTGCCCCAGACACACCACTCTTCTCCCTCCCCGCACACACTTCAGTTGAAAAAGCGGCTGACAATCTACTAGGATGCCCCTGGAATGATGGGATTGAGAAACCTGCATCATGTGATGCTGTACCTGCCCCATGAGGCATTGCAAAACCTTCCCAAAGCACCCTTCAGCCAGTTGCACAGTGGGATAGCTACCCACAGTGCACTGCTCTCTGTGTCGATGCAAGAACTGTTAGTGTGGATGCGCTCCGCCGACACAAGGAGCTAGTGTGGACATGCAACAATGGTTTTAATTAAAGCGGCATAACTTTTGCTGACAAAACTTTGTAGTGTAGACAAGGCCAGAGACTGCTGTTCTCTGATTATCTTTATATCATTTTAGAATGTACTACAAACTCTTCAGAACAGGGATAGTGCCTTCTCAGAGTCTAGCAAGTGTCTAGCCATGGCGGTCTCTACCAGAAACAAATAAAATAATAGTAATGATATTATATACCATCCTGGTGTGTTGTTTTAGATATTTTATTCCTACATGTATTTTATATTTGTAAGACTAAAAAATACCACCCACACACAGTCAGCATATTGTTCTGAAGATATTAACATTTCAATATCTATCTGGTATACAAAAGTTATTTCTAAATGGTAATTAAGACTTTGAAAAGTATCCAATTAGTCTGAAAAAAGTACTTTGAATTAATGTGGAGCTTTCTGTCTACAGTGAATTGATATAACTGTGTTAAAGATTTTAATTTCATAAGCTTTGCAACATGACTAAAACTTCTTTTCTTGAACAGTTTATACTGTCTGCACCAGCTTTTATAATGATCAGAAGGTGAGCATATGGGCCATTTCAGGCTACTTGAGGAGAAGGAGGAAACACAGGTAATTAGTCAATAAGTGGCATGAACAAGTCATGACTTCTGTCAGATGGCAAGTAGAAAGAACTTATTGCTGAACTCAGTCCAGACTTGAGTGATCCTTTGAAATGGACATTGGATGGCTTGTTCCAACACACTCAGGACCTTCTCAAGTACAATTCATAATGAGCTCTCTTTTGGCCACCATTTTTACATCCAAGGACATTAAGAGAGACAAGATACTAATTAAGCCATGGATGGTACTAATGAAGACTTTCTATTATTTTATGCTGCAGTGTTGCAATATAGTTAATGTAAATTTAAACCTGAATTAACCCAGGTGTCTGCCTTTGCTTTCTAAGCAACATTCACCTGGGTGCCTTGAGCCAAACTCTTTCAAATTTACAGCCAGATAATGAACGCCTTACTCATATTGGTGAGCAATTACTCACAGGAGCAGCCCCACTGAAGTCAATGGGATAATGCCAGTGAATAACTGCTCACCAGTCTGAGCAAAAGACTCACAAATTTGCCCTTAGTATACTATTGGTGTCAGAAGTTCAAGGAGCATACCAGGACTCAAGCTCATATTTATACTTTCACTGCAATATGGTACTCAAGGGTGCTACCCTGCTCGAGTTACGACCATTCAGATGGGATGTTAAAAAGAGGTCTCTTCTGGGGGCTGTGCAGGTGGAAGTAGAAATAACCCAGTACTCTGTTGTATATAACCTATATCACTAACACAGGTTCTGTCAGCATTGTATGTGAACACATAACAGTTTCTGAATTTCCTTACACAGTCACTGCACTATTAGTTTGTAACTCATTGTACTGAAATATCTCAAGGCATTTTATATTAAAATGGATTCTTCTAATCTGTGTTCATTCAGAATTGGACAGTAGCAGGCAATCGCACACAGATGCCTACTAGACCTTCTCTGCTTATGACAGTATGTTAGGAATAGAGGGGAAATTATATCTAAGAAATTACTCTGGGAACCTTGTGTGGGGTCACTTTTTAGTCAATGTATAAATAAACGAAGACATGTGAGCTATTAAAAACTCTATTCATTATAGGTCTTTTAGCTTTACATCAGTATCCACCACACCACTCCAATAGTAACAGATGCAAGAGAAACAATAATAGTCTACAAACTGATGATCACCAGTAAAATTAATGACTTCCATCAGAACTTTAATGGCCCATAATTTTGCCTCTGGACATTAACTACCTAATCAGTTGTTAAGTGCTGCTAATGTCTAAGTTGTCAGGTGTTACTGTGTTAATGATAGCATTCCCTTATTAAGTATAATGGTAGCACACTAAAATATTTAAGAAAGTCCAAATAGAGACATTTTTATAAATGACTTTTGATCAGTCTGTGCAGTCTGATGCAATGTTTCAAGCAGCTAATATCTACTTCCATCTGTTTCTAGCCTTGTCTATCAGGTATCACAAAGTATATTAGAGATGATAGGCTATCACGTTCTTCCACCTAACCAACATGCTGTAATGTAATGCCAAAGGATCAGGTCTCTTGGTGGCTCAGTGGCTCATCACCTGCAAAATCAGCACTGCCTATAGCTGTATGACATTTCCATGCTAGTTCTAAGAATGGCATCCTGGCAGTAGCCCGAGTAGACATTTATTATAGCTGATGTGCTAGTGACAGTTAAAACTGTGGGAGTGTTTCCACAATAGCCCCCTTCATTCCAGTTGCTCATTGTATTCCATTCTTTCACTTATGAGGTTAAAATTTGGAGCCACAGTAATGCTACATATTCTATCTTTACCTGTTGCAGCAGGCAGGGCTGTGGAAAAGAAGTCATGGCTGGGGCAACCCTACATACTAGTGGACCTAAGTTTTCAGGAAGGCCTCTCGGGGCTGTTCTAAATTAGAAAAATCTGGAAGCTGCTCTAACTTATGCTAGGGACTGGATCAAACCCAGCTTCAAGAGAACATAAGAGTGGCTTAAAGCCACCTTTGCTCCAACCACTGTCCCCTCTACTGAACTGAGTGCAGCTTGGCTAGACCAGTGGATCTGTACTAATATATATTTGACCGAGCTAAAAGACACTAAACCTGATGATATTTCTCTGTCTGTAATGCGATAACTTTTGGGGATCACAGCTGATCAATGCCAAAATTTGAGGGAACATTCTATGTATCAGTGAGAGGAACCTTAATTATTTTAGTGACAATTGGAAAGCCACACAGGGCCCATTTGATGTTGCAGGCAGATGAGCATTCTGACATCAGACACAATTCAGCCAGTCATCACTCACTCCCTCCAAACTTCAATCCCATTGGTTGAAATGAGTCAGCAAATGAAACTGCAGTTCATAAGTGAGGCACTATGACTGAGTTGGGGGGTTAGGGACTCGAATAGTGGGGAGCTGTTTCAGATCATGTGCTATATTGGCTGAATAGGAATGAGGCCGGAATAGGTATGGCTCTCTCCACACTATGCCTAGTTCAGGAAAGATCATTTACCTTTGCCTAGTCAAAACTGTTTTAGTTCATCTAAACAGTGCTCATTTGGTGCTGCAGGCACAAAGCTTACTCTGCCTGCAGTACCAAATGGGCACTGTCAAGAGGAGAGATGGCCAATGCATGCAGCAGAGTTAGGGTGAGGGTTACTGTCAAGAGCAATTGATGACTGGCTGAGTTACCTCTGATATCACAATGCTAGAGTCAGCTCTCCTCTGCTTGCATAGGCACTGTCAAGGGGAAGTTGTTGGTATGGAATTGATAAAACAACCAAGAGGAGCAGTTTCAATGATTTAACAAAATGTAGGTTCAGTGGCAGTATCCTGTGAAAATGCTACAGGTTCAGGGTAGAAACTGTGTTCCTGCCCTTCCCATCATCTGCTCACTTGACCTACATAAGCAACAAAGTGTGCAACTCTCTAGTTGGTATATATTCTTACACATAATAAAGGACAATATGTTCCTTTAACCATGGGATAGGTTAGGGGCACTGCATGGCCACCCCCTCCCAGGAGATCATATGGAAGGATTGTGCCTTAGGTCAACACAATATCTCCTCAAAATAGGCCAGTGCACAGGTTGCTCCATTGGAGGCTGGGGGAGGGAGGAACATGGGAAATGGAAACAGGTCCTTTCAGTGGGAATTAGGTGCCTAGTTGCCATTTGTGCCTTTGAAAATCTTATCCACTTTCATTTAAACAGTACCAAAAGGAGTTTGTCGTCTAAATAGCAATGAATAATGACAACAGTCATGGTGGCGAATGAGGAAGGACAACAGATAACAATAGAAAGAGAATATTCCTCTTAGAAGAGCAGTTTTTATCAAGAAAGAAGATTGTATCATTCATTTTGTTTTAGACTTGGTTTTTTTTAGACAGTTGAAGATTTTTTGTTTTTGTTGTGTGTTTCAATTGTCATGCTCAAAGAGTAATAAAAAACAGTGCTGGAATATAGATTACTGGTGAAAACCTAGGCAAAAGTAGCAGATTGTAATAACAGTGAGAGTTACCTTGGCATACAGGAAGAGATGATGTGCCATAGAAATGGAAGGCATGAAACAAAGCACAAGGGAATAGATAAAAGTAACATATGAATAGACAAATATGTCAACAATACTCACTTAAGGTTATGGATCATGGAGTAACAAGAATTTTGAGCAAGTGAAAAAAAAAAAAAAAGCTTGATTTACTCCTTCAAGAGAGACCAGTCCCATCAATAACACTCTCAGATCCACAGTAGCAAAGAGGACGAACTGTAATATGCCTGCCTGTTCATCATCATCATCATCATGTATTTTCTGCATCTCACTGCCATTTAAGGAGTAAAATACTTCTCCCATTGAAGTTAATTGGCAGTGGAGGTGCATGACCTCTAGCAAGAGACTCTCAGCAACAAACAGGATCAGCCCCCTAAAGGAGGAGTTTCTCCATGATCCTATGTTCATCCCTTCTAAGCATTTTATAGCTATTCTTCTCACAAGGGAAAAAGTGGCTGCTCTCTCTATCTGATCGCTTTCTTCACATAACTCTCAATGTAAAATTAGCCGGGGCAGGCCGTGCTTAAAAGAACAAAAATAAATTAAGTAAAACTAAACTTTTGTAACTAACCAGACTGTAGTGTGGTGGTGTGGCCTCCCTCTGACCCAGCGGGGGAGGAACCACCCTCTGTGCCTAGGTGGGCGGAGCCAGACCTGCCTCGCCCCTCCCACCAGAAGTGGGTAAGCGGAAAAGGAAGTATAAAGGGCAGGGCCTCTAACTCACTTGGGGCTGGGACACCTTGGGAGGTAGATGTATCCTGCTTGCTCCAGGCTGCTGAGCCCAGTGACGCCCTGATCACCGGGGAACCTGTGCCTGCCGCAGACTTGCCAGGATTGCCGCTGGCCACCTACTCAGAAGAGACAGAGGGCATCCTGTTGATCCAGATACACCCCGAGAGGATGGAAGGGGACGGGAGGAAGTGGCCCAGGGGCAGTTGAGCCCTCTCTGGCTGTAGCACTACCTGGAGCTAGGGTTGCCAGGTGTCCAGTTTTGTTTTTTTAACCCATTTTTACTTTTGGCCATCACACCATCCCCTAGAAATGAGTTCCAGTTTTTGACCAGAATGCCTGGTCTAAAAGGGACCCTGATGACTCCGGTCAGCACCTCTGACCGAGCCGTTAAAAGTCCAGTCAGCAGCGCAGCAGGGCTAAGGCAGACTCCCTGAAGCAGCAGCATGTCCCCCCTCTGGCTCCTATGCATAGGGGCATCCAGGAGGCTTCACACGCAGCCCCCGCCCCAAGCGCCAGTTTCACAGCAACCATTGGCTAGGAACCGCTGCCAATGAGAGCTGGGGGAGCAGCGCCTGCGGACGGGGCAGCGCACAAAGCTGCCTGGCTGTCCCTCCACACAGGAGCCAGAGCGGGGACATGCCTCTTCCTCTTCGGAGCTACTTGAGGTAAGCACTGCCCAGAACCTACCCCCCTACCCCATGCGCCCCAACCCCCTGCCCCAGACCTGATCCCCCTCCTGCCCTCCAAACCCCTCAATCCCAGCCCAGAGCATCCTCCTGCACCTCAAGACCCTCATCCCAAGCCCCACCCCAGAGCCTGCACCTCCAACCGGAGCCCTCACCCTCACCCCAAACTCAAAACCCCTGCCCCAGCCCTGATCCCCGCCTCCCACACTCCGAACCCCTCAGCCCCAGCCCGGAGCATCCTCCTGTACCCCAAACCCCTCACTTCAAGCCCTACCCCAGAGTCTGCACCCCCAGCTGGAGCCCTCACACAAACACCCCGCACTCCAATCCCATGCCCAGCCCAGAACCCCCTCCTGCACCCCAAATACCTCATCCCCAGCCCCACACCAGCACCTGCACCCCCCAGCCAGAGATCGCACGCACCCACCCCTGCACCCCCAGCCCCTACCCCAGCCTGAAGCCCCCTCCTGCACCCCTCATTTCTGGCCCCACCATGGAACCCGAACCCCCAGCCAGAGCCTCATGCCGTCCCACACCCCAGCCCCCTGAGCCAGCATGGTGAACATTAGTGAGTGAGTGAGGGTGGGGAGAGCAAGCGACAGAGGGAGGGGGGATGGAGTGCATGGGAGCGGGGCCTTTGAGAAGGGACAGGGCAGGGGTGGGGCCTCCGAGGAGGGGCGGAGCAAGGGTGTTTGGTTTTGTGTGAGTAGAAAGTTGGCAACCCTAGCTGGAGCATGGTCAGTGTGTTGCGGCTGGATTCCCCGCTGAGCCAGGAGCAGACCACTCTACCACTGTTAGGGCCCTGGGTCGGGGCCTGGTGGAGTAGGATGGGCCTGGGCTACCCCATCCCAGGGGTGGCAGCCTCCCCTCACCAGGTCAAGAGCTAATTGACTACTGGGTTTGCTCTGTCCCTGACTAAGGGCTCAGAGCCTCATTGAATCCTGGGTTTGTTCTGCCTGTGCCTAAAGGCCTCAGAGCTGATTGACGCCTGTGTTTGCTGTGCCCCTGCTTAAAGGGTCCAGAACCCATAGAATACGGTGTTTGCTCGGCCCTGTTTAAAGCGCCATGGGACAATAGACTGTTGGCTGCTCTGCCTCAGGCTAAGGGCCAGAGCATACGGACTCCTGGGAGATCCTGTCCCTGCCTAAAGACCGGAGCCCACTGACTATTGGGGGTTTAGCCCCGTTGGACCGGCTAGGAGGTTAACACCTACTTGATACTAGGTGGCGATCCCAACAGCATAGCGAGGCGGGGTGGTCTGCCTCTGACCTAAAGAAGGGGGGGATGACCGCCACACCACTGAACAGACCTATGAAATATTGATCAAAATTTCTGAGGCAGGGCATGCAGTACTTCTCAGCTCACACAGTCTAAAGGAAATAGACAATATCCAGGGTTTAGAAGAACACTAACTCATCCAATAAAAATGTGATACTTCCATGCTATAAGTGGTATAATGCTGCTGTACATCACATGTATCATCTAATAATATCCCTGCTTCACACACCTTCAGACATTGCTCAGAGGCTGACAACTGCACAAGGCACTCATTCTGCTGATCCTGCTTTCTCCACATACTGTCAGAGTGCTGCTTTATATTTATTTTTACGCAGCAAGCTTATGATCTAGTGTTTTTTCACTTGCTGAGGTTAATACATAAATATTCATTTTAAACAGTGGCATGCTAGCAGAAAAAATAGCCCATTCGAGTCTTTTGGTATGAAAAATATGATGCTGTGATTTGAATGTTGATTAAAATCAATACCTCTATGGTAAGTATGTAGCAAAATACATTGTTGTACAGGGTAGAGTGATATGAATGCTTTTTCCTGGTGGAAATTGATAAAGAAAGGCTTAACCCTTGCTTTTAAAATTGCAAATATGCTAAGAAGAGAGTGAATCTGTTCAAATAGTATTTAAAAAAATGAAATCCTTGATTGCTTAATGCTTGCAGATTTAAAAGCTAGTTATGTTTGTAACTTACATAATCATAAATGTTTTGGTGTAAGAACTGAAATAGCATAAATCTA
Source organism: Chrysemys picta bellii (assembly GCF_011386835.1). Lineage (NCBI taxonomy): Eukaryota > Metazoa > Chordata > Testudines > Emydidae > Chrysemys > Chrysemys picta. The sequence goes on from NC_088795.1 coordinate 85,876,417, forward strand.
ATTCTTTGAAAAAAAAATTGGTCTCCATGAAGTGTCTAAGAAACATGTTTAGTAAATTCTAAAATAATAGGGAGGAGCTCAGGCCAACACCTCCAAAGCTCAGGAGGAGTTTAGTACCAGAACTTGTACTTGGCAACTTGGAGCCATATTTGTGTGATAGAATACCACCTAATTCAGTGTTTACACAATCAGTGGACATTTGATAAGGTCATTTTCAACCAATAAACAATGATAGTGTTTACTCAGATATTTCCCTTTCTTGGGAAACTAAATAGGAACAAAGAGGTGGTGGGGCTGTACTTTCAGAAAGGGCTGATGAAAGATTCTGGAGCAGCTCCACTTCAGCAGTTCTAGTAAAGGTACCTCTTATCAGCTGGACTCCCCACCATCTAATGAGATCCTGATTCCCCAGTGCTAATAGGAAGATATGTCTATTCCTGTGGGCCCATGGAAAGGCCAATAGCAGACAATGACCATAACTTCAACTTATGCTGATCAGTGCAAAGTCACTAAAATAATCAGTGGTTGAGATGACCAATCATGCTTGCCTCACCAAGATCTGAATGGATGGTTCAGTTAGCATTGTGCTAGAACAGATTTCTTCACTGCAACATGAGACTAGATGCAGGGGAAAGGGAGACTTTGGCAACGTCCAGGCACCATTACTTCAACTAGTAAGGAATGCAGCTGCCCAGCTTTTAAGTAGGTCAATCAAAGGAGAGCACAGTACTCCTGCATAGAGCCAGGTCACATTTTTCAGATGAGAAGTTTCTTTGCCAAAAAAAATGTCATTTCAATTGACCCTGAAATTATACACATATTTGACTGAATAATTTCAACCAATACTTTTTTTCCATTAGGATTTAGGCACCATTCACAAAAGAGTAGCCATATTTTTCTTATAATGGTTAGCTCAGTGGTTAGGGCACTCAGCTCAGATGTGGGAGGCCCAGGTTCAGTTCTCCACCTCATGTGGAGAAAAGATTTGAACCTAGGTCTTCCCTGTTGCTGGAGAATGCCTAGCCATTGAGCTATTCAAGTCTCTAATGGACTCTGCCCCAAGTTTTTACATTCTAAGAACATGAGCAACACGCCAAGGGTAGAGGAAAGGAATACAATCAACTATATAAAAATGCACATTGTTGTTGTTCTTATTATTTAAATGGTCATCTATCTCCATGAATCTAGTTGTCATTATATGACTGATTTCTTATAGGCACTGCAGCAAGGGCGGTGTCTTGTTGGAGAGGTTGGAACAATGCACATAGTACCCTGGGCTCTGCCCCCATACATAACCAACGCCTATCCACACATGGATCCTCCACTGAATACAGAAGTACAGCAGGTACAATGTCACAAGGGAGGCCAAACTCCTTTTTACACTCCCGGGCCAGGAGTTCACCATTTTTCATCCCCTCTGCATACAGAGGAATTATTGGGCCATGGGGTATATTTTTTATCTTTAAAATAATAATGATATACAATAATAATCACTGTAACTGAAGATTGTAGTATATAGATTTATATAGATGGCCAGAAGAGACCATCATGATCATCTAGTCTGACCTCCTGCACATTGAAAGCCACAGAACCTCACCTACTCACTCCTGTAATCAGGGCCAGCACCAGGCACCAGCCCAGCAAGCAGGTGCTTGGGGTGGCCAACGGAGAGGGGCAGCGGATACCTCACTCCCTCTCAGCGTGAAGGACCTGCCGCCGCATTGCCTCCAAAGACTGTAGCGGCAGCGGTAGAGCAGATCGCGATCGCTGCTGCTGCTGCTTCTTCTTCTTCTTGGTGGCAAAAATCCTGGAGCCGGCCCTGCCTGTAATAGACCCCTAACCTCTGGCTGAGTTAAATCATGATTTAAAGACTTCAAGTTACAGAGACTCCACCATTTACACTTGCACTATCCAAGACAGTTACCCTGTATTTCTACTCTTGCTATTAAAATCTCTGGCTGCTGTTCAGTGTCCCAAAAAGGAATCAGCAGCATTTATTCTACAAGGCATGAAGGAGCAGGCAGAACCTCAGTGCTGAGAGAAATAAATCAAAGAGCCAAAACAAGGAAAGTTACAAATAAGCACACAGGAAGCACAAAGAGCACAGACTGCACTTACAGAATGTTAACATCCCGCTAAACAGAGCCAAATGTTCTAATAAGAACCTTAGCAATTCTTTGATAAACAGCAGAAAATATTTTTTTCGAGATGGGATGTAAAAGAGATGCATAATGTATGAGACAAAGGCAAAATATCTTCAGTCCCTGAGGGAATGGCTTTTGTCTTACATGTAGGTCATTCCTGCATTCACAAGATATTTTCAGTATCCTTTTTAAAGGCATTCAAGCATTATGGATTATTATGTCAAGACTTCTTTGCTGGCAGGCTGGGATTTTTGATTGCAATTAATGTGTGTTGTAAGGAGCTTTGTAAAATGTTGAACTCAACCATCACTAAAAGAAATTAAAACAAGCCGAGATCTGAAATGGGCATTTAGTTTAGCTGGGAGGGAGAGTGGTGCTGCTTACCTTTCAGACACTGAGAAAAGGGACAGAAAATTCACACAAAAACATTGCAGAAATCAAGAAGGTATGAATTCAGAAGAGAACCGTGTGACAGTGTACCCCATAAGGCTTTATGGGGAGGAGGTGCTTATAAATGTATGTATGACATAACTGGAATATGTTTTGTGCTGCCTGTGCCATGTAACATATCTCCGTAAAGGTTATGGTCTACTATATCTATTCATCCTATTTGTACATATATATCATTTTCTACTCGAGGTTAAGAATATGGGCTGTATGCTTGCCTGATTTCTAAGTAAGCTTTGTGAGGCATTTGGTCAGCTTCTTTAGGAAGGAATTCGCCAGGTTAAGTACCTGATCAGGAGACACTTGGGGAACAATGCATCTTGAAATGCTCCAATCCACATGAGAAGTCTTTCTGGAGACATGCAAGATGCCATGTGGACAATGGTGTCGGCCTGCAAAGACTGAGTCATGCAGGGGCATGTGACTTGCCCAGGTGACTCCAAAACTCCATCTTGGAGCTGGACTTTGCATAGGATGGAGGAGGGGGGTCTCCACCCACAAGAGAGAGTCTATTTAAACCTGTGGGAGACCCCTCCATTTTGTCTTCAGCTGGCTAAAGAAGGAGCCTCTCCACCCCTCCTCCCCCCAGGATACTTCAAGGAGACTGAAACAAAGGACAGTAACTACAGGGGGTGTGAGTGATTGCTGGACCCAGGCTAAAAGGAGATTAGCCTGTAAAAGGGAGCACTCTGGAACTGGTGAGGAAATTATCTGTATTCAGTTTGATTAGGAATAGATATGCGCATTTTATTTTATTTTGCTTGGTGACTTACTTTGTTCTGTCTGTTACTACTTTGAACCACTTAAATCCTACTGTCTGTATTTAATAAAATCACTTTTTATTTAGTAATTTACTCAGAGTATGTATTAATACCTGAGGGAGCAAACAACTGTGCATATCTCTCTATCAGTGTTATAGAAGGCGAACAATTTATGAGTTTGCCCTGCATAAGCTTTATGCAGGGTAAAACGGATTTATTTGGGTTTAGACCCCATTGGGAGTTGGGCATCTGAGTGCTAAAGACAAGCACACTACTGTGAGCTGTCTTCAGGTAAACCTGCAGCTTTGGGACAAGTGATTCAGACCCTGGATCTGTGTTAGAGCCAGACAGGAGTGGCTGGCTCAGCAAGACAGGGTGCTGGAGTCCTGAGCTGGCAGGGAAAACAGAAGCAGGGGTAGTCTTTGCACATCTGGTGGCAGCTCCCAAGGGGGTTTCTGTGATCCAGCCCGTCACAAACTGAAACAGAGGGGATAATAAAAACCGTTCACTGGGAAGAACAAACACACAACACAATCAGAGACAAACTTGCTTAAGTTTAAGCTTAGTTTTAGCCAGCCAATACAATTAAGCAGAAAAAGATTTTGATAATGGGGGCTAAAAGTTTGAAGTAGGTGCCCACTCCCTTAGGCTTTTTTGAAAATCCCACCCAAAGTCCTTATTTAGGCCATTCAATATAGAGGCCCATTAGTGGTTCACTACTCAGTGTCAGCAACTCCTGTCAGGACTGACAACCTCACTACACTTAACTAACACTGTTGCCAAAATATGTAACCAAGAGGTGGCATATAATATATAATTGGAGAACTAGTAGCTTACTGATTAATAATATTCTTGCATGATGTATGCACAGGGTGTGTATGGAGAATTATGATATGTGCTAGAATTATGTTTTTAAAATAGGTTTGGCAAGTATTGCATAAGCTCAGTCTGTGCTACACAAAGGAATGTGTATCTGTCTGTCTGACCAGCCTGGTTTTCTGGCAGAGACAATGAAGGTACAGTCACATAAAACTCACTCACACTCAACTGTCACCAAAGGGGAAAGAACCAGCATGAAGCGAAGCCTTCACCAGACCAAATGGCCTTTCTTCCCAGCAGGAGAAAAGGAACTGTATCTAAGAATACATTTCAAAGTTTTATTGGTCTATAAAAATTGAACGCCAAAGAATAAGCGTCTGAACGCCAAAGAATAAGCAATTGAATTAACTGGTTGTATACAATATTACTATATTATAAAAGTGTATTAAGTAACATCTTTTATGAAAGGCTCTGCCACGCTGGTGATTAATATAATTGTGAAATGTGTGTATTAATATTATATAAGGAATTATGGATACTTTCTAATATTAGACTTTCAAATCTGTGACCAAACTTGGAAGGAATAGGTTTTCTTCCATGCATGAGGAAAAGTAGCATAGTAGAATCAAAACAACGGAAGCCCCATTTCCATACAAATCAGCAGAGAAATGGGAAGTCCACAGGAAGGGAAGAGCAGCATGAGGTCATCCTGACTCTTGATACAGGGTCAATTAACTCAGATCTATGCAGAAAAAGAGCGCCATTTTGGCCTCTGTCACCTAGGAAGACAAGGGAAACCAGCACCTTGTACTTCTGTGGAAGGTCCTGACTGAGAGAAAGTCAGCCAGGGCTGGAAACAAGTCAGATTGGTAAGAAATCTACCTTGAACAAAGACTGTAACTTAAGTTAGTTCTTAGCCAATAGAAAGTATATTATTTGTTTGTTTGTAGCCCTTTTTGTCTATCCCTTCTATTTGAATTCACTTAAAACCTTTCTTTTTGATTAATTAAATAAACTTGTTTTTCTTTTAATCTAAATCAATGTAGTTCTGTGTTAGAACTGAAGTTACTGTTAATCCAATTCAATTAATAAGCTGTGCTTTTGTCTCTCTCTACCAGCACACTATGCCTTATTACATCTCTGAGTGTTCCTGGAGAGGGCTTGATACTTCAGGGGAGATGGTTTTGGGGAAATTTGGGACTGGGATGTGTTGGGGTCACACTACACGTAGTAACCAAGACTGGTGGAGACCAGGGTGGGGCTGTTGTACTGTAGGCAGGCTGCTGAGGTCAGAGTGCTGAACCAGCATGCAGACACTCAGGGGACTGCACACTTGTCTTCTGGTTGTTGGTCTCTGTGCTGTGAGCCACAGCAGCAGAGCATTTAAGGCACCCAGGGTTACAGGCACATGGTGACAACCTCTTACTGATCTGGATTGAACCCTAGAACATCAAAGGCCACAGATAAATGGTCTGGTTCTCAAAAGGGCTGAAGTCAATAGGAGCTTCTAGATGCTCAGCACTTTTGAAATTCAAGCCATGTATTTAGGAGCCTAATCTTTAAAAATGTGGCCCTAACTCCTCCGGATTTCAGAGCTAGTTAGGCCCCTAAATACCTTTAAAATATGAACTTTAATAGCTTAACTAAATGTTCAGAAGTGACTAGTAATTTCTAGTACCTCAGTTGTGGGGTGCCTAACCTGAGAGACCTTAGAGGAGCCTGATTTTTAGAAAACATGGGACAACAATACTCTGAAAATCAAGTCCTATTAAGGGGTCTCAAGTTGGGCACCCAAAATTGAAGCATCTAAAATCACAAAAAAAAAGCATCTAAAATCACTTCAAAAAACGTAGATCTATTTTGAAAATCTTGGCCTAATATTATAGAGATAGAGCGGGAATGCAGAGTGATAACAGGATTCTATTATTTCTTTTGTCTTAGTTCATGAAGAGACTCTTGAGCACGAACATTTGGCTATGCCACTCATGAGTTATCACTCTCCTCGCTCGTGAAGATAAGCATCATGGCAGGACTTGGTTATTAAGTCTCTGACTCTCTCTCTGTAGATCCCATTTATAAATTAAATTGGTGTGTGTTGTTCATACCACTATTTCAGCAGGCTGCACTCGGTGAGACTACCAGACAGTGAGATAGTGTTCCATGGAGAGGTGTGAAAAATTCCTTGTGCAAGACATTCAAAACTATGCTGAATACTGGGAAATATACTATAAGGAACTATGTTTAGTAGATTGAAGAATTAGAGGTACTAATAATATCCCCTTTCTCACTTCTACATTTGTATTCTATGATACTGCTTACTGTGAACCAGATTATACCATCCATCCACACTCTAAACAGTACCTTACTCCATGAACAGTCTCAGTGAAATCCAGTGGGATGGCTTGCTGAGTAAAGTACTACTTAATGTGAGGGAGGATGGCAGAGTCTGGCCCTGAATATGTAGGCAAAATACAAAAACACATAACAAGGAGATGGTGTGGCTAGCTTTGTGAAAAACCTGCCATGTTTTTCAGAGTATCACGTGAGTATCAGAGAGCTTTCTGATATGGTTGGCTCTGATAAGTTTATGACCACTCATAGAACAGAAGATCTATCATACTGGTTCAGACCATGGCCCATCTTGCCCAGTTTCCTGTCTCTAACAGTGGCCTGTACCAGAACTTCAAGGGAAATATAGAGAACAAGGAAATTATGGAGTGATCCATCCATCTTCCACCTTTGGCTTCTGGTAGTCAGAGATTTAGGGTCATCCCAAGTACAGGACTGAATCCTTGACCACCTTGGCTAATAGTTATTGATGGACCTATTCTCCATGAACTTATCCAGTTCTTTTTTTAACCCATTTTTACTTTTGGCCATCACACCATCCCCTAGCAATGAGTTCCACAGATTAGCTGTGCATTATATGAAAAAGTATTTCCTCTATTTTGTATTAAACCTTATACCTATTAATTTTATCAGATGACACCTGTTTTTTGTATCGACTGAAAGGGTAAATAACACTTCTGTATTTATTTTTTCCACACTATCCATGATTTTATAGACCTCTATCATATCCCCCCCCTTAGTTGTCTCTTTTCTAAGATGAACCCTAATCTTTTCAGACACACCTCCTATGGAAGCTGTTCCATACCCTTCATCAGCTTGGTTGCCATTCTCTGAACATTTTCCAGTTCTGCTGTATCCTTTTTGAGATGGGGCATCCAGTCATAGTTTCTCTCAGCAGAAGTCAGTTTGAGAGAAAAAGGCACAGGGATTAAGCAACTGATGAGGGCCAGTAAATTGTGAGAGAACCATGCATGTCGCAGTCTGGAGCATCGGTCTCAAATACAAAGGTCTTTGTGGTGTCCTGATAGGTTAAAATGGGGGCAGAAATAAATGCCTTTTTCAAGTGGTCAAAAGCTACCTGCATGTCAGTTTACCAGGAGAACTTAGCCTTCTTCCTAAGGAAGCACATTATAGGAGCTACCAGGTTCGAGAATCCTTGGATGAATTACTAGTAAAAATTCACAAACCCAAGGAACCACTGCACCCCGCATATATTCAAAGGCACCTTCCTTTGAATATATGCGTTTGAGGACGTTTATTAAGGAACCCACACAATTTCGCATGATCCCCATCGATTTTATAAGGTAGAGGCAGCTTGAGCTCACAGACAGAACCATGACAGTGTCCAAGAAGGTGGGTGGAGCTTTTGCTGGGGCTATTCCAGTGGGGACCTCCATGCTGTGGGGCAAAGTCCCCTCTCCTCTTCTAATGGGCTGTTCAAACTGTCACACCAAGGTGTAGGCAGTGCGACCTAGTGGTCAGAGCAGAATCAGAGGGCAGAGTTGGAGTTGTAGTCAGCAGCTAAGCCCATGGTCAGATCCTGGAGTTAGGAATCAGGAGTTCAGAAGCAGGCAGGGACTTGGGCTGGAGTGGAGCAATGGCTGTGCAGGAAGCCACTGTGCTGCTGAGCTTAAATGGTGCTCTGTTGGCTCTTCTGACCACTCAGGGAGCATAGTAACTTATCTAGGGTTTATTGGGCCCTGTTGAGCTTGTTGGGTTGCTAGGCAACTGGGCCCAGAGGCAGCTGAATTCCTGACAGTGGGAAACCCAAAGTTCAAATTCTTTTTCCATATCAGGCAGCGAGAGGAGCTGAACTGGGTTTCCCACATCCCAGGCTAGTGCCCTAATCCCAGGGCTAATGGTTGTAGATGCAATGTCTTCCTGTCCCCAAACCCTACTAGCCAGTTTGTGTGAATTTAGGCGTGCTCTGAGCACACCTACTGGATTGGGCCCTTCAGATTAGATTTGGCAGGGGGAGAGCACGACGCTTAGTTTGAGGATCCTCCTGAGGCGGAGGACAGCATCTGGGCACCTACACCGAGGTGGCTGTGTGCAGGCTCACCTGCAGAAACTTGAGTGCCTAAGAGACTTTAATGGTGGCAATTTAGGCATCTATGGAGTTTTACCTTACCCAATTGCTTATCCTGCACTAGGTTCATTTAAAATGCCTAAGGCAGAGATTGTTGGGCTGCCACTTGCCTGTCACATCCAACCCACCAAATCACATGATGTGGCCTCTCAACAGAGAATTTAGTCTACCATGACATTTCCCCCCCATGATAAACATACTGCAACTGCAAGGTGATGTATTAAGGTAGAAGAGCAATCACTCAGGGGAGTGGTTGTGTGCTTCTTTGGTTAGCATGTATACCAGCAGTTCTCAAACTAGGGGTCAGGACCCCAAAGTGGGTCATGACCCAATTTTAATGGGGTCACCAGGCCTGGCTTAGACTTGCTGGGGCCCGGTGCCAGAGCCAAAGCCCAAAACCCACCACCAGGGCCGAAGCCCAAGGACCTGGGCCGTGGGGCTCAGGTTACAAACTCCCTGCTCGGGCTGAAGCCCTGGGCTTTGTCCTCCCCGCCCAGGGCAGTGGGGCTTTGACCACCCCACCCGGGGCAGTGGGGATCGGGCTTTGGCTCAGTCCTCTCTCCTGAGGTCCTACAGTAATCATTGTTGTCAGAAAGGGGTCATGGTGCAATGAAGTTTTGAGAACTCCTGATTACTGAACACAAAGAGATTCAATACCCTGAAACATCAGGTCTAAATCCATTGCACAGTGAATGAGGTAGAAAGCAGCATTTTGACAAACCAGTGGCTGGTTCTTCTGCCATTACATGATTAAGTGAAAGATTCATTTTCTCTATGCAGAGTGGGAGCATGAATATCTTTTAATTGATCATAGAGGTAAACTCTAATGCTCTTATGTTTTCAAAAGAAGGCAGTGACAAAAGGAATGAAACTTAAACAGTCACTACAGTACCAGTTACAATGCCACAAAGCAAAATTTGACAAATGTTCTGGCGCTGCCAGGGATCCCACTGTTGCTGATCTAAAAAGACGACGTTTTAAATCAGCAGATGTGTTTTGCAAGAGCTATGACAGCACAAACAGAATCTTACTGCATCATGCCTTCTAACTGTGGAGCTGGTGCAGGCTAAACTAAAAAAACAAAAACAAAAAACACAGAGGAAGAGCAAAATAATGGTCAATGCAAGAGGCAAAGGCATTTAGTGAGAACAAAATGTTTTTAAAAAATGAACTAGCATCTTTCTCTGAGTTTCACAAAGTTTCAGATATGCATGACACATGGAAGAAAATGTAAAGGAAATTATGCACTATTTCTTATTTTTCTTTGGCACAAGGTAAGAATACAAATGTGTCAGATACAAGTCAGCTACCACCATAGAGACAGAGAATTGACAGTAATTTTAATATGCATGAACAGCTTATGAAGTTAGCCTCATTAGATAGATAAGCAAAGGGCCCAGATACTTTTGGTGCTGTTCAGGAGGCTGTTGCAGATTTTGGAGTTTTCAAAAAAGTTATCGGCTGTTGCAACAGATGGAGTGCCTTCTGTGCATAGAGCAAAGGTTGGGATTGCAGGTTTATTGAAGCATGCTGGGCTGGACTGCTCAGCGCAGCCCTACATTATTCATCAAGAGTTGCTGTGTAATCCCATCATCAATGTGGTTGGGAAAGTTACAAACTCATCCAAGGTGGCCACAGATCACTGAGCCATTGCAAATTTGTGACTTTTTCTTGATGAAACGGATGCAGAGTACGGAGACTTGGCGCTCTACACTAAAGTGTGATGGATGAGTTGTAAATACCTTGAGAGAGTCTTTGCACTTTGAAAGGAGATAGTCACCTTTCTAAAATTCCCTGAAACTCCTTAGTATCAGAACTCAGTGCAAACTGTGAACTTTGCAACTTTGTTGCAAAGAAGGAAAGGGGCATTCTGTTTTGGAAACTGCTTCCTGAATCTTCTTTCCCCAAATATGAGCAAGCGATCATTGAAATTGTGTGTGTGTTTGGGAGCCCTTACGTTAGGGAAAGTAACTTTTCCACACTGACTCATTTGCAATCAAATTGAAAGGAAATGACTGACAGATGAAACCATCTTATGTAGGTATGACTTTGCTTTGTCCAGTTGTTCCATTGCTCCAGATATATCAAGGTCAACAACTTGGAGTCTCTTGCTTACAACATTTATTTCAAACAGTATGTCATGCCATAACACTAAGCCACGCAGAAATTTGAAGTTATGTATGTTTCTGGTGATTCCATTTTCCTCTGCCACTGTTCTCCCAAGAACAGTTCCTGTCATAGCATTATCCTCCATAATGGCAACTATGGCATCATCTATCTTCCCAATATGGTGTTTGATAGGCTTTATCGCCTCCACTCGACTTTCCCATCATGTGAAACTCAGTGGTTTCAGTGTCAGAGAGGATGTTCCCAGATGTTGCTTCAAAATTTGCCATCAATGAGTTGATGCAGAGAAAAATACATAGATGCTTTGAATTACATTTAAAAAAATCAGCAGCCTCACTAGAAGCTGATGCTTGCTCACTGACCACCAAGTTCAATTAATGAGAACTGCATGGGACAAAAAAGCTTGAGGGTTTAACTCTTGGATCTGTGTCTGCACTCCTCTGTTCTTTCCTCTCATGTTGGCACCATTATCGTAGCCCTGACCTCTCATGTCAGCTATCGCAATTCCCGTATCTTCCAGCTTTTTAAGAAGCACATTTGTCATACCAGCTCCTGTAGTATCATCAGTGTCAATAAATTCTAGAAAATGCTCTCTGACAGCCACCATTGCAGGGACATTTTCACTAAGTTCTGTTGTTGTTACAAAACGCACCATTAAAGTCATTTGTTCTGTATGGCTGATGTCAGGGGTGCAGTCCAGAATAACAGAGTAATATCTTGCTGACTTCAGATCTGCCACAATCTTCTGTTTGACTTTTGTTGCCAGTAACTGTATGATCTCATTTTGAATTGTTTTTCCAAGGTAGTGGTGTGTGTACATTTCTTGGGTGGTGACTCTTCTTAGATGCTCCTGGAGTACAGCATCAAACTCAGCCATCAGCTCCACAATTTTAAGACAGTTTCCATTTTTTGGCACATACAGCTGATCTGAAATGCCACACAGTGCTAGGTTTTGGGTAGCAAGCATTCTCACAATGGCAATGAGCCTTTTCAGAACATTTTGCCAGTAAAGAGACTCTGATGCAATCTTCTCTTGATGCTGATCATCTATGGTGGCCTTTAACCTTCGTCTCATCTCAAGCTCTTTCCACCTATGGAATACTTTCTGGTGATTTGCTGTCTTCTCATGGCATGTCAGATTTCTAGCCAGATTTTTCCAGTCCTCTGTTCCTGTAGAACTCAATGTGGCTGGAACATTAGACTGGAAGAGTTTGCAACAAAAACAGTATGCAGCATTCTGGGTTTTTGAGTACATAAGCCATGGCCTCTCCACTTTGTCACCATTGGGGATTTCATGCCAGTAATGTGTTGGATGGAAACTTCTATTTTCATTGTCTTTGGGGAACATGAAGTTTTTCCACTTGCTGTAGCCCATGCAGTACAAGGAAGTCCCTCAGGCTACTGCTCAAGTGGGTCCACAGTCCTGGATCATCTAGACTTAAGGAACTAAACTCAGAAGCAGCTGTTTCTTGCGCCTCCACCACATTCTTCTCTGATCTACACTTTTCTTCAGGAATGTGCATGGTTTGAAATGGATGTATGAATGCTGCAGTAGCTGCCAGGCCACCTGCACTCTAACTGGAAGATCAGGCATCTCCTCACCCCTCACATCCTCACTGGGGCCAGAAGGCTCACTGTGAACATTTGTGTCTATGTATCGCAGGAGAGCTCCTTCCTGCTTAGATAGAAAAGCTTCCTTTGCTTTCTTTCTTTTTCTGAATTCTGCCCCAGAGGGGCGTTTTCTTCTTTCACTCATGACTGCTGTTCTGTGCCAGCTATAGTGGCTCTCAACACTCAATTGAAGGGGACAAATAAGCAGGCTGGTAGCAGGGCCTGAGTGAGGGAAGATATCAGCGTCTTAAGGGCCTAACTGGCTCCTACTACATCAGTTGACTGCCTGTTCTCCTCAAGTGGGTTCAGGGAAGCAGCAGGAAACAGGAAGCTCCCTGAGAAGCTGATGTTAATCAGTCCAGGCTTCTGGGGGTGCTAGAGAGGTACATAAGAGGCTCTTCCTCCTCTCTCTCCCAGCAGCTCCTGCTGCTTTCTGTTATTCCCGCTCACCTTTTCTCCTGCCTGCCTGTTATGTCTCTTGTGCCCTCCTTCCTCCAGCACAGCACTCCACCGTCTCTGTGCATCTAGAGCAGAAAGAATACATATGCACCAGCAGCAGACAATTTTCTTCACTCTGGGTCCTAGTGGCGCCCCACACACACACAATCTGGCACCTGAGGCAGCCACCTCAGTTTGCCTCATGGTAAAGCCATCCCTGAAAGCAAACCAAGTACTGCATTATTAATTTATTTTACAGGACTCAAAAGAGCACTAGACTCCTCACAATACAAACAAATAGCACATGCTCCCTGCCCTAAAAAGCTTACCATCTAAATTATATGTGATACTATATAAAATCCCATCCTCTCCCCTTAGATGTTCCCTATTTCCTATACTCCAAACTGAGGAGAACTTGCTGCATTGGTGAGGACAAAAGGTCAAGGAAAAAACTCCACAAGCCAGATTCTGATCTCACAGCAGTATGACTGATGAGACTTTTTTCCCCATGTGAGTTCTTCTGAATGGAGTTCTATTCTTCTGATCCTGGCCTGTGATTCTGGCTTCCTCTGTTTCAGTCTTTTTGTTGTTGATGTTGCTGCTGCTGCTAAGCACACTTTTGGTGTCTAGAGGATAATCCCATTCATTCAGTTAAACAAATACCCAATATGTAACAGCATATTCCCTACCATCCTAAATTAGCATGGCATGACTCTCTTCAGGAGACAAGAGTGCTTTAAAACATTCTAGAACTCAAAGACGCTAAATAGCTGATGAGGACTTGTGGCTATTTATACAAATTGCATGCCATTCAGGACTCAGAAATCTGGCCATGCAGAACAGACGGGAAGAAAATAGGGGCACCCATTTTAGTGCCACCGAAATAAATAGGACTGATGTTTCCAAATGACAGAACAGGAAAATGTTTCTCTCTTGAGAGGAGAATGTTTGGGATTCGTGCTTTTGTATTGTTTGATGGTTGACTTCATTGTGGAAGAAGGCAGAAAATACTGATAAATAATTCTGGTGCTTAGGAAAGTTAAAAGCACATGTAAATAATGTACTGGCTAGAAGACACCATAGGAGCAGGAAGAATGCAAAAAGACCCTTCTTCTCTGCTGATGTATTTGAATGACATGCACCAAAACCTTTGCTATTCCAGACCTGCAGCTCTCTCCTAATTAGAGACAGCAAATGGTACTATACACTACCAAATTGTTCATTTGTGATCTGGCTTTGTGGATAGATGCCCACTAATATGCCAACTTATTTGGATATTGATTAAATCCAAATTTAAACTAGAGATGGCAAAGTTCAGGTCTCGATTCTAGCTTCTTTAATGTCAAGGGATTTTCAGACCCAGGATTTTGATTCAGCACATTATCCAGATGGGTTCAAATCTGATCAGGATCCAAATGGAGGGGGGGAAGAGGAGCACAGGGGGACGGGAGGTAGGAGAGGGAGGGCTGGATCCAGGGTTTGGGGTTCAGGTCATTGCTAATTTAAATCTGTGAATGGTAAGTGGTTAGAACATTAATGCACTACATTTCTTAGCCTGTTTTTGAATGGTTTTATTTAAAATGTATGCTTTAAAGTGTGTTTCAGGTGTGATGGTGGTGATGGAAAGGGACCAAGGGTTCTTAAAATAGCCTGTGAGAATAATGCATCTTGAAGACTGCATTACTTTTCCTGTATCAGTCTTACTGCTGTACTGTATAAAACCAAAATTACTGAACCTCTAAACACCATGAAGTCTCATTAAGTCACTTTTGTATCTTCAGGGCATTCAAATATCCTCATTACTGCTTAAATGCCACATTCAAATAAATATGGATTTTTAAAGAGCTGCATACCTACTTCCATTTTACTCACTTCTGAAAGGCTGTTTAAGTTAAAAATGAACTAATTAGAAAGCAAAATTAGACATCAATGATTGTAGGTAGCAATTATACCCCATTACCCTGCTAAATGCTAAGGTGAAACCAATTAAATTAAGGGTGACTTAATTCTTTTTTATTACTATTCATTGTATGTGTTTTGTGTTGTTTTAATTAATGATTACAAACTGTGTAGAGGATGAAAGAAAGGTAATCTCAACACATCCACAAAATGTAAAATTTCATTTTAGGGCTTGATATGCTAATTGTGTACTGCTGTTTTTCAAAAACCTTTTAAACCTGTAATTACTTACACACACACACTCAGGGACTGAAAAAAGGCTGTCTGCAAAAAGTCAAACCCTTTGCAATGCCACAGCTGGACATAAGAAACATGAAGAAAGAAACTGACCAGTAACTGGGGTCCAGATCCTTAGAGGTACTTAGGGTCCTACTTTCAATGGCCTACAATGTACAGACATACTGTTGTTCTCACATATATTATAGAATAAAGTGTGGAAGGCAAGCACCTTTTGGATAACTTTTATAGATTTCTGTAAAGCTTTTGACAGTGTACACAGAGACAGTGTTTGGGAAATCATAGCATATTATGACATACCAGCAAACAATAAATTAGAGTAATCGGAGATGTGATAATGCTGAATGTGCAGTCAGAGACAGTGACATCAGAAAATGGTCTGCAGTGACAACTGGAGTAAGGTAAAAGTGTATCATGTCCCGACTGTTTTTTTGGATTGATCTTTGACTATGTCACAAGGAAAAGTAACTGCAGAAGGAAACAGAGGAATTTTATGGACAAATAACAAAGCACACTTGGGTGACTTTGTTTTTGCTGATGACATTGGCCTCCTTAGTTCCATTAAGTGATGTGTTGAAGGAGACCCAGCTTTTGGCAGACACAGCAAAACAAGATGGTTTGTTTATCTACAAAGGGAAGACAAACTATATGGCTATCAATGTTCCAAAAGCAAGTCACAGTAGGTGCAGAAACACCAGAAGTCATTTTACCAATCTAGCAATGATGAGGACACTGTGCTATAGGTCAAGCAACAAGTATCAAAAGTAGCAAACTACTTTCATAAACTCAAAAAGATTTGGAAGAATAGCATGATAAAAACTGGTATTTTTGTGTCAGTATCTAACACCCGCATCATGTCGGTCCTCCTTTATGGAGCAAAGTGATGGAAATCTACAACAGAAGTTGATAAGATCAGCTCATTCTAAAGTAAAATATCCGCAGAAGATCTTTTGAGTCCGTTAGAAAAGAGTTTTTTGCAAGACCAGAAATTCTAAAGAAAGTAAATACGTCTAATGTATCCAACATGGTAAGATGACAACAATGAACATTTGTAGGACACTATAGGGATGCCACCAACACTACTTCCACATCAAATGATAATACGGATACTCGCTGGGAAGAGAAAGAAAGGGTGACCTAGAGAAACATTACACAGAACAGAGAAAGAAGCCAGATCCATCAGCAAGCCACTCAGGAGCCTAAGCAGACCAGCACGAGACCAAAAGAATGGCTGAAACTGGTGGCTGCCCCTGTGTACCTGTAACTGGGAGTTGCCCCTGTGGGCCTATAACTGGAGTCTAGATCCTCAGAGATACTTAGGCTCCTAATTTCAATAGCCTACAATGCTCAGACCATACTATTGTTCTCACATATATTATAGAATGAAATGTGGAGAAATAAATAAATCTTACTAGTTGGCATATTTTATGCTGCTTCCGTGTTCTATTATGGCTACTAAACATGTTGGGTCAAAAGCACCCCTTACCATTAGTCAATGGAGTTACCCTGGAAATGTTAACCCTTTTACCTCATTTTGTTGTAGTGATGAGAATGGTTTCATGCTTTGTGTTCCTCTTATTTTTAAAATACAACATAAAATAAGTATGACCATATCCCAAAATCGTATCCTTATCAGTAAGTCCCTACCAAATTCACGGCCATGAAAAACGTCACAGACCGTGAAATCTGGTCTTGTGTGCTTTTACCCTATATTATATAGATTTCACAAGAAGACCAGCATTTCACAAATTGGGGGTCCTGACCCAAAAAGGGAGTTGCAGGGGGATCACAAGGTTATTCGGGGGGGGGAGGGAAGAGGATCATGGTATTGCCACCCTTACTTCTGCGCTGCCTTCAGAGCTGGGTGGCCAGAAAGTGGTGGCTGTTGACCGGGTGCCCAGCTCTGAAGGCAGCACCCTACCAGCAGAAGCGCAGAAGTAAGGGTTGCAATACCATACCATGCCACCCTTACTTCTGTGGTGCTGCTGATGGTGGCACTGCCTTCAGAGTTGGGCTCACAGTCAGCAGCTGCCGCTCCCCAGCTCTGAAGGCAGCGCCGCCCCCACCAGCAGCACAGAAGTCAGGGTAGCAGTACCACAACCCCCACTCCTTACAATAACCTTGTGAACCCCCCCCCCCCCCCAACTCTTTTTTGGTCAGGACCCTACAATTACAACACCATGAAATTTCAGATTGAAATAGCTGAAATCATAAAATTTATGATTTTTAAAAATCCTATGACCGTGACATAGACCAAAATGGACCATGAATTTGGTAGGGCCCTACTTATAAGACTCTGATAGTTGGGACAACTGCTGTAATTGGCACATTTCTGTTTCTACTGGTGTATCACATTAGCTAGCTAATGTATTTTTTGCTCAAAAACAAATATGGCAACCACCAGTTTCTGCATACTGAAAATACTCTTACTAAACAAAGAAAAAAGAATATTAGGACATGAAAGAAAGCTAGAAGATTGAATGAGCTACTGTAATTAATTTTGATGGCTGCAAGATACACCTAAAGCATATTCCCAAGCTAGTTCACTCTAATTAAGAAATAAAATTTAAAAAAATGCAGAGCCAGATCCTGCAGCCCTTATTTATGTTGGGCAGCATTTGTTGTACAAATAGTCCCATTCAAGTGAAGTACTACTCAAAGTAGAGTTGCAGAATATAGCCCATAATAATGTACACATTTCAGGCAACAAGAACATCATTCAGTGAGCATTCTAGATAGCAGGTACACCTATATTCATGAAATATAGCTTTGACTTTAGGGTATTAATTTGTACAATGGACTGTCCTATTGAAGCATTACAAAGCTCACACTTTAATGGATTAAAACAGGATTACCTGTTTTTTTCAAAAGTCAGTCTTTAGGCCACTAAGGCACTAAGACTGTAAATCTGACAAGGTACATAGCACACTTACAGTCAGTTAATTCTCAGCTGAAAGACCAAGTGAGTCAGCTATCAATTTAGCATGTTATATCAGGGAGAAATGTGTAACCATGCTTTTCGTTATTTCCTTCTGGAAGCCCTCCTCAAAAAAAAAAAAATTCATTGTTGCATCTATAACATTTCTTTATTAGCCTTGAGCCAACCCACTAGAACTGCAGCATTGATGTGCAATATCATTCAAAGCACCTAGGTTAGCACTCTCGGCTTTGGAACAATAGAGATCTGGCTGTACTGGAAAGGCAGCACATTCAATTCTAGAAAGAACCTTCATTAGCAAGCAGAGTTAATGAATGACTAAAACAACATTGGCAGCAGCTCACAAACTAATTTATCTGCAGGATCATGGTGGTGCAGATGAAAAGGTGAAGGAAAGAATATAGTGCCCATCCAGAACTATTCTCTATTCCTAAACAGCTAAGACAAAATATAAACAGGAGCATCCAAGCTGTGCAGTACTAACATGATTTGCTTTTCAGTACAAACATGCAAAACAATAACTCCGCATGGTGGAGGAAAGGGATTCATCTATAATAAAGCAAGACTGGCATTTAAAACAGTACAATCTCTTACAGGAAAGCATGGTTTCCAGGACCTCACTATGGAGCAATTGCCAGTTATGTAAAAGTACACCCAAACATTCAATGCCGGAGGATGTCAAGGACAACTATAATGTTGATTTTGTGTGGGTCAGATTTCTTTACGTCAGTTAGGGAGGCTGTATGACCTTGACATGGGAACAACAAAAAAGAGTTTGTGAAATCTGCAGACTCGCACTGAAAAGATTACCTCAGAGAAATGTGTCAATCACATAGTCAAGGTTGCTCTAAGACACCCAAAAAGACTGATAATTTACAGCTGCTAAACTAATTTTAAAAAAAGATCATCCTGAAAGGGTGATTAAATACGGATATCTTTTCTCAGCTTCTCTTGTTAGCACTTCAGAAAGTTTGCAAAAGATACATTTTACTTTGAGTCTAAAAAAAGTTACCATTAAACATTAGGATACTTCGCACTTCTGTAGCACTTTGAGGATCTCAAAGCACTTACAGAAACTAATGAATTTTAGCCTAGCAACATCCCTGTGAAATAGGCAAGTATGATTATGTCCCTCTTATAAGTGGAGACCTAAGGTTCAGAGATTAAGTAATTTAATAAAATCACCAAGTGTGGAAGAGCTGCAAGTAGAATCCAAGACTCTTGACTCATAAGGCCACCCCTCTCAGAGGGCCATGCCATTTCCTCTGAATGGTCCCTTCCAGGGGCAGTTTTAACTACAGTCCATGAGTGAAATTGCACCCACAGAAGTCAGGCCAAATCAGGTCAAATTTGAGTGGTCTTGTGACCCAGCACTACTCAAATTTCATGGTGAACTATCACAAATGGAAGGGATAAAAAAAATAGCAGATTCACATAATATTTGAGTAACAGATTTTATCTTATTTTTTCAGTATTTAAAATGAGCCCATAATTCCAACTAGGTGCGTGTGCAAATATTTCAATTAGAGTTACAAAATCCAAAAGTTCCTGGAGTAATTTAAAGCAATATACCTTAAGTAACCAGAGATGAAAAACCTCTTTGTTCAATAGAGCAGTGTCCCCTTCATTACTAAATAAAATTTGGACATACACTGGGAAGGGTATGTTAGCTGCAAAATTTATTGCATCATCTATGCTGGATTAGCAGTCACCAGGTAATAGTGTTCATACTTAGACTTCAAAGGAACTCTGAGTATAAGTGACAGACCCTTAGAGGAAGGGGTTGGAAAAAAGTCTCACTGACAGTTATGACCTCAGGCACTGGGATATAAGGATAAGGAGCAGTTTCCGATTTACCAGGGTTGTAACTACACCTCTACCCCGATATAATGCCACCCAATATAACACGAATTCGGATATAACGTGGTAAAGCAGCACTCCGGGGGGGCGGGGCTGCGCACTCCAGCGGATCAAAGCAAATTTCATATAATGCGATTTCACCTATAACACCGTAAGATTTTTGGGCTCCTGAGGACAGCGTTATATCGGGGTAGAGGTGTATAAGGTTTAATTTACCTAACTTGGCGGTTTCCCAGGCTGTGTACTAGATTCAACGTTATAGAAACTTTAAGATATTTATCTTGGCCCATGTCCAAGTATACTGGAAAGTCACTGTGGACCATTCTTGAACACACAATTCTAATCTCTAGTAAAATAAGAGGAGGTTAAGAGGTACCTGACCTGCAGCATTCACACCAAGGCAAACAGCAAAAGACCATCCCATCCCCAAGAAGCTGTGCAGACAGATTGACTGCAGTCAGTGAGGAGCAAGGGGAAAGACTAGTGATAAAGTGGAGCAGGGAAGTGACAGTTACATAGTGTACATATTAAGCAAGATTTTTCCCCCCTCAAAGATTTTGGATTCTTTTCCTGGCAGAGGGAATTGGCCACCATACTTTGCAATATCACCATGGCTTCCAAATGGTCAGGAAGATTTGAACTCCAAGTGTGAACTATTTACTTGTTTGGGGAGAAATCAGTGATAGTAAGTAAAGACGAGACTACACTTCAATATTAGACTACAACTCAAAATCATGTCCAAGATGATATCTAATTTCTTTTGAAAGCAAAAAGTTCTTGAGGATGATCTACGAACTGTTACACAGCCTGAGAACCATTTAACAGAATGAACAAGCATGAGAAGGAAACATTCCAGAAACATCTACTGTTTCAATTCCTTCAACCACTTCACAAGCTTCAGCTCTCTTTCTGTGTGACCTATCTGCTGGTAAGGATAAGAAACCATGTCAACTGATACTTCAGAATAGATCAGAAGATGACCGGTAAAGTGAAATATTTTAATCCAGCAACGTACAAAAATTTCCCTTTCATTGAATATTCAGTCCAGGCTGGTGCTGTCTTCTGTTTGTTGGGGGCACTTCACTCTGTACACAATAAATAAGGTACCTGGTAAAAATTACAATTGGAATTGATAAATGCAAAAAGCATACAGATATATGCAAAGGCATGATCTTTCTCCTGCTCATAAAGACACTTTTCAGCAGCGGATGGACTGTCTCTCATGGAAAAGCAGAGAGAGTGTCACAAACCATATCAAATCAGGGAGGAAAGCACAAGTTGAACAAAACAGATTCTTCTTCCAGCACATTGCTGACTGCAAGAAGACCTCTGTGTATCTCGAAAGCTGACCTCTCTCAACAACAGAATTTGGCCCAGTCAGAGAGATTGCCTCACCCACCTTCTCTCTAATGCTCACAATAGACTGTTAAACTTATGGAAAATGATATTCTGTAGGAGGACAAAGGAGGAGACAGGCCACTCCTTCACCTGGCCCCATACCTCCCCTACCAGAAGGCTCTGGGGAAGAAGTTTTCTTTAACAAGAATCCACGTTTCTGGCACCTTTGGAGATGAGGGGGACATGTTCCAACAACAAACAAAAACAAAACTTCCCCTAGTCATTCACAGAATCCCAAACACCTGAATAAAGGCTTCTCTCTTACCTCAGAGCCCAGGTGAGCAAAAGGGTTCCTTCAGAGTCCTTTTATTAGTTCCTATGAGTTGACCTGCTTTGGGGTTTAGCTTGCAGCTGTGCTGGACAGAGCTGGCTCCCTTACAGACTTTCCAGAGTCAGCCACCCCCAGAACTACTTCAGGCTCTTTATATCAGGAATCAGCTGCTTAAAGCACCTACTGCTTCCCTTTGCCAGGTGTCTGTCTGTCTCATTTAAGAAGCCTACACCAAGCTTCAAGACTCCTGCAAGGTAGCTTCCTCACGCCCTCATTTGCTTGCTCTCCCACACATTAAAAAAAGCCATGAAAATGGAGTATTCATTGCATTATTATGCATCATAATTGTTACTGTAAGCAGAGTATCATAAGATTAAGTTTGTGGACATATGAAGTGATCATGCTCTTTGTATTTATTTTTGGTTTTTATACCACAATTACACTAGAGTTTGGTATAGTTCACGCATTGAATTGGGAGGCTGTATCCACTCCTGATTCCTTAACACCATGGAAACCCCTTTAGAGGGTTCAGACTCCACCTGAAAGGAAAAGAGGAAGCTAGAATAGCAACAGTCGTTCCAGCCCCACCTCTTCTATCTACAGCATCATACCTTACTCATACCATAGGACTTCTGCAAGTAAAAAAGCTTATCAGCACTGATTTACTTGGGATCCTCCTCAACCCACTGTTATTCATGGGACAGGAGTTAGTAGGCACAATGCTGACAGAGGGTCATAGGCAGGGCTGGGAGACAGTGCAGAGACACAGGGCCTCTGCATGGATGCTTCTGGCCTGTACAGGATTCTACTGGTTTGAAGCACTGAATTACCTGAGCCACTAGTTCTGGTGGGCTACCCTTCACGCGAACAGAAAAATGCATTGGAAACTTCAAATCCAACTCATAGGGCTGGCCTGCACTGCCTGCAATGGGAAAGTTTCCTCTTCAATCCAGCTGGCTTTAAAGCCAAGCCTGTTCAGCTCAGTAGATTTTAAACCTGTTTAGACCTAGGGCACATTGCATTCCAGGCATCACAAACCAATTTTACTGAGCGAGTTTCAGAATGACCATCATCAGGTTTTGAAACTGGTTCAGGCTGCCTGGAGCCTGGGCTACATTATGACTCGCCTGGTTTAGAAATTGGTTTATCTGAACGAGTTTTAAAACTGGGTAGAATTTGGATCATTAATTTCTCTTGAGTAGTAGAAGCCATAAAGTTTCCTGTCATCTACATTGTTGTATCCAGTATAGAACATTATATGGCCCAGAGGGTTGAGAAAAACTAATGTAGATTCCTCAGCACAAGGATTCATAGAGGTGGCAGCTTTAAAATGTCAACCATATTTTTCAATATATATCAGGAGTTCGTCTTGCTAATATTCTGTGCTCATCAATTGCCACTACTGCATTATCACCACACGTTTGGGAATGATGGTAGGCCAGAAATAAGTTCATAAAATATCAAGGCTATAAAATGTTCAGAGTATCTCCCTGCATGCATCAGGAAGAACAGATCAGAGTAGTGCTTTGACTGTTTAGTTGAATGTATTCACATTTGCTTCCAAGTTCTCACTAATTGCAAATGAAGAAAGCTGACAGACTGATCCTAATGGCACCATTTTTCAGTATTCAGATCCCAAAAGGGCATTGTTAAATTAAAAATTGCATTTCTGCCTGAAATTTTTGCACCAACTATAATTAGATGACTATAATTCTAAAAATTTAAACTAACACTGTATTTCCCAGCTCCCCGCCTCCCATCAGCATCTTTGCTTTGTGAATTCCATAGTGCATTGGGCTTGATCCAACTCCCATTAAAGCCAATAGGAATCTTTCCACTGAGTTCAACAGCCATTGGATTGGGCCCTTTGAGTATTGTCATGCAGGCCCAGATCCTCAAAGGTATTTAGACTCCTAACACCCACTGAACAACAATGAAAGTTAGGCGCATACATACCTTTGAGGATCTGGGCCCCAGGGCTACATTTTCAGAGGTATTCCTGTGCCTAAAGATGGAGATAAAGCACTTTTTGAAAATTCCAATAGGTGCCTAACAGCTTAAGCACCGAAGTTCCATTGAAGTCAATGGGAGTTAGGTGCCTCACCTATTTAGGCACTTCTGAAAAATCCCACTAGGCACCTATCTGAATGTTTACCCCGAGGATGGCCAAATTTAGGTGCCTAGTCACGTCCTCATCCTGCATGATGATCCACAGTAGGGGGATCCTGCACAGGCATGTAGCCCCTTTGGCTTCCATGAGCTCCACAATGGGCCTACCTGAATGATCACCATGTAGGATTGGGGTCTTCGTTGTTCCATTGCAGAAAAAGATCCTTATAAACAGACAAGGAAAGGGGGAAAAAAAGTTTTAAACTTTTTTCAATTACTTTTTTTTTTATTTACACACAAATTCACTACATGTTATTTGAAAGGTGCTCTATTGCAAACTGGATTTCTTATGTAAATATACAACAAAAAAATCAAATTGATAGGGTCCTTTTCAAATTAAAAAGTTTAGTGCAGGGGTGGGCAAACTTTTTTGCCAGAGCGCCACATCAGGGTTGCAAAACAGTATGGAGGGCCAGGTAGGGAAGGCTGTGCCTCCCCAAACAGGCTGCTCCCCACCCCCTCCCACTTCCCGCCCCCTGACTGCCCCCCTCAGAATACCCGACCCATCCAACCCTCCCTGCTCCTTGTCCCCTGACCGCTCCCTCCCGTGATCCCTGCCCCAACTGTCCCCCGGGACCCCACTTCCTATCCAACCCCCCCTCCCTGTCCCCTGACCGCCCCCTCCCAGGACCCCCTGCCCCTAACTGCCCCCCCTGGGACCTCACCCCCATCTACCCCCCGAAGCCCCTTTCAGAATGTGGCCCTGCGAACATGGGCAGAGGACTCAGGAGGAGCAGGGGCAGCCACGCAGCCGGAGAGAAGCAGCGGTTTCCCCTTCGAAGTGCCACTTCTCTCTGGCGGCTGCTCCTCCTGAGTCCTCCGGCCGCATTCCTGCCACCCACACCGCCTGCTCTCCTGCCCCTGCAGTGCAGCCTCTTCTCCCCCCCACCCTCCCACAGGGGGTGTGCCAGTGCTGAGCTGCCCAAGTGCCCGGCCCTGGGTCCCCCGGTTGTTGGGGGGCCCCAGGCCAGGGCACCCTGTTTTCACTTGTAAATCTGCCCCTGAGCTGCACCGCCAAGCTGGAGCCAGCCATGCTGCCAGCACGGTCAGCTGAGGCTGCAGGGAGGGGGGACAGCAGGGGAGGGGCCAGGGCCGGCTAGGAACTCAGGGGCCAGGCAGAACGGCCCCGCGGGCCGGATGTGTCCCACGGGCTGTAGTTTGCCCACCTCTGGTTTAGAGGCTTGGATGATAGTGTCAGTGTAAAACTATCCTCAATTCCCATTCCCAGACTGGATGCAAATACAAGGAGCTTTGGTCAGGTGACATGATTTCTAATCAGGGCCAGCTCCAGGCACCAGCCTGGTAAGCAGGTGCTTGGGGCGGCCACTCCGGAGAGGGGCAGCAGGTCCAGCTATTCGGCGGCAATTCGGCAGATGGTCCCTCACTCCCGCTCAGAGCGAAGGACCTTCCACCGAATTGCCGCCGCAGATCGCGATCGCGGCTTTTTTTTGGGCTGCTTGGGGCGGCCAAAACCCTGGAGCCAGCCCTGTTTCTAATGGGACTTTAGGAGCATGGCCTGAAGGTTGATTTAATGGAGAAGTTGTAAAACACAATGGCAAATTTTTTTTTTTTTTTAAATATATGGAGATATACCTATCTCCTAGAACTGGAAGGGACCCTGAAAGGTCATTGAGTCCAGCCCCCTGCTGTCACTAGCAGGACAAAGTACTGATTTTTGCCCCAGATCCCTAAGTGGCCCCCTCAAGGATTGAACTCACAACCCTGGGTTTAGCAGGCCAATGCTCAAACCACTGAGCTATCCCTCCCCCCTATTGTTATCTATCATGTTCTTCTTGTAACTGTTCAATTTAGTAATGCAATTCCCCATTTGCTGGCAAAGGTTAGGCTTTTAAAAAAAAGAGGAGACACTTCACCTTATTACTTAATTGTGTACAGGTATTACAGTGAAAATATACATTTTTTAATGCTAAGCATAAATTATTAAAGTGCATTTGACTTACATTATTACATAGGGCAACACTTCCACCTACCCAATATGCTATATGTACATTTCATGACATTATTCTCTACTGGTCACTGTTAATGATAATTTCATTCAATATATTTTATTACAGTAAGTATATTTTGGGTTTTAATTGATTTTTGTTCAGATTTTCATTATTTATGTTTCCATTTTCATTTAATCTAATTACCGTCTGATTCACTGTAGCTGCTTTCAATAATTCAATTACTTTAATAAAGATTTTGTTCCCTTTTACCTCAAATTAATATCCATCAAAGTTAGTCCTTTCCCACTGAATAGTAATAAGTTATAGTAAAACAGAGTTTTCTGTAGGGTTCAGAAGGTTTCCATTCAGTAACTGGACACTCCTATTCAAATCAGTAAGGCTAATAGGACACTGGTCATAGTCAGTGCTGGGTTTACAATGGCACCAGTGCAGAGGTGGGCAAACTATGGGGCAGCATGTTGAGCTCCGGACGGGCGGCGCGGCTGCCAGACATGCTGCTCTGAGCGACATGGTAAGGGGGCCGGGGCCAGGGGGTTGGATAAGGGGCAGAGGACCCAGGGAGCAGTCAGGGGACAGGGAGTGGTTGGATGGGGCGGAGGTTCTGGGGGGTGAACGGGGGGTGGGGTTGGATAAGTGTGGGAGTCCCCGGGGGCCCTGTCAGGGGGGTGGGGGTGTTGATAGGGGTCAGAGCAGTCAGGGGACGGGGAGCAGGGGGGTTGGATGGGGGTGGAGTCCCTGGGAGGGGCAGTTGGGGCAGGGGGTCCCAGGAGGGGGCGGTCAGGGGACAAGGAGCAGGGGGTTGGATGGGTCGAGGGTCAGGGGGCGGGAAGTGGGAGGGGTCGAATAGGGGACGGGGGCCAGGATGTTTGGGGAGGCACAGCCTTCCCTACCCGGCTCTCCATACAGTTTTGCAACCCCAAATGTGGCCCTCGGGCCAAAAAGTTTGCCCACCTCTGCTCCAGTGGCTCCATGGAGCTGGGCCCATACTCAGAAGGGGCCCTGGCCTGCTTCACTTGCACTGTGCCCCGAGACCCCACTGGCTCCCCCTGCCCACCACTTGCTCCTCTTGGTCACACCTCCCCCTCCTCTCAGTCCCCTGGCCAGACCCCAGTGCACTTCCAGCTCCAGGCACGCTCTGCTTCCCACCACCTGAGGGGCCTCACCTGTCTCCCCAGAGCTGAGCCACCTGGGACTGGTGCAGAAGCCTGGCCAATCTCAGCCAGGTGGAGGGGGAGACCGTGCAGAGGGCTTGGCTGGGCCCCTCCAGGCAAGTGCGTCTTGAGGAACCCTGGCCGGGGGAGGTCCTGGCCTGGCTGATCGCACCACACCCAAGGGGCCAGAGCAATTCCTGGCCCTGGGACCAGCCCCGGCTGCACTGCCAGCTCAGCCCGGCAGACACAGTTGCCTCCTAGCAGGCCAGTGAGTGTGGCTGGGAGGCAGGGTGTGCGGGAGTGGGTTGGGGGAAGGGCTGGGCTGTGAAGGCTGTGAAGGGGCGGGGAGGAGCTGTGTGTGTTGGGACACTAGAGAATGGGGGGATTTTGGGGAGGGTGCTGGGCAGTTGTGGTGGGGCTGTGGCCAGGGGTGGTGTGCAAGGCATTATGCATTTGTGGGTGGGTCTCAGGGGGTGTGGGGGCTGTGTGGCGTGGCATAGGCTCACCCCCGAGGGGAAGGGGCATGCTGTCAGCACAGGGCGAGCAGGCCACTGTGTGTCTGGCAACTGCTGGTTTGTAAATAGTGCCCTCACATTAGGTGGAGCAGGGCTGCCCCTGCCATGCCATGCCCCATTGCCTCTGGCTGGCCCCTCGCTCCGGGGACTGACCTCCCTGCACCATGCTCCATTGCCTCCATGGGGGCCCACAAATATGTTTGGTGCCAGGCCCACAAAAGGTTAATCCGGTCCTGGTCATACTTCAGTAGCTACAGTACCTCCCAGTAGTTGGTATTAATATCAATCAGCTTTATATTAATGAACCCTTTTGTCCACAGTAAAAGAGCAGTTCAGTGGTGAAGCTAGAAACAAAACCCTCCTCTCCTGACTCTCAGCCCAATGCTCTATTTGTTAGATTATTAAGGGACATATTCTGGCCTCAGTTACATAATTGTAACCTGAGTTGACATCAAGAGGGCTGATCAGTTGTAAATGAGAAGCAAATTCAGTCCAATATCATAGCTCGGGGCCTAAATTAACAAAGATGTGATTCCACTGATTTTGATTGGTTTGCACCAGGAGATGAATTTGGAATTTTATGTTTGTATTGAAAAATGCAGGCCAGATTGCAGCTTTAAAACAGAGCCTATTAGTAGGGAGGAGTGCAAAAGCACAGCATGCCAGTGAGTGTTTCAGAGAGGAGAGCTCCAATTCACCTCAGTGCCCATGTAGAGCCTTGCAAATAAGGGACGCAACTTGCATTGTTCCCATACTGGTACTACAGAGGACTAGTTCAGTTTCCAGCACAGGTTTGCCCTGGCCAGTGATATCTCCTCTTGCCTTGGGACACCCCTTTCTAGTTGGTCAATAGCTGAAACTAGGGCAAAGTTATGCAGCCCTCATTGCTCTCGATAGAAGGTACAGATTAGTTCAAGGGGGTCTGGGCATCAGCCTTCCTTTTGTTCTGCTTCCCTAAATTATTCGTATTATTGTAACATCAAAGGGACTCCTCTGACTGATTCAGCTGGAACCACTGTCCACTGGAGCTAGCTTCCTTGCAAGAAAGACAGACAGACAGACACCCCTTATTAATGACTATCCAGGTACAAATGCTATCACTGTAAATGCCCTTATGGAATCCTTATGATAGCTTTCTATGGTGAGTTTATCATCAAGTATTTGCATATCAATCATTCATATCATGCATTTTCCATAACCAACATGTCCCTGCAAATCATGGTGCACAGAACTCGGCATTGCTGTCCACAAAATATTCACAAATTAGTTCTTTCTATGTAATCAGCTGTCCTGAAAATACATTCAGTGTTACAAACAACTTTATGTTTGTTTTAAATGAACTTATGCATATTCAGAATCGGTCTTGAATTCCAACTTGCAACTGTAAAACAAGAGGAATGTGAGATATAAACCATAAGGCAATGTATGCAAAGGATTAATCATTCTGCAGTCTTATTGGGCCCTGAATGTCACCATGGCTTTACACAAATATTGTGCCACTGAGAGTGCAATTATCAGGCAGTAGATAAAGCGAGACATAAAAAGAGAAATCTCACATTTGGCAGCACGTTGTCAAACATGCCCTATTAGGGGATGGAAATAAAATGTTTATGAACAAATTTATTCAGAACCTGTTTGCAAGTTTCTATCATTAGCATTGTTCGATCCCAGAAAAAGTTAGATTGATTTGAATTAGAAAGACGCAAAGCTTCAAAGACTACATCAAAAATATTACCTGCAGTCAAATCAAATACATTCATGGTTTTCTAGTGGCCATAAGAAACTTGTCGTTTCTCTGCTGATATCATTCAAATAATTATTGTGGGTACTACCTCCCTGTCTTTCTTGGTCATAAATAATAGTACTGCCAGATAATTCATTGGGTTTGGTTTGGTTTTTTAAAATCAGTGTTTATGCTTATGATCACAATGTCATCAACCTAAACCTAAAGACCTTGCAAAGCTGCACAACGTAGGAATGAAAAAACTAGGATGACTATAAATAATATACAGCTGAAATGTATTACTGCCCATATTTGACAGAAGCTGTTGGAAGACATCAGACTTAGTAACATCAAGTAATAAAAAAAATAAAATAAAAAAGTGCCTAAAACAGCTGCTGAAGTAATGTCGACAGCCACAGAGATGCAAGTCTGGATAATAATAGGGGTAATATACATTTGAACATCCTCTATAAACTGCATCTGACCTCTTTATGAAAAATAAAATGAAGAAGCTAATACTCCCAGTTTAAGTGACAGTCCATTACTTTTGAAAAAGCAATCATGCCTCCTTCATGGTAATTAAAGTTTCTTTCATCTCCCTGAGTCTGCACAGCTGCCACTATGTACATCTGATGCTAAGGAGACAGAGCAGGTTTTAAACCATAAGGGCTGCAGGACTAGAGCTACCCAGCAGCACCAGAAAATATG
Organism: Chrysemys picta bellii; assembly: GCF_011386835.1. Taxonomy (NCBI): domain Eukaryota; kingdom Metazoa; phylum Chordata; order Testudines; family Emydidae; genus Chrysemys; species Chrysemys picta. The sequence continues at coordinate 85,906,101 of NC_088795.1, forward strand.
TTCATTTTACAGGTTATTAAATTAATTATATTCCAGGAAGGATAAGGACACTTTAAGGCTGATCCTGCTCTCACTTGTGCTGGTTTTACACAAGTATAACTCCACTGGAGTCAATGGAGATAAACAAGTGTAAAACCAGTGCAAGTGAGATCTGAAAGAAGTGCACCCCTGATTGCAGAGGCACAGGAACACATGGCAATAAAATGGGATATGGTGTCTGGGATGGACACTCAAAACAATAGATGTTTAGGGCTAAAGTCGGCTCTCAGTTACTGCAATGTAAGTTGACTTCCATGGCATTACTCAGCATTTACACTGGTGTAAATCAGAACAGAATTAGACTAGCATATGAAGGAGCAATAAAACTTTACCACTATGCTGAGTGAGAAGCAAGCCAAATTAGTAGGGAATATATCCCTACTAAGCCAACAGCCTTCAATACATTTGAGTAGGGATGAATTGTATCTCCCAATTTCTCTTTGCACGTATATGCACAAGAAAATAGTTTACACAAGAATTTCTGAACTTGATGTAGGGTTAAAATTTCACCATTTCTACAGCCATTTGGGACAAAACTGGAGAATTTCTATTCTGGGAAAACCCCATAATTTGATCAAGAGATTTTCTGCCATTTTCTGCCTTTCTTCAGAAAAATAGCTGCTCTGTTGGCAAAAACTCCCTTTTATTTTCTGCCAATTTGCAAAATATTTGAATTGAGACCAGAACACAGATTCTTACCATGAAAAAATTGTTTTTCCTTGTATGCAATGTAGCTGTGGCATGTTGGTTCCAGAATATTAGAAAGACAAGGTGTGTCAGGCAATATCTTTTATTGGACCAACTTCTGTTGATGAGAGAAACAACAGAAGTTGGTCCAATAAAAGATATCACCTCACCACCTTGTCTCTTTCTTTTCTTGGTGATTAACTTTTTCCTCTGCAGGGGCAACTCATTGTATTTTTGAGGTCTCCCGTTCTTCACTTTCAAAATGTTGATATCTCACGTGAAAAAATATTAACAGTTTAATTTGAGCCCAAATGGAAACAGACACATCCAATTTTATTTCCAGAAGGTTCAGACTCACTTTTACAGGCCATTGTAGCATTCAAGTTTCTTTTATAGGAACTTGCTCGTTCTTTCACGGCAGATTAAACACAGAACATCATGGTGGCACAGTAATCACTGCTAGATCATTTAAAAGTATATTTCAAATAGTGAAAAATACTGTACTTTTAGATACCCTGTTCTAATTGCAACAGGCTGCTTTTATTCCAGGCTCCAGCACCCATAGCTATTGAATTATAAGCCAGATATGTGCTATTACATTCCACTCAGATCGCACAACTCCCATTGCAGTGAGTTATCAGGTGGAAAAAAGCCCTCAGCGGTGGGGACTATTGCTTAAACAGGGCATACATTATCTCCAAAGCAGAAATGATTTCCCAGGATACCTAGTGAAAATTGACGAACTGCATTATCTTCTAGCTCAGTGACATGCTCCTCCACTCAAAAAAGTAGTAAATGGATATGGTCAGGAAGTTTGGCATTGGAAATGAAGTTCCAAAAGCAATTTGAGACTAAAGAGAAAAATCAGGAGCCTGAGGAAGAGAGAATTATATAAGTATAGCAATGAAAGGGACAAGAGGAGAGAGACTGAGTGATGAGGGAAAGATATTGGGATCTGTAGGTATGAAATTAGAACTAGATAAAGATATTAGAAAGCATACTGCTTCCAACAGAAGGATATTTTTTATGGAAAGTAGGCTTGAGAAATTTTTACCCCTGTTTTTTCCAGAGGCTATTTGATTTGTTGTCCAGTAAGTGTGGGTTGGGGGTGGCGGGAAAAGGAGAAGAGAAGAAAAATCTTAAGTATTTTCTGCTGTAATAACTCCTGTTTGATACCAAACAGCACCATTTTTATTGGCATGCTACTATGGAATCTCTCACTGGACATTTTAGGTGGCCTTTGATTATTTGACAGCTTCAGTTTGCAGTAAATGTGATGGCTTTCCCTTATTTCCTGAGCAGTTGGCATACTAAGCCTTCCTTTGCAGAATACCCATCCCTATATTACCTGTTCTTCATATACAAAGCAGTTCCAGCTCATCTAACATTCTACACAGAGTTTAGATATTTATTCTGGGCCTATGCCTGCAAGAACTCTATTCCTGGAATTCCCACCATTTTGAAACGTGGGTAAGCCATGTGTTGCAGAATTGGGACTTACAGTGGAAGATCTTTCATCCTTTTTTAAACAATTTTTATAACACTGGCCTCTTCCAAAATGCAAGGCAAAATGATGCTTAGAAAGATGGTCATAGTCAATTATTTTTGCACTATGATTAATGAAAGTACATGGGTAAAACTTTAAGCAGGTGAGTAATCCTGTTGACGTCAATGGACTGCTCAAATGGACTGCTTAAAATTACATAAAAGTTTAGGTACCTGATGAATCAAGGCCTTTACAACTAGTGCTTATCTGCACTTCAACATACGTGCTGGACAAAGTCAGGTTCATGTCCTGCAAAATGTAAAGAGTGGGGGGGGGGGTGAGTGAGAGGAAGGAACACAGGCCCCATCCTGAAAGCTCTCCACCTGTGGAACTTCAGCAGTACTCAGTGCAAGTCCTTCACACAGAGAGCTTGCAACATTAGTATAAATAATGGCAGCAAGCTATAAGCCACATCAATAAAACTCAGCATGGAATGTTAAAAGATGGAATTCTATTATTAATCAGGATAAGCCAAATAGGTTAAAGCTCATTTATGCCATTTCCATATTCTCTGTTAAAATGCTGGTTTTTTTAAGAAGGTGAAAGAAAATCTTTTACACTGTACACTCTTTTCTTTTCTGCAGTTAAGAAGATTGCAAGAGAGAATTAGGCCACAAATTAAATGTCATTTTTTAAAAACTGCCTAAAATTAATGGTTTGAAACAATCTACCCAGTTTCACTGAAATTAAGTTATTTTTGGATGGTGTGTGAATTACTAATGTATAATACAGAATTCACCTCATAATGCTTATCAGAATCACCCCTCTTTCTTTTAAACTCTTCTCATACTTAGTTATGATATATAAAAGAAAAACAACTTTCCATTTACTATTCCCCCTCAATTTAAAATATAGGGACATAGACACAGCACATTAACTACTAATGGTCAGCTTTTAAACTCAGACATAAGGTGCATATATACACATTTTGAAAATTCCACTAATGTAACAGTGAATATAACTATGGTAAGAAGTGTGGAGTTGATGAATGTACAAAAAGCAGTTATTTACATCTTAGTGAGACAAAGGCCATCAGTCTCATTGACTTCAGTAGCAGCAGGATCAAACCCATCTGAGTTGGCTAGATTCAGCCCTCCTGCACATGAGCACAACTGTTGACACCGCTGGAAGTTGCACCCACTTTGGCTGGGTCTCCATTTGGTCTCCACTCTATACTCATTCTCTAGTCTCTCCCCATCTTTCTGACCTCCTCCTGCTTCTGGCTAGACCATGAGCAGTATAATACCATGTGAACAAAGGGCCTGATTTTCCTCAGTGATTTTACTGTGTAACTCTTGAGTTACACTGGTATACATGGGAGGAGAATCGGGTCCAAGAGTTTTTATACTTGTTAACAGGCTGTTAACAGACTTGGTGAAGGTGAGACCACCAGTTCCAACAGCATTATTGTAGTTCTGCACTATAAGGCTCTGATCCTGTAAGCTGATCTGCCCAGACAGACCCTTTGATAGGGCTCCACATATGCATAAGGGTCTACCTAACACAGGTCAAGGACTAAATATCTTAAAATGGTGGGTGTCATTTTAGATTTATTTATTTTTAACACACACAATTGAGGTAATGATTAAATTAAATATTTATTGGCTTCTCTGAGTGGGCACAGTCCTGTGGACAGAACTAAGTATTAGCAGCAAAGGCAAACTGGGATATTTTGTTCCTGGGCACTGTGGCAGTCAGCATGGCAACAAAGAGGAATTGAGGACACTTGTCTTTTTGGTAGCTTTCCTAACTCAATGTCTAGGGGCTAGTAAACATTTTGTTTGCTTTTTAATGTGGCAGTAGAAATCACTGCAGATGGGACCTAACAAATGTATCATGATGTCAAAATGAATTTACTGAGATTCAGCAACTATAGGAATGAGTAAACAGCATATAATGCTTTAATATTTTATCTTTCAAAAAAATCCATCTGGCAAAATTTATATACAAGCACCTATACACATAAAAGCAACACAACCTAAACACATGCTTAAGTGCTTTGCCGAATCAAGACCATGGTTACTTCCACACATGGCCCGATTAACTCTCCTATGGGCCTGGGATTTTGTGGGGCCCCAGTCTTTTTCCTTGGAGGGAGTTTGATGCAGGGACAGTGCTGGAGGTGGGGGGAGCGCGCAGAGCCGCCTCCCGCACCCCACCAGGGGCCACAGAGATGTGCTAGCAGCAGCCATTTCTGGGAGCCGCGTAGGGCCCCGGCATGTAGACAGCCTGCCTGAGCGCCCTGCTGCACCATGGGACTTTAAGTGGCCCGGAGTTGGAGATCGCTGCATGAGATTTATTTTTTGCGGGGACCCTTTGAGCCAGGGCCCTGGGCTACAGCCCCTAAAGCCCCTGCCTTAATCTGTCCCTGCTTCTGCTGGGGAGTCCTTTACAGAACACCTAACATCATCATCCTGACCAGGACCTGGGAAAAACTGTAGAAGATACCACTCCAAAGGAAGCTAAGCCAAAATTTTACAATAAATCCAGAGCATGCTAGACCAGAGCTTTGGGCTAAATCCTGGGTACTATGCAAAGGCCAAGTAAAATGGGCTAAGAACAGAGAAATTCTCCCAAGGCTGGGGAAAATGGAATTCTCTTCCTGAGGCTGCTGAGCACTAGGGGAGCCATACAGCAGTCATTGTAGAAACCCTGGGACTGCAGTGGACGGTCTGCAAACAAAATCATTCAAACTCAGTAACCAAGACTGATTGAGTCTGATCAGTTTAATACAGGACTCCTGGGTACATGGCATATGATTAAACAAAGTTCTACACAGTACAATTTAAAGTAAAGGCATACTATGTTTGGGGAAGCCCTGTTTGACCACCATCTCTAGGACTGTCCTCCACTGTCAGGAGAGAAGGAGAAGTCCAGTATCTTATTGTAAATAAGTGATGTGTCAAACAATGATTCCTACTTAGTTTACGTCATCAACAAGACACAAAGGGCCAGATCCACAGCTGAGCTAAGTCAGTGCATCTCTATTGGCTCCAGTGAAGCTCTGGCGAGTTTTAGCCAGATCCTTGGCTGTTGTAGAAGAGCAGTATTGATACTCTGTTCTGTGCTGATTGGCTGTTATTTCCCTCATAATCTCTTCCCCTCTGCTTCACTCCACACCTGTCCCGGCCTTCTACTCCCCACATCTGCCTTCCTTTCTATTTTTATTTCACTTTAGCTGATCCCTTCCTAAGTAACCCTTCCCCCAAAATGAAATAAATCATGAAATAAATCATGGAACTAACGTGCCACTTGCTGCCATCAGATTGTTCACACTGCTTGTGTGTTCTGTCTCTTCTCTTACAATCTAAATAGCCAAGTCAGACAATAGGTAATTTCTTCAGGGCAGGGACTGTCTGCTACTCTGTTTATACAGTGCCTAGCACAATGGGACCCATTCTTGCTTGGTCCTTAAGCACTAACACAATATAAACTATTATATTCACAAAAAAACTGTCATTTAAGAGGGCTGCAAAGCACTGTATAAAAATTTATCCATATAAGAATCATTTACTCAGTGAAATTAAGCAAGAGCAGCATTCCTCATAGGAGATAATGGAAAATTAGTGCTCAACAATGTAGCTCAGATATCCAGCCCTCCAGGAGCCATGTTGTAATCACTTAGCTTCTGCATTCTGCTTATAAAAAGTGTACTGGTGATCTCTGAAGTTTCCACGTTTGAGTAAATCTTAAAATGTTCTCTTTGGTTTATAATTTTGAGTAACCAACAGAGATCCTTTCAGGTAAGGCCACATCTCTAGCATTTTTCTAATTGAATCACAACTTTCCCATGAAATTCTTGAAAAGTTTTGATATCAACTGTTTATGTAATTTAACTAAACTTTAATACTCAACTATGTTCCTATATACCAAAATGTTAGTGCATATCTAACCGTGTCTCCATTACAACTTTTCTCAGCCCCTGCACAGAATGGACAAAACAGCAGTTGTAATTGTGGGACTATAAAACATTGAGAGAGTTCACTAGCTTGTTAGTAATTTTACCTAGCTAATGATATAGTTGGGAGAAATGAATGTAATCTGGCAGTGGAGCTATGCCAGTTTACACCAGATGAGGAGGTGGCCTAACAGTTGTGAGTTTACCAGAAAATCTAACTTTCTATATTATTGAAAGATGATTTTTTTTCTTCAATATTAGTATGGTCGATCGTGCTTTTCTGTTTTACCACAGAGATATAAAACTAACATGTGCAATGACAAGAGTAAGTTACTATAGAACAGAGCTATTTGCATAAATAAGCAGTCTGACTTACTTTTCATGTAGCAAGCAAAATAATTTGTGGTATTACACTCTGACACGTCTTATCAACCCCACCCCCAACTACCAGCCCCTGTTGCAACAGATTAGAGAAGCATTTAATCTGCAAGAAAGAAATTAATCTTCTGACCCCGCAGCTCAATTTTCTCTCAGATCAGAGGAAAGGATGGTAGTGCTCTCAGGTGAGGAAGTGAGGCACTACATTCTGCCCAATCCTTTTAGTAAGATCCCAGTTATTGGTAATTACTGTACTATTACCACTTTCACATCACATCCCTGAGGTAAAATAAGACATGACTCTATGCATTGAATTATCTCAGTAGTCCTGGGGAGTTGGACTGATAGACCCTGCGAATTAAGTAAGTGGTCATGGAGGAGAGTTTAATCATCTTCTCACTTGCATCAATTTAAATCAGGAATTAAATCCACTAAATCAAAGGAGAATTGGGCCCTCAGACTGCAGTTCAGATTTCAAGATTGTATGCTGACAAAAATCCACAGCAAGCAATATTCTGTGACTTTTTTCATTTTGAAAGAGGACTATAGAACATGTATCCATGCTAGGTTTCATTTGTTATTCAAATTTATATGGATCCATAGCTGAAATTCTCCCATTAATCTCTCCAACACTTAATGCCTCTTTTGGCAGGTGACATTCAATTTGTCTCTTGTGAAGCTCTTTCCAACATTGTTGCATTTTCTCCTATCCAATAATTCAACAGTTTCCCCAACTGCTATTATTTAGAATGCTCTGTGAAGTAGCAGGAGACAGTCTATCTAAATCCAATACAGCCTGAAAACAGGAAAAGCTGAAGGGAGAGGAATCATTTTATGTCTCTTACACCACCAATTCTTCCTTGTGTATGGCAGTGGAAGAAGTTCCACCTAAAGGGAAAGCTCAGGTTGCCAGATAAAAATTTAGTTTTGAAACATACAGAACTGCAAGGATACAAAGTTGCCAACACAGAGAGAGTTTGTCTTTCAGGGATAAACTATATTAGAAACTCTAGTTAGAGAGATATGATTGATCTGAAAATACTTCTGTTATTTGTGTATTTAACAACTTGGTGTATTTAATCACTTTCACTATCTCCCTGCATGTTCAGACAGTTTCTTCCTTGCTTATCCCTTATAAATACTGAAGAGAGAACAGAAAAAAATGTAACACATTTTTGAAATTTCAGGACAGTTTCATTAAGCACCCTTTTAATCACATTGACTAAATTCAGAAAACTATTTAAAAGAAAAAGAAAGAAGCTGACATTTTTAAAGGTTTCAGCCTACTTCCCTTTAGAACAAGAATAGTTTTGATACACATGTTAGCTGGAGTCACTGCTTAGGATCCACTGGTAATAGCCCACAGGACCCATGCAACAAGTCCCACGTAATACTAGTGGATACAGTCCAGAGGGTAGGCAAAGTAGTATAAACCATCCATAACCCCATTCCACCATGGACTTCAGTACTAGATGGTACAATCCAAGAAGTGATTAGGGGTGTACAGGTCAGTCGTCATCACCAACATCAGTCTTATAAATTCTTAAAGCTGTTCATTTGACAGAACCCCCAACAAAGGATAGTGGTTATTCTACCTTCCTTGCTCTGGAGTCCTTCCTCAGGTGCAACAGACTCCTTCTGTCCAAAAGAGCCTAGTCAAGTCCATTGCTGAGAGCATTATGTTCATGGAAAGAGAGAGGGGCTAGGCATGTAAAGGAGAGTCTCAACTTTAATTTTTAGAAAGTAAAGGCAAAATTAGACATCCAAAAGAATGATCTGATTTTTAAAAGCTACTGAGCAACCACAATTCCTCTGAGTTCTGTGAAGTTTGGGGGTGCTTAGTGCCTCTTCAAAACTACACCTTCATTGTGGCAGATATGGCTAATTAGACTCCGCCCCACGGGGGTAGGAGCAGCTCTCTGCAGAGGGAGATAGGACTTGGGACAGGTATTTTCTTAGGGAAGGAACTGTAGGAGCAACCAGGGCTGGAATTCATGTGTTGTTTAAGAATTAGGTTCTGTTTTTATTAGCAAAAAGCTTTTTGATTGGACCAGTTTACAGAGTCCTACAAATAGTAAAACTGTGACCCAAATGGAGCCTGTCATCTTCTTCCTCCATCAGTCACTATACAAAGAGTGGAAACACTCACTATACATTGCAGAACTAACCAACTGAATTCCCCAAGAGCAATAAGAAATCTTTCTGCAGAACTACTTGCAGAAGTAAAATTTTATGTTTTACTATAAACAAAGTGCAACCATATACTTTGTGTCAAGTTATTAAACAAG